>NC_141811.1:7578611-7900000 GCF_057944985.1 Cucurbita pepo subsp. pepo
TTTCGCTTTCATGTTTGTGTATACGTACTCTTGTATAAAAACATTGTTTTCTCACAAACTTTAGTAACAAATTTCTCTTTCTTTTTAATTTCTATCTACTTACCAAATATTTCTTCCTCACATTCTTTCTCCTTTTCACTTTCTTCACATTTTGTCTCTAATGAATATGGAGCCGCATATACTTGCATACTATCTTTATTGGTCTCCACGTCGTGAGTAACAATATCATCATTTGAAACATTTTCTCTTGATAATAGACAATCTTCCTCTTTTTGAATGGGTTGTACAATTTGCCTCTCTCTTACTTGGTCTTGTAAATCTAATTCTCGACGTAATTTACACATGTATTTCATAGATCCGTGGATTCCATCCACATTTCCTTCAAAAGATATCCAAAATAGATCATTATTAACATGAGACTTTTCATCCATCTCTTGATTTCTATGCTTATAATCGATGTTCTTACTATCATTTTTCCATGTAGAATTAGAGTTGGAAAAAGTTTTAGAAGAATACCGTTGAAATCTTCGTTGGATTTGCCTCTCGATCTTAATTGTAATGTGCAACAACTCCTCGACATTAGAATAAGGCTGTAGATTGCCTTGTCTGTAATCTCTGTGTTTTAGCCCATTAAGAAACCGCGCCATGAGAGCCTCCATGTCCTCATCAAGATCATGTCGATCCATCAATGTATCCATCTTCTTGTAATAATCCTCCACTGACTTGCTTCCTTGTTTCAATGCTTGAAGCTTTTGCACCATGTCGTGTTGAAAAAATAGTAGTGCAAAAAGCTTCCTCATGACCTCTTTGAACTCGTACCATGAATCAATTGGTGCTTCAAGATTTCTTCTCTTACTTAGACATCAATTTATCCCATAAAATTTGAGCATATTGTTTGAATTGAGTAATACATAACATTACCTTCTTTTCATCACTAAAATTATGAAGTTAAACACCAACTCCACCGTTTTCTCCCATTCAAGGTATTCCTCGAGACAGGTTTGCCATAAAACTTGGAAAGTTTTAATTTGATGCTCCCCACGATTCTATACTCATAAGGAACTCGTTGTTGAAAATTATGATGCCTTCTTCCACGGCCTCTCCCTCACATCAAGGCACGACCAACCACATGTGTAATAGCACAAAAATAAATAAATAAAAATAATTATAAAAAAAAATTAAAATAATAATAATAATAAATAAATAAATAAAACAACATTTCCCCACTTCTCTCCACTAACCTCTCATCCCTTCCCACAATAATGGTCAGATTTACCTGAAGAAAAAAAAAAAAAAAAAAAGAATAGCCTATTCATCAAAGATTTTACGTGAAATAGATCTGATTAATAAGGTATATACTAAATCTCCATTTTCTTTTATCATTTTTTTTAGAAACCAAAGCCAATTATAGTTAGATATTCATTCAATTATTACAATGGTTTAGCTTTTGAGTTAGAAACTAGATGTCAATCATTCATACGAATTCTAGTAAATCATGTCAGATTAGTAATATTAGATTAAATTTATATCAGTAGCCAAATGAATAGTTTAAAAATAGAATGGTCAATAAAATTTGTGAACAAGAAACACTGAGATAAGAAAAGATTTTTAGAAACAGAGCTCCACTAGAAATTTGGAATACATGAGAACCGAATTAAAATGCAACCGATAAAAGAAAGATTATTAAAAACCACAAACTAAATAGGGAGAGAAAGGGAAATTCAGAGAGTAAATACAGACCACCGTTAAAAACCACAAACTAAAGAGAGAGAAATACAGAGAGTAAATATAGACGGTTGTAAAGCCTAGAGTAACTTGAAATAGCTGTATCTGCTCTTTTATACAACAGTAACACTAAAAAAACTAAGATTTTTAATAAAAATATAATTATAGATATATAACATTTCAAGACTTTTAACAATAGACCAATGTAAATTAGAGAAATAATTTTGTAGGGTTCAAACTTGAAACTGATGTCATGGGCTCACAAAGGTTGACTCGGATTTCAAAGGACGGAATCAAACTTTCATTAAAGATATATTCATGACAACGACTTAAGCTAGCCAGGTAAGTGGATTACTATCGGCATTGTTATATTTGATGTTGACACGTGCCTATGGTTCTGCATGTGTCATATATACTGATATGTGTGAATTATCTGTGAATCGGTATGCTTATATTATGTTTATGTTATGTTATAATATATGAATTGTATGATAATAATTGTGGTACGATGTGTTCAAGGATATGTTTGAGATAGGATACGAGAAGGATGCACAAAACGAAATGTAACGATAGGAGTAAGATACGTTCATGAAACGTTAATGTTAGGTTACATACCGAAGTGCTATAGATAGGAGAGATTGATGAAAGAATATGGTTAGGATATGGGTAGAAAGGGATAGGTTTGTGATAGATTGATAGAACGATAGCGTTAGGATACGTTCTTGTGATGATATGACTAAGGTACGTTCACGTAACGATATGTGATAGGTATAAGAACGTTAAGGCTATGATAAGTTAGGGAACGATATGACCACGAAGTGTTTACGATACTCAATGTTTATGATACAATATATTGTGATGTGATATGTCATGTTTAGATTGTTTTATGTGACCATTGAGGTAATTGTTGTACGAATTGCACGTTATGAAATGACATGTTAAAAGCATGGAGTGTTATGTTATGTTTTCTAAATTGTATGTATACAGCATCTTATGAATGACATGATATCACGACAAATGAAATGAAATGTAACCCCGTTAGGATTATGTATGATACGTAGACTGAAAATGAGAAATGACATGTTAAACATGAAAGATGATAGCGGGGTTATATTCATTAATGATAAAAGTAGAAATATTGGGGACCTCATGCATTATGTGTGCTCATGCATTTGGGGGATACCCTATTCCATCACGAGGGTTCGGACGCGTACATCCAATGGCAGGACGAGGATCGTTATGTTTGCATAGCGCTACCGTGATGGTGACTAGTTCTAACGGGTGTCCGGCCTAAGGAGCTCCTAGAGTATGTTCGCCGGACAAGGAAAGTGGCCTAGCGGTGTGCAAACTGACTGGTAAACTCATACTCGCATGTATGGGCTGTGTGTAGAGTATATGGTACACGTCCAAATTACCCGTTAGAACAGTACCGTAGGAAGACAGATTGAAAGATAGGTCCCATCATCTCATTTGCATGTGATTGTTGCATTTAACCCCAATAGTGGGGTCACTTACTGTGTATTTCTTTAAATATTCAAACCATGTGCTACTACATTTTTCAGCTTAAGGCAAGACATTCCTGTACGGCTGATGACGGCATCGCAACTCGAGACTATGGCACATGCATAGGATAATGATATTTATTTTCTTAGACTTAGGCTAGAATAGGATGTTTTTAACTTAAACTCTTATTTATTTGATTTAGTCGTTTTAAAGATGTTTTCGAAACACGTAAGTCCATGGCTATGTTTTAAGATAAATGTTATGTTTTATGGAATTTAAATGAAGTCTTCCTCATTCAATGTTTATGGTACGTATACAGTAGTGACCTTAAATTAAGTAGAAAATTTCGGGTCGTTACAACATGTGGATTATCCTCTTGTTGATTAGAACTGTCTCCCTCATATTGATCGACATGTTGTGCAAGTGGTGGAATCCTCTCTCGAGCTTGATTTTGTATCTCCAATCTTCCTATTCGATATGTCAACTCTTCTATTCCTCGTGTTAGTCTTTCCATGGTTCGTTGTGCTTCTTTCAATCGTGCATCAGTAATGTTAGGATTGTCTTTTGAATTTGCCATGTTACAAAAGAAAGTTAAAGAGAGAGAAAAAAGGGCATCAGAAGCGCTCCCTCACATGTGTTCACTCGTGTTTAACACTCAACACTCGAATCAATGTATCACTTCCTTACAAACTCACCCTCACAATGAGCACACACAAATCACACTCCAAAATAAACTGGGATGTGAAAAGAGCTATGTTATAGAGCTAAGTGCAATTCAAAGTGAATAGACAACACACTCAACACACAAACAAGGGTATTAAAGGAGCCATCCGAATAACAACAAAGAAATGAATTAACGAAAGAAGATGAATAAGGATGTTTAATTTAGTTATAGTAACACATGAGAGTTACATATAATAACAAGGAAAAAAAGACATTTAACATCAATAATTATTTTATTTTATTTTTATTTATTTATTTATTATTTTATTATTATTTTTTTGCAATTGATTGTCAAAATCCAATCGGTTTACCTTAAGAAAATTGATTTAGAAGATCTTAAAAAGAATAAAGTGTTTATAAGATCTAGATCTAACACTTTATAGAATATGTCAACATGAATTCAGAACAAAAATAATA
The DNA here is from genome assembly GCF_057944985.1 of Cucurbita pepo subsp. pepo. Lineage (NCBI taxonomy): Eukaryota > Viridiplantae > Streptophyta > Magnoliopsida > Cucurbitales > Cucurbitaceae > Cucurbita > Cucurbita pepo. Next base: position 7,582,980 of record NC_141811.1, read on the forward strand.
TTTTTTTTTAATATATTTTTGAGATAGAATATGAACATTCTACACAAATAGGAAAAAAAAATTATAAGAGAATTAAAAGAGATAAACGCAAGGAAACACATATTCGACCTTGAACCTAAAGTTTTAATACCAAATGATATAGAATCAACCCAAGGGAAAGTTTTGGAATGGATTACCTTGATGATCAAGATCAAGAGTAAAGAAATTCGTTTTTAAACTCGTGGTTCGAATCACTCCACAAGAGGTATGATCAAGCCCACTTGGATGACTCAAGCATGGAAGTTCTAAACACAAGAATCATGGAGCTCCTCTGATGCTTATTGAGAATGTTTGCTTAATCTACCACACCTAAATGGTGTGGAAGTTATCTTATTTATAATCAAATAAATTACAAGCATATGGAAAGAGTAATAAATGGAAAGAACAATATATGTAAAAGATAACTATGATGAGAAATATTTGCCTATAATAAAATATCAAATATGATATATATGGTAAACTATAATTTAGTACTAAATATCCTTAACACCCCCGCAAGCTGAGCGTCGGATTTGAACGAACGTGAAGCTTGGATTTGAAAAATTCAAAGAGAGGTCGAGAAACACTTGTAGTGAAGATTTCACAACTTGGTTCGGAGGAGGCATAGAGAAACACTTTCTTGTCCATTGAAAACTGCAGAGGGATCACTGCTCAGCGGTGATGCTGCCTTGTGATATGAGAAATCACTACAAAGGGAAGTAAGATTCGGATTCCCTTGTTGATCGAATATCTCAAGGCAAGAACATTGTTTGAGATTCGAATCACTCCACAAGCAAGATCGATCATGTCTAGATTGAATGATTCTTGTTGATCAAATATCTCAAGGCAAGAACACTTGATTGAGATTTGAATCGCTCCACAAGCAAGATTGTTCATGTCGAGCTTAAATGATTCTACATGCAACCTAAACTACATAGAATTGCAAAGAAACTTAGCCAATGGCTAAAGAAAAGCACAAATGCTTCTTTTACTATATTTTCCAAGTCTACTTACAAATACAACATACATGACTTTATATAGCCTCAAAATGAAACTATTAAAGGCATTCCAAGAGTTGTAACATTCATACTTTATGGTCATAATTAACCATGACGTAAATGTTACCTAAAGTAAATAAAATGTCTTAAAATACATTAATGAAATACAATAACTCTAAATTACTCTAAATTGTAATCTACCCAAAATTTATAACACGAAACTTCCTTTTTCTTCAATGTGACATGAATTGAAATATCTTTTGATAATTTCAACAATATTTTCTTCACATCTTCATTGAAGTATATTGTATGATTGATGTCTCTTGGTTCATATCACCTTGGCTTCGGCGAGAATGTCTAACCCATGTAAAGGGATCGTCGCTCAGCGAAGATGTTGCGTTGGTTCTGGTGAGAATATGTCTAACCCAAGAAGTAGAAGGGAAACCTAGAGAAAGGTACAACGACAATGTTAAAGTTGGAAGAGTCGCCACAGTGAGCGAATGAGCCAATTTTGGCAAGAAGGGCGGCGGCGACTTGGTTAGTGAAGAGGCCAGTGCGGCACCCAGATTTCAAAGGTGAATCTCTGCAGAAGGTCGATGGGCTTATCGAGATTTCGTATATTTTCGAAGAGAACACTGATGAGAATCCTGAGATTAGGGTTTCTGTGAAGGATGAAGGGTTGATTGGGAAGAAATTGAGAGAGGCTATGTTGGCTAAGGGGAAACCATTTGTAAGCTGAGAGTCGGATTTGAACGAACCGTGAAGCTTGGATCTGAAAAATTCAAAGAGAGGTTGAGAAACAGTTTTCATGAAGATTTCAACAACCTAGTTCGGAGGAGGCGTAGAGAAACACTTTTTGGCCATCGAAAACTGCAAAGGATTGCCGCTCAGCGGCAATGCTGACTTGGCTTCAGCGAGAATATGTCTAACCCATGAAGAGGGATCGTCGCTCAGCGACGATGCTGCCTTGGCTTTGGCGAGAATATGTCTAACCCAAGAAGTAGAATGGGGAACCTAGAGCAAGGGACAAAGACAATTTTGAAGCCGGAAGAGTCGCCACAGTGGGCGAAGGAGCCAATTTTGGTGAGAAGGGCGCAGCGACTTGGTTGGCAAAAAGGCCAGTGCAACACCCAGATTCGAAAGGTAAATCTCTGCATAAGGTCGATGGACTTATCGAGATTCCGGGAACGCTGATGAGGATCCTGAGATTAGGTTTATGAAGGGAAGATTAGGAAGAAAATGAAAGATGTCATGTTGGCTAAGGGAAAATCGATTGTGTTGGAAAAGGTGAGGTTGTATGTACATGTACAGAGTATGACGAAAGGTGATTTGGGGGTCAATAGGGTGGAGCCGAAGAGTAATCAATCGGCTCCGCATCTGGCAGCCATGGAGACTGTCCTGCGGCGTCAAAGCCAATAGTGGTGGTGGAGAAGAATAGTAGAGGATTCAGAAGCCATTGAAAAGAAAGGATCGGGGTTGCTCAACCAAAAGGGCTCTGATACCATGAGAATGTTTGCTTAATCCACCACACCTAAATGGTGTGAAAGTTATCTTATTTATAATCAAATAAATTACAAGCATATGGAAAGAGTAATAAAGGAAAGAGTAATAAAGGAAAGAACAATATATGGAAAGATACTTGTGAAAAGGCAAATATCTAGATATTTGCCTATAATAAAATATCAAATATGATATATATGATAAACTATAATTTAGTACTAAATATCCTTAACACCTATGGAGCTCTTGAACAGCCTCCCCTTAATCGAGGCTCGACTCCTTTCTTTAGAGCCCTCGAACAAAGTACACCATTTGTTTGATACTTTAGTCACTTTTGACTACACTTTCGAGGCTCACAATTCTTTGTTCGTGATATGAACCAAGAGACATCAATCATACAATATATTTCAATGAAGATGTGAAGAAAATCTTGTTAAAATTATCAAAAGATATTTCAATTCATGCTACATTGAAGAAAAATGAAGTTTCATTGTAATAAATTTTGGATGGATTACAATTTAGAGTAATTTAGAGTTATTGTATTTCATTAATATATTTTAAGACTTTTTATTTACTTTATGTTACATTTACATAATCGTCAATTATGGTTATAAAGTATGAATGTTACAACTATTGGAATGCCTTTAATAGTTTCATTTTGAGGCTATATAAAGCGATGTATATTGTATTTGTTAGGAGACTTGGAAAATATAGTAAAAAAAGCACTTGTGCTTTCATTTAGCCCCTTACTAAGTTTCTTTGCAATTTTATGTAGTCTAGGTTGCATGTAGAATCATTCAAGCTCGACATGGTCAATCTTGCTTGTGGAATGATTCGAATCTCAATCAAATGTTCTTGCCTTGAGATATTTGATCAACAAGAATCATTCAAGCTAGACATGATCGATCTTGCTTGTGGAGTTATTCGAATCTCAAACAATGTTTTAGAGATATTCGATTTGCTTGTGGAGTTATTCGAATCTCAAACAATGTTCTTAGAGATATTCGATCAACAATGTTCTTACTCCCCTTGTAGTGTTTCCATATTAGTTCGTTTTTTAGGATTCTATTGACGGGATGGAAATGTCATCAATAAAATAAATAGATAGATTTGAAGAAAAGATAAAATAGAATAAATGTCAAATGGATCTATTCTATTATGGGATAAAAAAATGTCAAAAACAGGATTCGAACTATGCGAAAAAAAAGCCCCATATATTTCAAGTTTGTCTCCTTAGCCACTCAAATATATCAACGTTTATTTATTACAAATTTTATGAAATTAAAAATAATGAAGTTTTCCGACAAAGGTTGATATGTTTGAGTGGCTAAATAGATGGACTTGAAATCTATTGGGTTTTTTTCGATCTTCTTGGTCTTTGATTGTAATTGAAACATTTCGAACACAATTCTTATCAATTTGATATCAGAACAGGTTGCATTGTGGATTTTATCTCTCATTTAGAGCAACAATCTCATAAAGTTGGAGTTCCATTCTCTTGATTTAGCCATTCTCCAGCAGGCTCCATTCTTGTCTCAAAAGTTTTCCCACACTTTCCTATTTATAGCACAAGTAAAGGTTGTGGTTAAAAGACGTGAATAGTTGAATCTTCATAAACTTTGAATTTCCATTCTTTTTTGGGTAAGACAATGACATTTTTATAAATAACATAAACATCAAGAATATTTTGGGTAGTTGGTCACTTTTTTAATACTTTATTCAAAGGAAATACAAAAAAAAAAAAAAAAAAAAAAAAAAAAAAAAAAAACCCTTTTATTCGTTAGGTTTATAGGCTCTTTTCCAATTCTTATGGAACCTTCTCGATTTATTTAGACACTTTGTCTTTGCTGGGGCGTCTTAGTCATACTTGAAGTCTTACACGTCTATTATTATAGAGGAATAATTTCTCGTTCTTGATTCTCACTTACTAGAAAATTCAACGGGTACATAGTTGTTGATTCTTTCTTCAAAGTTTTGTGTAACTCCTCACCACAAAAGGGAGACTAATGTGTATCATAAGGTAACGGTTGGAAGGAAGAGAAAAATATTTTAAAATTTTTGATAGTATTAAATATGATATGTTGTCACATCATCAACTTATCAAATATAAAATTAATGTATGTCAAGTTAATTAAAAAATAATACAAAATTGTTAAGTCAGTTATGATAGGGATAAAAAAAATGAGATTATCCAAAATCTAAGTGTGTTTTTTTAATGTTTTGTCGATGCTAACTAGAGAACTTCTTCATGACGAACTTTATAGATAAAAATGTTTTTTTTTTTCAATAACGTCAATTGGTAAAATGATATGAACCAAGAGACATCAATCATGCAATATGCTTCAATAAAGATGTGAAAAAAAATATTGTTGAGATTATCAAAAGATATTTCAATTCATGCCACGTTGAAGAAGAATGAAGTTTCATGTGATAAATTTTGGGTGGATTACAATTTAGAGTTATTGTATTTCATTAATGTAGTTTAAGAGTTTTTATTTACTTTAGGTTACAATCACATAATGGTTAATTATGGCCATTAAGTATGAATGTTACAACTCTTGTAATGCATTTAATAGTTTCATTTTGAGGTTATATAAACCCATGTATGTTGTATTTGTAAGAAGATTTGGAAAATATTATTAAAGAAGCATTTGTGCTCTTTTTTAGCCAATGGCTAAGTTTCTTTGCAATTCTATATAGTTTAGGTTGCATGTAGAAACATTCAAGCTCGACATGATCAATCTTGCTTGTGGAGTGATTCGAATCTCAATCAAGTGTTCTTGTCTTGAGATATTTGATCAACAAGAATCATTCAAGCTTGACATGATCGATTTTGCTTGTGGAGTGATTCGAATCTCAAACAATGTTCTTGTCTTGAGATATTCGATCAATAAGGTAATCCGAATCTTACCCCCTTGTAGTTGATTTCTTATCTTATCATAAAATCTAATTAAATATGGTAGATTTTTCAAATTAACTTTTACAAAAATCTAGTAAATTTACTAGCTAATTACTTCTTTTAATTCAATAGAATTTATTTTATCAGTTTTTTTTTAAAAAAATTAAAATGGAAATAATATCTTAATAATTGTTTTCCTCTATACTGTAATTAAAATGAAAACCTTATGCCTATTTTAGTTATTATAGTTAAGTGGGAAGAATATATATATTGTTACCAAATAAACTTAATATACTTTTTAATCTTTAATCCTTAAACTTTCCAAATAATAATTATAACATAAATGATCCAACCAAACATTCATAACAGACAAAATAGGATTCAGAAGAAGACATTATGTTTTTATTACAAAATTGTTAAGAAATTTGGATGTCTTTTTGTAACGATTCTAAATTTTTATTTATTCAGAGTCGTTACTAACGTCTCATGCTCGGCTAAAATGGGGAATATAAGTCTTAAAAGAAAGCTTCATCTCTGGTATAAATGTCGAAAACATTTAAAACATTTTCCATCTCTGGAAAACAATGTCATGCTCTTATGTGTTTAAATACGAAATACTGCAATTTAGAGAAAATAAAAACAAATACAAAATAATTTAGAACGATGAAATGAAAAGCAACCTATTCCAACCTAAGACTAGAAATTTAAATATGAGTCTACCTTATGCATGTGCCACAGTCTCTACTCATGATGTCGCCGTCCTCCGTACATGTGCGTCTTGTCTTTACCTGAAAAATGATGTGGCACACGACCTGAGTGTTTCGAAAAATATTCAGTAAGTGGCCCCACTATAGGGGGGCATACAAATGCAAACACATGTAATCATGCTCTTGGGACCTATCTCTATTCTCTAGGGGTGGCCTCCAGTCTCAGATTATTATGGATGTGTAGTACTTCCCTACACATGGCCCACACATGTGAGTGTGAATCCCTAGAGGGCTCGTGCACCCCTTGGACCCTCTTTGGTCAAGCTAATATGTATTGAGATCCGAAGGTCAGCGGAACCCCTTGGTGTCATGCTCCCCATGAACACCCTCATCATCATATTATGTGCGCCGCACTCATGTCTCTGGGGAAGTATCCCTATGCTTATGAATATACAACATGCATGAGGTCCCTCTAAATTCCATCTTATCATCTCTTCTAACACAACTCTCTAGTCTCATATCTTTGTTACATTAAGTAGTACATGCTTGTTGGATATTTATATTAATATCATTTTTATACTCTTAAGGTTGTGTCCTATGTCGGTCTATTGACATGATGCAGTATGACACTCATCATCATATAACATGCTTAATATGGAAAACATCAACATATTAAGAAAAACGTCATGCAATCATCATATTCATCATATCGCCATAAAGTGCATCAAGCATATCAAGTATATCATACATCAAACTACATATATTATGCACATCATCAAGCATCATAACTTATAAATCATCATATACTAGTATACGACATCATACGATGCAATTCATACATCATCATAGCTCATAAATCATAAATAGTAATTCATACAATTTATAGTTTATCCTATAGTAAAGTCACTTACCTGATTAGCTGAGGTTGGTGCCACCAATTTATCCTTAATGAAAGTTTGATTTGTCCTTTGTATCCAAGTCAACCTATATGAATCAATGATATCAATTTCACGTTTCAATTCTCTAAATTTTACAATGGTTCATGTGTTAGACTTCGCTTTGCATGAATAAAGTCTTGGAACTATATATATATATATATATATATATATATATATATATATATATATAATTCTATTTTTATTAAGATCTCATTTTAGCGTTGTAGGAATATTTACTTTGATCTTTTATTTTCTTTCTCTCTTCCTGTAATCTGCTTTATCTTGGTCATTTTTAATAGATTCTTTTTCTTTTACTTCTGTTAGGTAGTCTTGGCTATTTTTAATCTCTTCTTTGCTACTAATCTGATGTGATTTACTGTAACTCTTATGAAATTATAAAATTATGCCATTTAATTTCTAAATCAAACTTAAATAATTGCAAGAATAAGTAAAATATAACTAAATTTGGTAAGTATTAGAAAAGAGAGAAGGAAGTTAAGATATACATTTACACTAGCAAACTGACGACACCTTACATCTGTAAGTAAATATGAAATCCATTTTTTCGTTTTTCTCTCAACAAATAAATCTACCATCTTAGTATGTGGTACATATGAAATAGGATTTTTTCCAATAAATTTTTTGGCATTGGGTGGGAGAGATGATAGGAGAGGATTAAAAAAAACTGGATGGAAAGATCGTGAGATTTTCGACGAGGTATTGGTGATCCCGCGACAACAACCAACCATGCATCCCTCTTCAAATCCCTAGCCATTCAGTCAAGTACCAACAAACTTCCTTATTCCACCTTCATCACTACAATTTTCTTGAGAGAGAGAAGCACGGTAGACCCAGAGCATTTCAAAAAAAAAAAATTCGGAGCTTCGTTGACGAGAAATTAGGACGGTAAGTGCTAGATCCCATATTAGTTGGAGAGGATAACAAAACATTTCTTATAAGAGTATAGAAACCTTTCCTTAGTAGATGTATTTTAAAATTGTAAGACTGACTATATGCTAGCGGTGGATTTGGGTTGGTACAAATGGTATTAGAGCCTGATATCAAGTATTGTGTGAGCGAGGACGCTGGGCTCTCAAAGGGGTGGATTGCGAGAACCCACATCGGTTGGATAGGGGAACGAAACATTATTTATAAGGGTGTGAAAACCTCTCTTTAGTAGACGTATTTTAAAATCGTGAGGTTGACTCGATACGTAACGGGTCAAAACGGACAATATTTGCTAGCGATAAGCTTGAGCTATTACAGTAAGCTCTCGTCCACAAAGATTTTTTTTTTTTTTTTTTTTTTTTTTTTGAGAAAGGGTTTGAGTTTTCTTGTTATTGTCTCACAGACATTGTTGTGGGTAGGTTTTTGCGTCCTCATGGTCAAAAGGGAAGACTCATCGAAGCAAGTGGTGAACAGAGAACATGTTGGCCATCGTTGGATAAGGTCAGAAGAGAACATGTTGGCCATCGTTGGATAAGGTCAGAAGAGAACATGTTGGCCATCGTTGGATAAGGTCAGAGATGAACAGAGGGTGTAGAATGGTCATAGCAGTATATGATATGATAAGGAATCAACTACAAGGGGAATAAGATTCGGATTACCTTATTGATCGAATATCTCAAGACAAGAATATTGTTTGAGATTCGAATCACTTCACAAGCAAGATCGATCATGTCTAGCTTGAATGATTCTTTGATCAAATATCTCAAGACAAGAACACTTGATTGAGATTCGAATCACTTCACAAGCAAGATTGATCATGTCGATCTTGAATGATTCTACATGCAATCTAAACTACATAGAATTGCAAAGAAACTTAGCCACTGGCTAAAGAAGAGCACAAATGCTTCTTTTACTACATTTTCCAAGTCTACCTTACAAATACAACATACATGACTTTATATAGTCTCAAAATGAAATTATTAAAGGCATTCCAAAAATTGTAACATTCCTACTTAATGACCATAATTAGCCCTTATGTAAATGTAACCTAAAGTAAATAAAATGTATTAAAATACAATAACTCTAAATTACTGTAAACTGTAACCCACCCAAAATTTGTAACAATCAAACTTTATTCTTCTTCAATGTGGCATGAATTGAAACATCTTTTGATAATTTCAACAATATTTTTTTCAGATCTTCATTGAAGTATATTGTATGATTGATGTCTCTTGGTTCATATCAGTATAGTAGAGAAAGAGAAGCTGGCAGGTTCATCTCGAATCCGAACTCAGAGTGGGTACAATATCCAAATGAATGCAATGTTGGGATCTATACCCTAAAGCCTCATAATTAGTTATTTAATTTTTAATAATAATTTTAATTATTTTTTTATAATTTAATATTCTCCATGAAAATCCAAGGTTATTAATGTCATCTTGAACATTATGTGATTGACATACAAGATGATCGTGTTCAAGTAATAACCTAAATGGTTTATAGTATAGATAAGGTTTGTTGCTTTATCCTGGTACCACTTTGTAATCATTACAAATAATTTGATTCAAATTGTTCGAGACATGTGAGTGGAGGTATCTTATAGAATGAGTTATTATAAGATTGGACTAATGTAAATTAGAGAAACAATTTTGTAGAAGTTCAAACTTGAACTGATGTTATGGGTTCACATAATTTGACATGGATTTCAATGGACAAAATCGAACTTTTATTAAGGATAAATTCGTGACAACAACATATGCTAATCAGGTAAGTGACCTTACTATCGGCATAGTTATATTTGATGTTGACACGTGCCCCATAGTTCTGGACGTGTCATATATATTGATATTGTGAATTGTTTATGAATCGATATGCTTATGATATGATATGTATATGTTATAATATGTGAATTGGATGATAATACTTACGGTACAATGTGTTCAATGATATGTTTGAGATAGGATACGAGAAGAATGCACTAAATGTAATGTAATTATAGGAGTAAGATATGTTCATGAACCGTTAAGGTTAGGTTACGTGATATGAAAATCAACCCAAGGGAAAGTATGGAACGGATTACCTTGATGATCAAGATCAAGAGTAAAGAAAACTCGTTTCTAAACTCGTGATTCGAATCTGTAACGACCCAAAAATTTTGAAGGTCTCGAGCCACGGATCGTTACTCAAGAATGTCGAAATAAGAAAAATGCGTAAAATTTAAAACGTTTAAACACGTGCATGTAAATTGAAATTTAATTAAAGTAGTAATGAAAATTTTGTTTTTATAAAGAAAAGAGAAAAGACCCCTAAGATACAACATCTTTCGGACAACTATTTGAAATACATGAAAGGCCGGATTTGAAGGTAGGTACAAAGAAACTCGACTCAAATGTGTTGGAACTCTCTATAGCCAACAGCCCCGTGTGCCTTCGCCTCGACCGCTACATCAATTTCCACCTGAAAAGAAAGTTGGAGTAGCAGGGATGAGTATATAAAATATACTCAGTAAGCAGCTTGCTGGTAGTTCATATTTCGTTCTTAAGTCTTATTAATCTTGTTCCCCACGTTCGGTATTTTATTCTCTCACCGGGATTCATTCCCTCGTATAGGCTTCTTCCTAGGTTACACCCTAAGATTTCTCATTCCACTCTCTTGGTTCACGGTCCTATCTGGACCTCCAGCCCTCGGAATATTCTTAGGTCCTCTAGTTCTCCTAGTTAGTCGCTTTTGCTAGCCACTCTGATCACCGTCATCATATCTCAAGCACTCGAGGCGCGACCTCGGTGTTCAAAGTTCATGCATTCTAAGACTCGACCAACTCTCAAGTGTACCACTGTAGACCCCTGCCACTCGTGACAGGTTCACTTAAAGGAAACTAACTAGCAAACTCCCTATAAGTCCCTACAAGGTACCATCAACAATAAAATGGCCAATTCTATAGTTACGCGGACCCCTGATGGTCGAGTCAGGTTTACGATTAGAGGTTAGTTGGTGAACCCCTAATCGTCCCCGGATAACCGCTAAATATCCTATGCATGAACAGTAATCCTCGACCAACTCTAATGTACCAACGTGGACCCTTGTCTCGACAAGTTCACTTAAAGGAAACTAACTGGCAAACTTCCTATAAGTCCCCACAAGGTACCATCAACAATCATATGGCTAGTTCTATGGTTACGCTGACCCCTGACAATCGAGTCAGGTTTACGGTTAGGGGTTAGTTGGCGAACCCCTAATCGTCCCCGAATAATCGCTAATATCATATACATGAACAGTAATCCTCGACCAACTCTAATGTACCAACGTGGACCCTTGTCTCTCGTGACAGGTTCACTTAAAGAAAACTAACTGGCAAACTTCCTATAAGTCCCCACAATGTACCATCAACAATAAAATGGCCAGTTTTATGGTTACACGGACCCCTGACAATCGAGTTTGGTTTACGGTTAGGGATTATTTGGCGAACCCCTAAACGCCCCCGGATAACCGCTAATATCATATACATGAACAGTAATCCTCGACCAACTCTAATGTACCAACGTGGACCCCTGTCTCTCGTGATAGGTTCACTTAAAGGAAACTAACTGGCAAACTTCCTATAAGTCCCCACGAGATACCATCAACAATCAAATGGCCAGTTCTATGGTTACGCGAACCCCTGACAATTGAGTCAGGTTTACGGTTAGGGGTTAGTTGGCGAACCCCTAAACGTCCCCGGGTAACCGCTAATACTGCAACATATGTGACGGAGGCATAATATAATGATCTCATCATGAAAAGCTAATCATGAATCTCAGTTCATAAGGTAGTGCATACACGTTTCGGTAACGTTTCAGCAACATACATAACCACAATCAACATGTGTCATCTCATCTCATTCTATGCTCAAACTTCTAAAACATACTTCTTATATCATACTTTCATGCATACTACGAGCGTAGCTAGATCCAAGGTTCCGAGGTGCCACCTACCTGAAAACGTGACACTTTATGTTCGAATTTGCGTCTTTAGTCCAAAACTTGCCAAACTCCTCGGATAATTCCTACATTGGTGCAAAAATGGAGAATACCATGAGAACAACGTCAAGATCGGAGTTAAAGCGGGTGAGTTAAATCAAAAGGGCCAAACCGACCCAATTAAGTTGGGTCGGGTCGGGTCGACTGGACCTCTGCTTGGGTCGGGTTGGCTGCTCCCCGGTTTTCACGCCCGTGGTGGGCAAGGTGGGATGCACGCGCCTGCATTGGCCGCATGCAGGCCCGCGCTGGGCCACGCCAGGCGGACGCCTCCGCTGGCCACGCAAGGCGGACCCCTCCGCTGGGCCATGTTGGATTTCGATAATCAGCTAGAAAAATCCCTTCTTATCGGTGAGAAGAAATCTTCGACAAGAGGATGTTGGAAGAAAAAATAAAATGCGTAAAAATAAGAAAGAGAGAGAAGCTGAAATTTTGACTACGCTTAAAATCAGGTTATTTAATATTCTAAACAGATTTCCTATTTAAATATAAATTATCCTAAAAATGGCTGGAGAGTGGCTAACTAAATCTGTGTCACTCCCTACAAAATTGCCGTCTAAAAGTTTGGTGATCCATTCGACGTGTTTGTCAAATGGTCAAACAGAGGTATTCTGAAATCGTGTGAATCTAAATAAGGAAAAATGAAAAACTCAGGTTTTATCTAACAATCTCCTCCTAAAACCTGTGGTATATCTACCTTATTTTGTTTGAACTCCGATTTGAGCCCTATGGCTCGGTGTCCCTGGTGGCATGTCCTCTAGACTCCACGTCTTGTTCGGCCGCCTCTTCTTCGAGTTGGCGCGCCGTGAGTCCAGGTGGTTCACCTCTTCCTAATAGGTGTTCCATCTTCCGGTACCTGGCCGAGAGGTTGACTGGTTGTTCGGTGTCCCTGGCGGCATGTCCTCCAGACTCCACGTCTTGTTCTGCCACCTCCTCTTCGAGTTGGCGCGCCGCCAGTCCAGGTGGTTCACCTCTTCCTAATAGGTCTTCCATCTTCCGGTACCTGGCCGAGAGGTTGACTGGTTGCTCTATCTCCAGCTTTAGGATGTAAAGGCGGTTTGCCGTGCACCGAACTTGCGTGAGCAACCGTCGTCGATCATCGCGGATCCTAAGTAGCCCGCGCTTGATGGAAATGTGGCAGCCGGCCTTATCGAGTTGACCCAGGCTCACAATATTAGCCTTGAGTCTCAGGATGAAGTAGACGCCGGTCAGCTTGTGATGATTGCCTCCCTTGCCGACGAACAGGATGGTGCCGTGCCCCCTTCGATCTCGACGACGGAGCCGTCGCCGAATTTCACCATCCCTCGTATCCCCGAGTCAAGCTCGGAGAACGCAGACTTGGCCCCAGTCATATGGTTTGTTGCCCCCGTGTCGAGGACCCATCACCGGTGCTCTTGCTGCTCACCTCTTTCACTGATTTGAGCGAACATTCGCTCCTCCTTCAGTTGAATTGGCTCCCCAGCCGGTGCCTTTGTTATGCACAATTGGAACTCTTCCTCGGGTTCGACGCTCACCGGAGCAGTTATGCCGTCGTCGATTACCTCTATGGATTTGAGGAGCTCTTCCTCGGGTTCGACACTCACCGGAGCAGTTATGCCGTCGTCGATTACCTCTGTGGATTTTGAGAGCTCTTCCTCGGGTACGACGTCAGGTAGGACTGATGCAGTCACCATGAAAAGGGTCGGCTCATCCTCCTCAGATTGAGCCACATGGGCCTTCTCGGCCGTTTCCTTGTTCCTGAGCTTGCTCCAGCAATTCTTGCTCAGGTGACCTCTCTTCCCACAGTACGAGCACTGGATTGGCCCGTCATCAGTCGACTCCTCCTTCTTTTGATCCGCCTCTTTCCCGTGGCTTTAGGCGTGCAAGCCATTCCTCCTCAGTGAGGAGTAGACGACCCTCCTTGTCGATAACTGAAATGGTATTGGTATTTTTCTTCCGCTGCTCGACGTTACGCAGTCCTTCTCGGTCGTTTCCTTGTTCCTGAGCTTGCTCCAGCAATTCTTGCTCAGGTGACCTCTCTTCCCACAGTACGAGCACTGGATTGGCCCGTTATCAGTCGACTCCTCCTTCTTTTGATCCGCCTCTTTCCCGTGGCTTTAGGCGTGCAAGCCATTCCTCCTCAGTGAGGAGTAGACGACCCTCCTTGTTGACAACTGAAATGGTATTGGTATTTTTCTTCCGCTGCTCGACGTTACGCAGTCTGTAGGTTGCGATATGATATGAAATATGTTATGGTATATATATATATATATATATATATATATATATATATATATATATATATATATATATATATATATATATTGTGATATGATATGAAATATGTTATGGTATGGATATGTGCTAAATTGACATGTTTATGATATGGTATTTTATGATGCGATATGTTATGATATGAAATATATATGATGAAACTTTTTATGTCTGGAAGCATGAAATGTTATGATATGATATATTTATGTAATTTGAATGATATGATTGACATACAAAACAACGAACTAGCATGAAATACAACCCCGGCGTATGCATGAAAGATATGATAAACGATATGTGAAATGATATGAAAACGATATGATATGTACAGAATGCTAGCGGGGTTGTATTAAATGATAATGAAAATGGAAAAATTTTGGGACCTCATGCATTATTATGTGCTCATGCATCGGGGGATACCCCTTTACGATAGTACGGATACGTACGTTACGAGGCAGAAAAATGATCATTATGGTTATCATAATGCTGTGATGACCAAGCAGGAAAACTATCATTATACTTAACACAATGCTGCTGTGACGGCTACTACTTTTAATGGGTGTCCGACATAAAGAGCTTCCAGAGAACTATACAAGAAATTATGAAATTACAAAGAAAATAGGTTGGAATGAACTCTAATGGGATTCTGAAAAAAAAAAAAAAAAAAAATGCACACAGGGCAAGCAACCAGGTGACATGCAACTACTGAAGGGGAGGAGAACGCATGCGAATGGTGGGGTTACACGTGTCGGTAGTCGATTGGAGCAATGCGTCTTGTAGTTTGTGGTACACGCTATTTAGACCTGACCTGACCCGACCTAGAAACCATACTACCACTTTCTTTAAGGATATATTGGTGACAACGACTTAAGCTAACCAGGTAAGTGACCTTACTATCGGCATGGTTATATTTGATGTTGACACGTGCCCTGTGGTTCTGCACGTGTCATATATATTGATATGTGTGAATTGTCTGTGGATCGATATGCTTCATATATGTTATGTATATGTTATAATATGTGAATTGTATGATAATAATTACGGTACGATGTGTTCAAGGATATGTTTGAGATAGGATACAAGAAGGATGCACAAAACGAAATGTAACGATAGGAGTAAAATACGTTCATGAAACGTTAAGGTTAAGTTACATACTGGAGTGATATGGGTAAGAGAGATTGATGGAAGAATATGGCTAGGTTACGAGTAGAAAGGGATAGGTTTGTGATAGATTGATAGAACGATAGCGTTAGGATTGATAGAATGATAGCGTTAGGTTAAGTTCTTGTGATGAGATGACTAAGGTACATTCGCGTAATGTTATGTCTGTGATAGGTATAAGAACGTTAAGGCTATGATAAGTTAGAGAACGATATGACTATGAAGTGTTTACGTTATGACTCGTTTATGATATGATACATTGTGATGCAATATGTAGGTATGATATGTATATGATGAAATGTTATGTTAAAAGCATAGAACGTTATGTTAGGTCTCTTAAATTGTGTGTATACAACATGATATGAATGACATGAAATTATGATAAATGACATGAAATATAACCCCGTTATAATTATGTATGATTTGAGAACTGAAGAATGAGAAACGATATGACATGATTGATGAACGATATCTGAAACGATACGAAAAATGATATGATATGTACATAATGCTAGCGGGGTTGTATTAAAGGATAATGAAAATGGAAAAGTTTTGGGACTTCATGCATTATATGTGCTCATGCATTTGGGGGGATACCCACATCCCATATGAGGGTACAGACGCGTACATCCAATGGCAGGACAACGATCGTTATGCTTTGCATAGCGCTGCCGTGACGGTTACTAGTTCTAGCGGGTGTCCGGCCTAAGGGGCTCCCAAAATATGCCCACCGGATAAGGAACGTGGCCCAGCGGTGTGCGAACTAGCTGGTGAACCCATACTCGCACGTATGGGCTGTGCGTAGAGTATATGGTACACGTCCAAAATTACCCGTTAGGATAGCACAGTAGGGAAAACGGAATGAAAGATAGGTCCCATCATCTCATTGCATGTGATTGTTGCATTTAACCCCAATAGTGGGGTCACTTACTGAGTATTTCTTTAAATACTCAAGCCATGTGCTACTACATTTTTTAGGTTAAGGCAAGACATTCTTGTACGGCTGATGACGACATCACAACTCGAGACCATGGCACATGCATAGGATAGTGGTATTTATTTTCTTAAACTTAGGCTAGAATAGGATGTTTTAAACTTAAACTCTTATTTATTTTATTTAGTCGTTTGTTGTGTCGTTTTAAAGATGTTTTCGAAACACGTAAGTCCATGACTGTGTTTTAAGATAAATGATATGTTTTATGGAATTTAAATGAAGTCTTCTGCATTCAATGTTTACGATACGTATACAATAGCGACCTTAAATTAAGTAGAATTCTAGCCTAGTAACTTACCATAAGAATTCTAGGTTAAGATATACTTTTTATGGATCACTTTGGAAATGCATGCATGATATTACAGGCGACCTTAGGAGTCTAGATATTGTGTGTCCTAAGATAAATTTACTAGATAGACACGAGCGTAGCCACACATGATTTAGATACTTTAAATCTGCTCCTGTGATGTATTGAGGAATGTTTACTTCTATTTTTCGTGGTTTATTTATATGAGAAAGATGAAAACTTGTGATCTATGCTCCAAATGTTTGATGGATGTTATCACCCCGTTGAGCATGTACGACTGCTTGTATGCCTTGGTATAAATTATCTCTCGGTGTGCGAATGTGTGATTTTTCTGGTAGAGCATAAAAGCAGGTAATAGTTAGTCCATGGTAATAACTACAGAATCATGAGCGACGATCAGCGGGACCAAACCCAATGCACTCAAAGTAGAGAAAAGGCTCAAGAAGTCCAACCAGAGAAAGCTGGAGTTAAGAGTCCATGGCTAGGCTGTCATGTCGTCCTAAGGACCTAGAGAACCACCACGACAAACTTTGAAAGACTAGGTAGCATGCAGCTGTTAGGTTATGGAGCCTGCTGCTAATTTATAGCTTGGTCAACGGTTATATCCGGTAAAGCTATATTTGGTAAAGCTATATGGTAAATAGCTATATATAGTAGATGGTTAAATCGGGTAAAGCTATATATAGTAAATAGCTATATATAGTAGATGGTTAAATCTGGTAAAGCTATATATAGTAAACTGAACTATATATATATCCCGTCATCAATACTTTGAAAATGTACTTTCTATTCTCTGTAATTCTCTCTTACTGTACATATTTGAAGAAGTCATCAATACAAATCTTTTTAGCCAGAGTTCTCCTTGCACTTTTCTCTATCCTGTTCTTTGTGTTCATCTAGATCGAGCGTGTGCGTTGTTGTGCGATCCTAACAACTGGTATCAGAGCTAGGCGAAATTCACCACGTTCTGTGAAGATGGAAAGTTCAAAGATTGGAATTGAGAAGTTCGTTGGATCCGATTTCGGTTTCTGGAAGATGCAGATTGAAGATTATCTGTACTAGAAAGATCTTCACGAACCTTTAATGGGGGTGAAGCCGGATACCCTGACCACGTTACAGTGGAAGCTCAAGGATCGACAAGCCTTGGGGCTGATCCGGTTGACGCTATCACGAAATGTGGCATTTAACATTATCAAGGAGAAGACAATGTCAGATCTATTGAAGGCGCTGTCCAATATGTATGAAAAACTATCGGCTATGAACAGGGTGTATTTGATGCGGAGATTGTTCAATCTACAGATGTCTGAAAGTGGACCTGTTGCTGATCATATAAATGAATTCAATATGATCATAAGTCAACTGAGTTCGGTGGAAATTAATTTCGAAGATGAAATTAAAGCGTTGATTTTGATGTCATCCTTACCCAAGTCATGGGATACTATTGTTGCCGCAATCAGCAATTTCCGAGAATCTGATAAACTGAGGTTTGGTGAAATTCGAGATGTAATTCTCAGCGAAAGTATTCGCAAATGGGAAACTGAAGATTCATCAGGCAATGCTCTCAGTGTTGATCGAAGGGGAAGAAGTAAACCGAATGGCCCAAACAAAGGGCGATAAAAAACAAAGAATCGAGAAAAATCTCCAAATAGACCAAACGTAACGTGTTGGAATTGTGGAGATGTAATGACCCGAAATTTTCTACTTAATTTAAGGTCGCTACTGTATATGTACCATAAACATTGAATGCGGAAGACTTCATTTAAATTCCATAAAACATAGCCTTTAACTTAAAACACAGCCATGGACTTACGTGTTTCGAAAACATCTTTAAAATGACACAACAAAAGACTCGAAATAAAATAAATAAGCGTTTAAGTTTAAAACATCCTGTTCTATTCTAAGTCTAAGAAAATAAATGCCACTATCCTATGCATGTGCCATGATCTCGAGTTGCGATGCCGTCGTCAGCCGTACAGGGATGCCTTGCCTTAACTTGAAAAATGTAGTAGCACATTGCTTAAGTATTTAAAGAAATACTCAGTAAGTGACCCCACTATTGGGGTTAAATGCAACAATCACATGCAATTAAATGATGGGACCTATCTTTCGTTTCGTTTTGTTTCGTTTCGTTTCATTTCGTTTCGTTTCGTTTCGTTTTCCCTACGGTGTAATCCTAACAGGTAATCGTGAACGTGTACATATACTCTACACGCAGCCCATACGTGCGAGTATGGACTCACCAGCTAGTTCGCACAACGCTGGGCCACTGTCCCTAGCTGGTGGGCATGCTCTAGGGCCTATCGGGATCCGTTAAAACTAAAACCGTCACGGCAGCGCTATGCACGGCATAACGATCGTTGTCCTGCCATTTGGATGTACGCGTCCGTACCCTCGTGATGGGATACGGGTATCCCCCCAAATGCATGATCACACAATATGCATGAGGTCCCACTAGTCCTACAGTCATCATTTAATGAACATAAGCCTGTGTCACGTTTTCATGCTTACATGTCATTCTCATTCTCATTTTGTTACATATCACACTTATTCCTAGCGGGGTTATGTATCATGCAATTTACCGTATTTCATGTCATATAATTCATTCAGTTACATTCCAATACTCATACAACAAGCCATAATCGTTCAAGGACCACACATCGTTACATGCATTACACATCACATCAGACTAAAAGCATACATTCACGTTCACATAACTACGTACTTAAGCACAATAATCTAGCATACAATGCATCATATCATAAACAAGTCATAACGTAAACACTTCATAGTCATATCGTTCTCTAACTTACCATAGCCTTAACGTTCTTATACCTATCACAGACATATCATTACGTAACGTACCTTAGTCATATGATCACTAGAACGTATCCTAACGCCATCGTTCTATGAATCTATCACAAACCTTCCCTTTCTTACCTATAACCTAACCGTATTCTTTCATCAATCTCTCCTATCCATAGCACTCCGGTGTGTAACCTAACCTTAACGTTTCATGAACGTATCTTACTCCTATTGTTACATTTCGTTTTGTGCATCATTCTCCTATCCTATCTCAAACATCTTCTAGAGCACATCGTACCATAATTATTATCATACAATCCACATATTATAACATAACATAACATATAGGAAGCATATCGATCCACAAACAATTCACACATATCAATATATATGACACGTGCAGAACCACAGGGCACGTGTCAACATCAAATATAACTATGCCGATAGTAAGGTCACTTACCTGGCAAGCTTAAGTCGTTGTCACGAATATATCTTTAATTAAAGTTCGATTCCGTCCGAGTCAACCTATATGAGCCCATGACATTAGTTTCAGGTTTGAACTCTACAACATTATTTCTCTAATTTACATTGGTCCATTGTTAAAAGTCTGAAATGTTATATATCTATAATTATATTTTTATTAAAAATCTTATTTTTCATATTGTTGTATAAGAAAGTAGATACAACTTTTTCAAGTTATTCTGGGCTTTACTAGTCTCTGTAAACTCTATGTATTTACCCTATGTGTTTACCTTTTTCCTTCTATATTTAGTTTGTGGTTTTTAATTCCCTAATCATTTTTTTTTATCTGTTTCCTTTTAATTATGTTGTCATGCCTTCCAAATTTGCAGTGATCTCTGTTTCCAAATCTTTCCTTATCTCAGTGTTTCCTATTCAAAAGTTTTCTTGGCCATTCTATTTTTAATCTATTCATTTGGCTACTGATAAAAATTTAATCTAATATTACTAATCGTGATTGACTAGAATCGTATAAATGATTGACATTTAGTTTCTAACTCAAAGCTAGATCATTGTAATAATTCAATGAAGATCTAGTTGTGATTTCTAAAAAAATAGTATAAAAGAAAATAAAGATTTAATATATACCTTGTTCATTAGATCTATCTTCATGTAAATCTCCGGTGAATCTCAACTGTGGGTAAAGGTCATTCTCATTTTTTTATCAAGTAAATCTTACAATTATTGATTTTCTGTTTCTTTTTTTTGCAGTAACTGTTACTGGCACAAGGATAGGTTGAGGAGAGATAATTGTGGGAAGGGATGAGAGGTTAGTGGAGAGGAGTGGGGAAATTTTTTTTTTAATTAATTAATTAATTAATTTTTTATTTATTATTATTTTAACTATTTTTATAATTATGTTTATTCGTTTATTTCTTTATTTATTTTTGGGTTATTACAGGAGAAAAAGGTCACTTTCGAACAGGTTGTACAAGACCAAAGAGAAAGCAGAATCACAAATCTGGAGATGATGATGATTCTATAAATTCAGCAGAAGACATTGAGGATGCTCTAATCCTCAGCGTGGACAGTTCGATTGAATCATGAATTTTGGATCCAGGTGCATCTTTTCATTTGTCTCCAAATAAAGAGTTGTTCCGGAATTTCAAGCCTGGAAATTTCGAGAAGGTGTATCTTGCCGACAACAAAGATTTGGAGATTAAAGGAAAAGAAGATGTTTGCATAAAAACTCCGGCAGGAAATCAGTGGACATTAAAGGATGTCATATATATTCCTGGTCTCAAAAGGAACCTGATCTCTATTGGTCAGTTGGACAGCACAGGTTATGCAACAAAGTTAGGGAAGTGTTCGTGGAAGATTATGAAGGGGGCTACGGTGGTAGCACGTGGTTCAAAATCTGGAACCCTATACACCACTGCAGGGTGTATGAACATAGCTGCTGTTGCTGAGAGTGCTTCAAATTCAAGTCTACGGCACAATAGACTTGAACCAATGAGCGCGAAAGGAATGAAGAGGTTGGCTGCGAAAGAAGATTTAGAAGGTCTGAAATCTGTTGATGTGGGGTCGTTGTGAGAACTACGTTATGAGCAAGCAGAAACGAGTTAGCTTCACAAGGACCGCCAGAGAATTGAAAAAAGTGCGGTTGGAAATGGAACCATATGTGGAGCAAGGTTCGACGAAGCAAGTGGGAGTTGAGCTTGAGTTGCAGGAAAACTCACTTAGTGATGTTGTAGCAGATACTCATGAAACTCCTTAGACTACTGCTGAGGAACCAGATGTGGAGCAAGGTTCCAAGACCACGAAGCAAGTGGGAGTTGAGCTTGAGTTGCAGAAAAACTCACTTAGTGATGTTGTAGCAAATACTCATGAAACTCCTGAGACTACTGCTGAGGAACTAGATGTGGAGCAAGGTTCCAAGACCACGAAGCAAGTGGGAGTTGAGCTTGAGTTGCAGGGAAACTCATCTAGTGATGTTGTAGCAGATACTCAAGAAACTCTTGAGACTACTGCTGAGGAACCAGATGTGGAGCAAGGTTCCAAGACAACAAAGAAAATGGGAGTTGAGGTTGAGTTGCGGAGAAAATCACCAAGTGATCTTGTAGCAGATACTCAACAAACTCCTGAGGTTGTTGCGAAGGAATCAGCGGTGGAGCAAGTGACACCTGAACTGGTGTTGAGAAGATCATCATGTACTATCAGAGTACCAGATATGTATGTACCTTAATTACACTATTTTTTGCTGATGAAAGGGAACCACAACCCTTTGATGAGGCCCTACAGTTGGAGGATACAACCAAGTAAGAGCAAGCCATGGATGATGGGACGTCTAGGCTTCAAAAAATGCGTTGTACTAAGATTGAGTACATGGCAATAGTTGAAGCTGGAAAGAAGACGATATGGATGACTGACTATCTGGAAGAATGGGCAAGAAGTAGCATGAAGATATTCTTTATAGAGATAGTTAGAGTGTCATACAGTTGGCGAAGGAACCCGGTCTATCATTTAAAGAGAAAACACAGAAGACGATACCATTTCACTTGCAGGTTAGTGAAAGATGGTGATGTGTTTGGAGAAGATAGAGGGTGCAAAGAATCCAGCAAACATGTTGACAAAATGTGTTGATGTTGGAATATTGAGGTTATGCAAAGCCTCAATTGATATGGTGCCATGAAGACCATGAAGATGCTCATGGTCGTTTGAGAATGAAATTCTTGGTTGACTAGATCAGTCTTGATATGAACCAAGAGACATCAATCATACAATATGCTTCAATGAAGATGGGAAGAAAATATTGTTGAAATTATCAAAAGATATTTCAATTCATGCCACATTGAAGAACAATGAAGTTTCATGTTATAAATTTTGGGTGGATTACAATTTAGAGTAATTTAGATTTATTGTATTTCATTAATGTATTTTAAGACTTTTAATTTACTTTAAGTTACAATTACATAATGGTTAATTATGGTCATTAAGTATGAATGTTACAATTCTTGGAATGGCTTTAGTAGTTTCATTTTGAGGCTATATAAAGTCATGTATGTTGTATTTGTAGGAAGACTTGGAAAATATATATTAAAAGAAGCATTTGTGCTCTTCTTTAGCCAATGGCTAAATTTCTTTGCAATTCTATGTAGTTTAGGTTGCATGTAGAATCATTCAAGCTCGACATGATCAATCTTGCTTGTGGAGTGATTCGAATCTCAAACAAGTGTTCTTGCGTTGAGATATTTGATCAACAAGAATCATTAAAGCTAGACATGATCGATCTTGCTTGTGGAGTGATTCGAATCTCAAACAAGTGTTCTTGCCTTGAGATATTCGATCAACAGGGTAATCCGAATCTTACTTCCCCTGTAGTGATTTCCACGTATTAAGTCTCCAAGTGGGAGAATTGTTAGGTTATGGAGCCTGCTGCTTATTTATAGCTTGGTCAACGGTTATATCCGGTAAAGCTATATTTGGTAAAGCTATATCCGGTAAAGCTATATATGGTAAATAGCTATATATAGTAGATGGTTAAATCGGGTAATGCTATATATAGTAAATAGCTATATATAGTAGATGGTTAAATCTGGTAAAGCTATATATAGTAAACTGAGATATATATCCCGTCCCGTACAGCTTTGAAAATGTACTTTCTATTCTCTGTAATTCTCTCTTACTGTACATACTTGAAGAAGTCATCAATACAAATCTTTTTAGCTAGAGTTCTCCTTGCACTTTTCTCTATCCTGTTCTTTGTGTTCATCTAGATCGAGCGTGTGCGTTGTTGTGCGATCCTAGCAGCAGCCTCAGCGGTTCGTAAAGTGCAAACAGAGACTTCCACGTTTTTTTCCACTCTAATACCAGTACTGTCGAGCTAGGCATAGGTCGGTTAGGGGTGTGTGACTAACAGAATAGTAAACTACCCTACGAAGCACATCTATCCTGAGAAGGGGAGTTAGATACACGGGTAGCCTTAATACAGGTGACAATGTGGTCTTGTGGGATAGGGTTCACCGGCTAACCTTGCATGGAAGAACATAACAGGCTAGCATATACCAAGATGTCCCTACAAAGAGAGAAATTATTTTACGTTTTTGAGATAGTGCCTCGACTAGGACATTGACTCTCACCCCATAGGCTAAGATCGTAACCCAAGTCTTAAAGAAGTAAGGGTTGTCCCTAGAGTTAGAAGAATTAAGTTCGTGTTGACCCATTAGCAGAAGTTTGCGATAAGAGCGTACAAGTAGGTTGCTTATTGAGTATGATTATTGTTGGGATTTGTGCCTTAAAGCTCGTAGTTTTTTGTAATTGAATATTTTCTCATTCATGAATTAAGTAATTTGTTATTGTGTGAAACATTATCCAATAATCATATAAGATCCAAGGTTATTATGGTAAACTTGAACAGTATGTAGTTGACATATAGGAGGATCATGTTCGAGTAATAACCAAAAAAGTCTATAGTATATGGATAAGGTTGGGTGCTTTATCCTGGTAACACTATTGATACGGTCTACTTTGTAATTGTTACAAATGATTTGATCCAAATCATTTATGTGGAGACATGTGAGTGGATGTATCCTATATAATGAGTTTGTACAAGACTGGACCACGAAATATTATGAGTGGAGGTATTTTATACAATGAATTTGTACAAGACTGGACCACGAAATATTTAATCTCCATTTATAAAGTCGTTAATTAAGAAGATTAATATTTCACAGGAGGATCATGTGCGACTCGATCTTAATCATGAGTGAGTTATGAACTCCTGTCTATGAGAACTTGTCTTTTGATTTGCATGGGTGAGAATGGCTTTTGAAGCCGATTCAATATGCCTACCATTTTAGGGACTTGACCAAATAGGAAGTTGGGAACATAACCTCACAAGATGGAATTCACTCATTCCCATATAGGGTAAGTAGATGAGTAATTCTTTTAAGTGCTGATTTCGGGACTTAAACAATGGGGCCCCACCCTCTCACTGGCCCGAGAGGGACTCAGTTTATGATTGGATCATAAACGAATTGTTTATTAGAGAATCAGTGGTACTTAAGGTACAAGATGTAATTACGGGGGTAAAACAGACTTTTGACCCAACTGTAGTTACGAATAACTCGTGAAGGATCGACTTGTCTTTAATGATAACCCATGGACATAACTTGTCCTACAGTGCATAAGAGTTCAACTATAAATCTATAGTAGAGCGACTTATAGTTAATGAATGAAAATTAATTAATTAAAGAGTTTAATTAATATATTTGATAACACCAAAAGGTAAATTTAGTTGAAAGAATAAATTCTAAAGGTTTAAATTAATATATTTGATATATTAAATATTAAAGAAAAAAAAAATATATTTAATTTGAATAGTTCAAATTAGAAAAATATATTTATTGTACGGTACATTAAATATATTAATGTATATTAGAAACATTCAATAAAAATATATATTTAAAAATGGAATGAGATTTCATATATATTTTTATAAATTGTGATATTTAAATATGATTTAAATAAAATATTGTTTTCTAATAAGTAAGGTATTGGAATATATTATTTAGCAAAATATTCTTACAAAGTCTTTATAAAAATATAATTTCACAAGCTGGTAAGAAAAAAAAAACCTTTTCAATATTATATTTTAGTTAGTTTGAAGGGATATATATATATATATATAATGGAAGGTGGAAGTAAAGCCACTTAATTTGATTCCACGTGTAAGGGTCAACTAAATACTTCGGCCATTTGGCGAAATTGTGTCCTTCAGATTTGGAGTTTAGTGAAGTTTCAAAGCAGACACCGTTTTCGCAGCAGCCACCAAAGTAGCCAAGTTTAGACTTTACCAACTATCATATGTTTTCTTTAATACTTTTGAGCTTCATTCTTACATTATGTCTAAATAATTACTCATAATTGGATCAACCACATTAATAATAATATTGGAAGAGTTTAATTGGCTATAAATTTGAGGCAAACCTTTAAATAATTTCCACGTGATAATTAAATACACACTTTGGCTTCACTATTCAATATACGCCAACAACCTTCACAATTCCATCCAAATGTCTTATATATATATAACATCATCCTTTCTCCTCTCTCCATAACTTCCCCTTTTCTTCTCTTTCTTTCTTACAAGATTATACCATTGCCATGGGAAATTGTACAAGCAACAAATATTTGGCAGAGACAATGCTGATGAGTGAGGAGGAGGAGGTGGTGGAGACGGTGAAGAGGAAGCTGAATGCCGATGATGGTGCTTCGAGATCTTCGAGAGGGACGACAACAACGGAGGTAAAGATTAGGATGACAAAGAGAGAGCTGGAGAAGTTATTGAGCGAAGTGGAAATGGAGGAGCTGCCAGTGACGGAGCTGTTATTGCAGTTGATTGAGGTTGGGGATGAGTTGGAGAGTACTCATCGGCGATCATGGCGGCCATCTTTGCAAAGCATTCCTGAGATGAGCTGAATTGAATAACAAGTATTGAAGAATATTATAAAATTGTAGATATCGTAGTTGGTAAGTTTATTTAGTGTATTCCAACGATAAGAAACTTTTTCGACATAATCTTTTTTGGTATCACATGAACACCACCCTTTTTTGAAATTAATATCGTAGTTGGTAAGTTTATTCTGTGTACATGACTTGGGGAGATTATCATCTTTCATATTTAAAATAATATATTAAAATGTACGTATCTCATTCCAAATCATACCTAAAATAAAATATCATAATATTTATTTAACCAATTTTAATTTCATATTTTAAATATATTTAATTTATTTTAATATTTAATGTATTAAATATAATAAATATACTTCTCCTATTTAAATATTAATTTCAACATTTAAATGTTTTAAAACTAAATTAAACTTATGATCTACGTGTTATAAGTTCCAAAAACATAATCTTCATTAACTATATTATTTAATCTATTATTTTTCATCCATTAACCATAGGTCTCTCCGCTATACATCTATAGTCTAACTCTTATGCACGTAGGACAAGTTGTATTTATGGATATACTCATTACAAGCAAGTCAATCTTTCATAAGTGGTTCATAATTACAGTTGGGTCAAAAGTCTGTTCTATACCTGTAATACCTATTTCACCTTAAATAACATTGATTCTCTAATGAATATGTAACAACCGGAAATAGTAATAATAATAATAATAATAATAATAATAAAATAATAAATAAATAAATAAAAATGAAAAGAAGAAAAATATTTGGTAACCAATCCCTCCTTCTTCTTTCAATTTCTCACCACTCCTCCCCTCAAAATAAATCTGGCAACAAATAAGGAAATTCATTTTCTGTAAAAACAACGGCAGATTTACCTAGAATTTCTTCATTTCTACAAAAACAAACAGAACAAAAAAAAACAAAAGGTTGAAGCAGATTTAGTTCGGCAGGAGGAGATATGTCATTTGAAGAGGTCAGTAGTCCTACGTTAAATCTTCCTTCTGTTTTATTAAATAATATTAATTTGGTTACAATTATTTAGTTTTGAATTAGAGATTAAATAAAAAGAATTCTGTATGAGTCTAGGAAATCACAACCAATTATATTTTAGATCTATTGAATTGTTGCAATCAATTAGATCTACTGAATTCTTGCAATGATTTAGGTTGGTCAATATGAATTATAGGAAAAGAATATAACCAAATGAATGATTAAATTAAAAGCTAAAAATATAATTGTTAACTAAATAAAAGGAAGACAAAGGAAATAAGAAAAAATGAAATAGAGATGGAAATCCAGAACACTGTTAACAGAAAAGAAACGAAAAAATAATAAAAATAAAAATAAAAGGGAAGATTTGGAAGTAGGAATAGATTAATAAAATTGCCGAATAATATCTCCTTACAGTGAAAATAATTACAGAGGAAGAGAGAAGATTGAGGAAAGATTTGTTGAACAGAATTTAAAAATAAAACAGGAAATATTAGAGGGCATGAAACTCCATTAAATTTTGTCTAACAGTAGATATCAGAATTTTAACAATGTAAATGAGAGAAATAATGTTATAGAGTTCAAACTTGAAACTGATGTCATGGGCTCACGTAGGTTGACTTGGATTTCAAAGGACAAAATCGAACTTTCATTAAGGACATATTCGTGACAACGACTTAAGCTAACCAGGTAAGTGACCTTACTATCGGCATGGTTATATTTGATGTTGACACGTGCCCTGTGGTTCTGCACGTGTCATATATATTGATATGTGTGAATTGTCTATGGATCGATATGCTTCCTATATATTATGTATGTTATAATATGTGGATTGTATGATAATAATTATGGTACGATGTGCTCTAGGAGATGTTTGAGATAGGATACGAGAAGGATGCACAAAACGAAATGTAATGATAGGAGTAAGATACGTTCATGAAACGTTAAGGTTAGGTTACATACCAGAGTGCTATGGATAGGAGAGATTGATGAAAGAATACGGTTAGGTTATGGGTAGAAAGGGATAGGTTTGTAATAGATTGATAGAACGATGGCGTTAGGATACGTTCTGGTGATGATATGACTAAGGTACGTTACGTAATGATATGTCTGTGATAGGTATAAGAACGTTAAGGCTATGGTAAGTTACAGAACGATATGACTATGAAGTGTTTACGTTATGACTTGTTTATGATATGATGCATTGTATGCTAGATTATTGTGCTTAAGTACGTAGTTATGTGAACGGGAATGTATGCTTTTAGTCTGATGTGATGTGTAATGCATGTAACGATGTGTGGTCCTTGAACGATTATGACTTGTTTGTATGAATATTTGAAAGTAACTGCATGAATTGTATGACATGAAATACGGTAAATTGCATGAAACATAACCCCGTTAGGAATATGTATGATATGTAAAGAAATGAGAATGAGAATGACATGTAAGCATGAAAACGTGACAAGGGGTTATGTTCATTAATGATAACTGTGGGACTAGTGGGACCTCATGCATATTGTGTGGTCATGCATTTGGGGGGATACCCCTATCCCATCACGAGGGTACGGACACGTACATCCAAATGGCAGGACAACGATCGTTATGCTTTGATATGAACCAAGAGACATCAATCATTCAATATGCTTCAATGAAGATGTGAAGAAAATATTGTTGAAATTATCGAAAGATATTTCAATTCATGTCACATTGAAAAAGAATGAAGTTTCATGTTTTAAATTTTGGGTGGATTACAATTTAGAGTTATTGTATTTCATTAATGTATTTTAAGACTTTTAATTTACTTTAGGTTACAATTACATAATGGTTAATTATGGCCATTGAGTATGAATGTTACAACTCTTGGAATGCCTTTAGTAGTTTCATTTTGAGGCTATATAAGGACAATGACCCCAAAGTATGCCCACCGGATAAGGACAATGGCCCAGCGGTGTGCGAACTAGCTGGTGAGCTCATACTCGCACGTATGGGCTGTGTGTAGAGTATATGGTACACGTCCACGATTACCTGTTAGGACAGCACCGTAGCGAAAACGAAACGAAACGAAACGAAAGATAGGTCCCATCATTTCATTGCATGTGATTGTTGCATTTAACCCCAATAGTGGGTCACTTACTGAGTATTTCTTTAAATACTCAAGCCATGTGCTACTACATTTTTTCAGGTTAAGGCAAGACATTTCTGTACGGCTGACGACGGCATCACAACTCGAGATCATGGCACATGCATAGGATAGTGGTATTTATTTTCTTAGACTTGGGATAGAATAGGATGTTTTAAACTTAAACGCTTATTTATTTTATTTCGGGTCTTTTATTGTGTCGTTTTAAAGATGTTTTCGAAACACGTAAGTTCATGGCTGTGTTTTAAGTTAAATGTTATGTTTTATGGAATTTAAATGAAGTCTTCCGCATTCAATGTTTATGGTACGTATACAGTAGCGACCTTAAATTAAGTAGAAAATTTTGGGTCGTTACATAGAGGTCCTTCTAGAATCCTTGCACGTTCACAAAGAAAGCTCAAGACAATTCACTCCAGAATTAGCTTGATCAAAACTAATTCAATGAATTGGTTTAAACATTAAACCTAAAGCAAGGTTTGAAAAAGAACAACACCAAAAAGGTATCAAGAAAACACAAAGGTTTTGTTTGTATTCAACAATTCTTCCCCAAACATAATAAAGTTCAACCACCACCTACAAATGACTAATAAATGATATTAAATACAAATTGAAAAAAATAAGGTATTCATAAATTATCTTAATTGGTAATTCTACCAATGGCAAGTCTTCTAATCACTTTCCAATGTCAGCCACTCCACTATTTTCTTGATTTGATACTTGAATCTTTTTTGTATTGCTTTTTGTAATTGCTCGTTCGGGTACATGGAAGTGATCAGTTGTTGGATTCATATCATCTCGATTCAAATCTCCTAGGAATCTAGACATGGTATCTTCTTCTTCTGCTCTAATGTTTCCGCTTTCCATCATAGTCTCCATCTCTTGATAATATTCAACAACACTTTTTGTAACTTGCCTCAAACCTTTCAATTTAGTTTTCAAATTTCTTTGTAATGTTTCAGATACCTTTTTCTCATGGCTTCTTTAAGTTCTTCCCGAGTTTCTATTGGATCCTCCTCTTTTCTTCTTCTCTCGGATTTGCGACACCGACACGTATTCAGTCGCGATCTAGGGTAGGGGTGTACATGGTCCGGGTTGGGTTGGGTTGAGCGATTTTTTTGACCCAACCCAAAAGTTCGGGTTGGTTGGATTGGTAGCCCAATCCAACTCGAAACTTGTCACAACCCGACCCAACCCAACCCTCTATTTTCGGGTTGGGTCCGGGTTGGGTTGTTAATTTTTTTTTTTAAGTTTTATTTATCGACAATTTATAATTATTCGGATACAATCTTATATAAAATATATTAAAAATTTACAAACAAATACAAATCAATCCATAATTATTC
Source organism: Cucurbita pepo subsp. pepo (assembly GCF_057944985.1). NCBI lineage: Eukaryota > Viridiplantae > Streptophyta > Magnoliopsida > Cucurbitales > Cucurbitaceae > Cucurbita > Cucurbita pepo. Next base: position 7,613,929 of record NC_141811.1, read on the forward strand.
AAAAAAACAAAAAAACAAAACAAATTCAATAAAAAACAACGAGCAAAAATTGTAACATATTAACATAGTTCTTGTAACGACCCGAAATTTTCTACTTAATTTAAGGTCGCTACTGTATACATACCATAAACATTGAATGCGAGACTTCATTTAAATTCCATAAAACATAACCTTTAACTTAAAAACACAGCCATGGACTTACGTGTTTCGAAAACATCTTTAAAACGACACAACAAAAGACCTGAAATAAAATAAATAAGCGTTTAAGTTTAAAACATCCTATTCTATCCGAAGTCTAAGAAAATAAATACCACTATCCTATGCATGTGCCATGATCTCGAGTTGCGATGCCGTCGTCAGCCGTACAGGAATGCCTTGCCTTAACCTGAAAAATGTAGTAGTACATGGCTTGAGTATTTAAAGAAATACTTAGTAAGTGACCCCACTATTGGGGTTAAATGCAACAATCACATGCAATGAAATGATGGGACCTATCTTTCATTTCGTTTCGTTTCATTTCATTTCGTTTCGTTTCGTTTCGTTCTCCCTACGGTGTAATCCTAACAGGTAATCGTGGACGTGTACCATATACTCTACAAGCAGCCCATACGTGCGAGTATGGGCTCACCAGCTAGTTCGCATACCGCTGGGCCACTGTCCCTAGCCGGTGGGCATGCTCTGGGGCCCACCGGGACCCGTTAAAACTAAAATCGTCACGGCAGCGCTATGCAGGGCATAACGATCGTTGTCCTGCCATTTGGATGTACACGTCCGTACCCTCGTGATGGGATAGGGGTATCCCCCCAAATGCATGATTACACAATATGCATGAGGTCCCACTAGTCCTACAGTCATCATTTAATGAACATAACCCCGTGTCACGTTTTCATGCTTACATGTCATTCTCATTCTCATTTCGTTACATATCATACATATTCCTAGCGGGGTTATGTATCATGCAATTTACCGTATTTCATGTCATACAATTCATTCAGTTACATTTCAATACTCATACAACAAGCCATAATCGTATAAGGGCCACACATCGTCACATGCATTCATATCACATCAACTAAGCAGCATAAATAACATACATTCACGTTCACATGATTTCGTACTTAAGCACAATAATCTAGCATACAATGTATCATATCATAACCGAGTCAATAACGCAAACACTTAATAGTCATATCGTTCTCTAACTAACCACAGCCTTAACGTTCTTATACCTATCACAGACATATCATTACGTGACGTACCTTAGTCATATCGTCACAAGAATGTACCCTAATGCTATCGTTCTATCAATCTATCACAAACTTATCCCTTTCTACCCATAACCTAACCGTATTCTTTCATCAATCTCTCCTATCCATAGCACTCCGGTATGTAACCTAACTCTAACGTTTCATGAACGTATCTTACTCCTATCGTTACATTTCGTTTTGTGCATCCTTCTCGTACCCTATCTCAAACATCTCCTAGAGCACATCGTACCATAATTATTATCATACAATCCACATATAATAACATAACATAACATAACATATAGGAAGCATATCGATCCTCAGACAATTCACACATATCAATATATATGACACGTGCAGAACCACAGGGCACGTGTCAACATCAAATCTAACCTTGCCGATAGTAAGGTCACTTACCTGGTTAGCTTAAGTCGTTGTCACGAATATATCCTTAATGAAAGTTCGATTCCGTCGTTATCCTTGATGAAAGTCCATTGAACTCCAAGTCAACCTATGTGAGCCCATGACATCAGTTTCAAGTTTTAACTCTATAAAATTATTTCTCTAATTTATGTTGTCCCATGTGTTATACTTCATGCGAACGTTAGAATCTTGAACGTTAGGGTCTTTGCTTGAGTTAGGTGTTGAAATATTTATATATGTTTGTTATAATATTATTTTCATACAAACCATTTAATACTCATTAAAATTTACCAGATATTCTATTTTCTCTGATGGTGTTTAATACCCTTTTAACATTTTCCAGATAATTTTCAATTATATTCACAGTCTTCCCTCTCTGTCTATTACTGTGTTTTCTTTCTTTTAATTATCTCTCTGTTTGAGAATGACGTTTAATATCATTAAATAAAATAAAAGGAAAACTACTGACCTCTTCAAATGCAATATCTCTTTTTATCAAAATATCTCTTTCTACAAAAAAAAAAAAAAAAAAAAAAAAACTTTAATCTGCACCCTTTTTGTGCTCGTTTTTACAGGAGACAAAACTTAATCTGAACTCTTTTTGTGCTCATTTTTGCAGGAGACAAAAAATTCTGATTAGTTAAATCTGTTTAATCCTCTCTTCTTATTTTTGTTTGTTACTTTTTCAATTAGGTTGACAATTACTTCTGGCCAATTTAATTGATTCTATTTTGTTTTTGCTATTGATATCTTTCTAATTAAATGGCTAAATAAAACTAAATAATTGGATAAAAGAAAAGGAGATTTGAGATATAACTTAAAGATAAATCTCAAATCTCTCCCCTCTCCTAGGTAAATCTTGATCATCGTCAACCCATCTCCTATAAATTTGATGCAAGGCATGTCTGTTTTCTCAAATCTGAGATTTTTCATTTCAGTTTCATTTGTGAGGATTGTGAGGTGGGCTGAGGAGAGATTATTGGGGAAGTGACTTACGGAAGAGAAAGGAGGGAATAATGGTTTTTTTTTATTTACTTATTTATTAATTTATTATTATTATTATTATTATTTATACATAATAATAATTTTTATTTGTTTATTTATTTATTTTTGGGCGGGTTACAGTTGGAGTGAAAATTGTGACATATTAACACAGTTCAACTTGTCATAAAACTAAGGAGGGAATAATGGTTTTTTTTTATTTACTTATTTATTAATTTATTATTATTATTATTATTATTTATACATCATAATAATTTTTATTTGTTTATTTATTTATTTTTGGGCTGTTACAGTTCGAGTGAAAATTGTGACATATTAACATAGTTCAACGTGTCATAAAACTAAGGAGGGAATAATGGTTTTTTTTTTATTTACTTATTTATTAATTTATTATTATTATTATTATTTTTTATACATAATAATAATTTTTATTTGTTTATTTATTTATTTTTGGGCGGGTTACAGTTGGAGTGAAAATTGTGACATATTAACACAGTTCAACTTGTCATAAAACTAAGGAGGGAATAATGGTTTTTTTTTATTTACTTATTTATTAATTTATTATTATTATTATTATTATTTATACATCATAATAATTTTTATTTGTTTATTTATTTATTTTTGGGCTGTTACAGTTCGAGTGAAAATTGTGACATATTAACATAGTTCAACGTGTCATAAAACTAAGGAGGGAATAATGGTTTTTTTTTTATTTACTTATTTATTAATTTATTATTATTATTATTATTTTTTATACATAATAATAATTTTTATTTGTTTATTTATTTATTTTTGGGCTGTTACAGTTCGAGTGAAAATTGTGATATATTAACATAATTCAACGTGTCATAAAACTAAGGAGGGAATAATGGTTTTTTTCTTTTTATTTACTTATTTATTAATTTATTATTATTATTATTATTAAATATACATAATAATAATTTTTATTTGTTTATTTATTTATTTTTGGGCTGTTACCGTTCGAGTGAAAATTGTGACATATTAACATAGTTCAACGTGTCATAAAACTAAGGAGGGAATAATGGTTTTTTTTTTTATTTACTTATTTATTAATTTATTATTATTATTATTATTAAATATACATAATAATAATTTTTATTTGTTTATTTATTTATTTTTGGGTTGTTCGAGAAAATTGTGACATATTAACATAGTTCAACGTGTCATAAAACTAAGGAGGGAATAATGGTTTTTTTTTTTATTTATTTACTTATTTATTAATTTATTATTATTATTATTTTTTTTTATACATAATAATAATTTTTATTTGTTTATTTATTTATTTTTGGGATGTTACAGTTCAATTGTGACATATTAACATAGTTCAACGTGTCATAAAACTAAATAAATACATTAGAATTTACAAGTACTTATCTATCTAATAATTTTTATTTGTTTATTTATTTATTTTTGGGTTGTTCGAGAAAATTGTGACATATTAACATAGTTCAACGTGTCATAAAACTAAGGAGGGAATAATGGTTTTTTTTTTTTTTTATTTACTTATTTATTAATTTATTATTATTATTATTTTTTTTTATACATAATAATAATTTTTATTTGTTTATTTATTTATTTTTGGGATGTTACAGTTCGAATGAAAATTGTGACATATTAACATAGTTCAACGTGTCATAAAACTAAATAAATACATTAGAATTTACAAGTACTTATCTATCTTTAATCTTTATATATATAAAATTTATGAAATATAAAATTTATGAACCTAACATGTATTTGCATATATATAATTGTTTGTTAGTACGGTATTTTTAATAATAATAATATATATATATATATATATATATATATATATATATATATATATATATATATATATATATATAAAAGAAAAAAAATGAACCTAACATGTATTTGCATATATATAATTGTTTGTTTGTATTAACCCGGATTTGAACTCAAGCATGAGTTATCTTTGACCGGCCAAAGTACCACTCTGGCAAACCTTCTACAAATAAGAATTTTTAATATATTTATATATTTAAATTTAGCTCGGGTCAACCCAAGGGTTTTACCCACGAACTCGAAACCGAACCGATTCAGTTCGAGTTCAGAAAAATGAACCCAACCCTACCCGAAATGCTAATCCAACCCAATCCAACCCTTGTAGTTCGGCTTGGGTTGGTCTGGGTTGTCGGGTTGAATGTACACCCCTAATCTAGGGCGGTTAAAAAATTTCAGCTCCCCGGGGGCCGGCATTTTTTGCGCACAAATGCAAAACAATATTTCTTGGCATTATGGTGGGAAATGCCCCAATTCGATGGTTGGAAATTGAATTTGCGACACCAACGCGTTTTCGGTCGTGTTTTGTGGCAGTTTCGAAATGTTGGCTACCCGGGAGCCGGGTTTTTTCGCGCGCATGCAAAAAAAAATTATATTTTTGCATTGTGGTGGGGAATGATAAGGCAACCCTAATCCTTAGCCCAATGATCCAAGCTTTTGTTGAAGCAAGAACCCCTGAATCAAAGTAATTAACACTTACTTATACGAAATTTGGATCAACCAAGAGATAAGGCTAGAAATAGATTACCTCTTATGATCGAAGATCTAGAAGCAAGATTTGAAAACCTTGTTCTAAATTGAGTCACTCCACAATCGAACTTGATCAAGGCTTGATTGAATGGCTGGGGTGCAATTCTACCACAAGAATTGCTTGAACCTTAGAAATGACAAATATGATGCTTAGATTTCTAAGGAAACATCTCAATTTGAGATCTGAATTACATTCAGCCACAAATCTGAATTTTACATAACATATTGTGGGTATTTATAGTCTCCCGACAAAAAACGTTTGTGGACGGAATTTATTCCCGATCCCCTTTAATCTCCACAAAAGAATAAGTCAAATTGACCCTTTGACTTTTATTTAATTTATGAAATTAAAATATAGTTTTTTCAAATAAATGTTATGTGCTTGAGTGGCTAATGCGACTTGTTTGAAATCAATTGAGCTCTCCTCAGCCCAATGATACAAGCTTATGTTGAAGCAAGAACCCTTGAATCAAGGTAATTAACACATCCTTATACGAAATTTGGATCAACCAAGAGATAAGGTTAGAATTAGATTACCTCTTACGATCAAAGATTAGATTACCTCTTACGATCGAAGATCTAGAAGCAACATTTGGAAACCTTGTTCTAAATTGAGTCACTCCACAATCTAACTTGATCAAGGCTTGATTGAATGGCTCGGGTGCAATTCTACGACAAGAATTGCTTGAAACTTAGAAATGGACTCAATCTAACTTGATCCAGGCTTGATTGAATGGCTTGGGTGCAATTCTACCACAAGAATTGCTTGAAACTTAGAAATGACAAATATGATGCTCGGATTTCTAAGGGAAATGTCTCAATTTGAGATCTGAATTACATTCATCCACGAATCTGAATTTTACATAACATATTGTGGGTATTTATAGTCTCCCGACAAAAGACGTTTGTGGACGGGATTTATTCAAGATGTTTGTGAACGGGATTTATTCCCAGTCCCCTTTAATCTCCACAAAGAATAAGTCAAATTGACCATTTGACTTTTACATAATTTATGTAATTAAATATAGTTTTTTTTCTAACAAATGTTGATGTGCTTAAGTGGCTAATGTGACAGATTTGAAATCAATTGAGCTCTTCGGAAGGATTCGTCCTCGAATCAGAAAAAATCATTACCTTTTTTTCCGTCACCTCCTTTTGAAATGTTTTGATTAAATCTGCATGCTTCGCTCACAAAAATATTAGAAGGAAATTAGTAGGAATAGGAAGCAAATGAAGTGTATTAAATCCATAAACTACTTTTTTAAAGAATGAGTAAGCAGCATGCTTTGCATCATCCATAAATCTATCTGCCACATGCTTCATCTTCGGCCAACAAAAGTGTTTATACAACATCTTATAAACTTTATTAATCCTAAGATGTCCCATTAAGGCACCACCATATGCTTCTCTCAAAAACAAATCTTTTATAGAGCATTTAGGAATACAAAGCATACTCTTAGTAATAAAAATTTATGAAACACATAATAATCATCCACAATTTTTTTTTTTTGCAAGACAAGATGTTCTAAAGTCTTGCTCATCTCTATATAATTCAATAATATGCTCAACTTCAAGAATTTTTGCAGTAAGAGAAATAAAGAGATCATACCTTTTAGATGACACATGAGCTACTGTATTATTTTTACCTTGCTTATACTTGATGACATACGAAAATGTTTCAATAAATTCCACCCACTTTGCATGTCTACGGTTCAGTTTGCTTTGACCCTTCACATACTTCAAGTTTTCATGATCAAAATGGATCAGTTGCGGCACATGCAATATATGAACTACAACCAATTCTTTATCTGTAACGACCCAAAATTTTTTACTTAATTTAAAGTCGCTACTGTATACGTACCATAAACATTGAACGCGGAAGACTTCATTTAAATTCCATAAAACATAACCTTTAACTTAAAACATAGCCATGGACTTACGTGTTTCGAAAACATCTTTAAAATGACACAACAAAAGACCCGAAATAAAATAAATAAGCGTTTAAGTTTAAAACATCCTATTCTATCCTAAGTCTAAGAAAATAAATACCACTATCCTATGCATGTGCCATGATCTTGAGTTGCGATGCCGTCGTCAGCCGTAAAGGAATGCCTTGCCTTAACTTGAAAAATGTAGTAGCACATGGCTTGAGTATTTAAAGAAATACTTAGTAAGTGACCCCACTATTGGAGTTAAATGCAACAATCACATGCAATGAAATGATGGAACCTATCTTTCGTTTCGTTTTCGTCTCGTTTTCCCTACGGTGTAATCCTAACAAGTAATCGTGGACGTGTATCATATACTCTACACGCAGCTCATACGTGCGAGTATGGGCTCACCAGCTAGTTCGCACACCGCTGGGCCACTGTCCCTAGCTGGTGGGCATGCTCTGGGAGCCCTTATACCGGGACCCGTTAAAACTAGAACCGTCACGGCAGCGCTATGCAAAGCTTAACGATCGTTGTCCTGCCATTGGATGTACGCGTTCGTACCCTCGTGATGGGATAGGGGTATCCCCCCAAATGCATGAGCACACAATATGCATGAGGTCTCACTAGTCCTACAGTTATCATTAATGAGCATAACCCCCTGTCACGTTTTCATGCTTACATTTCATTCTCATTCTCATTTCTTTACATATCATACATATTCCTAACGGGGTTATATTTCATGCAATTTACCGTATTTCATGTCATACAATTCATGCAGTTACATTCAAATATTCATACAAATAAGCCATAATCGTTCAAGGAACACACATCGTTACATGCATTACACATCACATCAGACTAAAAGCATACATTCACGTTCACATAACTACGTACTTAAGCACAATAATCTAGCATACAATGCATCATATCATAAACAAGTCATAACGTAAACACTTCATAGTCATATCGTTCTCTAACTTACCATAGCCTTAACGTTCTTATACCTATCATAGACATATCATTACGTAACGTACCTTAGTCATATCATCACCAGAACGTATCCTAACGCCATCGTTCTATCAATCTATCACAAACCTATCCCTTTCTACCCATAACCTAACCGTATTCTTTCATCAATCTCTCCTATCCATAGCACTCCGGTATGTAACTTAACCTTAACGTTTCATGAACGTATCTTACTCCTATCGTTACATTTCATTTTGTGCATCCTTCTCGTATCCTATCTTAAACATCTCCTAGAGCACATCGTACCATAATTATTATCATACAATCCACATATTATAACATAACATAACATATAGAAAGCATATCGATCCACAGACAATTCACACATATCAGTATATATCGTGCAGAACCACAGGGCACGTGTCAACATCAAAAATAACCATGCCGATAGTAAGGTCACTTACCTGGCTTGCTTAAGTCATTGTCACAAATATATCTTTAATGAAAGTTCGATTCCGTCCTTTGAAATCCGAGTCAACCTATATGAGCTCATGACATTAGTTTCAAGTTTGAACTCTATAAAATTATTTCCCTAATTTACATTGGCCATCTTAAAATTTTGATCTTTTCTGTTAGACAAAATTTAAAGAAGCTCACTGCCCTCGGATAAGAATTCTGATCTTTTCTGTTAGACAATTAAAGGAGCTCAAGGAGCTCACTGCCCTCTGATATTTCCTTTTATTGTTAAATACTGTTTAACAAATCTTTCCTCAATCTCCCTCCCTCTAAACAGATATTACTGCCAATTTTAAGTGCATCTTTTAGTTTATAGATCTACCACCTAAAATTTTATTGAATCTAACCTTATAACCTTTATAACTAAAATACTAACAAAAATCTAATAATTCTATATGAGATCTGATTATTACAGACCGTAAGATAGGAAAGAAGATTGGATCCTAAATTAATTTCTTATAACCATAACTCTAACGGAAAAGGAAATCTGAGATAGGATTTTACCGTAATAACGGACAAACTCTGAATCTGCAATCTGTTGAAAGCCGCCATTTTACTTCTCAAATCTGACCATTGTTGTTTTTCTGTTTGCTTCTTTTTGTGCAGTTGGCGTAAAATGGGTCGAGGAGAGATAATTGTGGGAAGGGATGAGAGGTTAGTGGGGAGAGGTTGGGAAAGATTTTTTTTTTTTTTTTTTTTTTTTTTTTTTTTTTTTTTTTTTTTTTTAATAACTTTTTTATTTTAATTTTAATTAATTAATTAATTAATTATTATTATTATTATTTTAACTATTTTTTTTATTTGTTTATTTCTTTATTTATTTTTGGGGTAGGGTATTTCAATGTTGCCCAATTTAGTTTTTCACTAAAATACACTGACGACTTTTCATCTTGAATTAAAACAACACTTATGACCAAACCACATGCATCACATCCAATTTCAAAAGTTTTATAAAAGCTAGGCAAAACAAATAATGATGCATTGCTTAATTTGTTCCTAAGCAAATTGAATGCATTATCTTGCATTCCTCCCCATTTAAAAACAACATTCTTTTTCACTAAGTCCTTCAATAGTTCAGTTATGGTTTTAAAATCATTTATAAATCTCTTATAGAGGTTAGCTAACTCATGAAAACTCCAAACTTTAAGTGCACTCTTTAGTATTGGCAAATCCATAATGAATTTAACTTTGTCTCTATCTAATGTTATTCTACTTTTATCGCCAATAGAGTGAACTTTTTCCATGCAAAAACTACCCTTATTAAAATTAAATTTCTCTTTTCTATGTGTAATCAAAACTAATTTAACATGCTCCATATGCTCAAGCAAAATCTTCAAATAAATTATAATATCCTCAATATAAACAACATATTTTCTCATATATTTTCTCAAAACATTATATATTAAGCGCATAGGTACTAGGAGCATTAGTTAACCTAAAAGGCATAACAAGCCATTCATACAATCCAAACTTAATATTGAAAGTTGTTTTCCATTCATCTCCTACATGCATTCTAATTTGATGATATCCAGATTTCAAAATAATTTTTATAAATAGACACGAATCATGCAATAAATCAAGCATATCGTCTAACCTAGGAATAGGATGTCGACACTTTACCGTGATTTTGTTGATGACTCTATTATCCATGCATATGCGCCAAGTTTCATCTTTCTTTGGCACCAATAAGTCTCCTATAGAACATGGACTCAAACTTTCTCATACATAGCCCTTCTCCATGAGCTCCTCCACTTGCCTTTGAATTTATTTTGTCTCGGTTGGATTGACTCGATAAGCTGGCTTATAAGGAATGACAGTCCTTGGAATGAAGTCTATTTTATGTTCAGTACCTCTAATGGGAGGTATTTCTTTATCTTGAAACATGTCTTCAATTTCCTGTAAAAGAGATTGAAAAACACTAGGCAAAGCCAAGTTGTTATAGTTAGAGACCAAATATCCTCCATTGTACATAAGTACAAAGATCGATTTTTGTGAAAGCCTTCCCACCTCTCCAACTGTAACCAAATAACTCTCTCTCTTCCTTTTTTCTTCAATTTCATCTCTTTTTTTCATTCTTCTTTTTTTTTTCTTTGATTTTTCTCTATTTTTTCACTCAACTCTTGTTTTTCTTTTAACTCTTTTTCCTCAAACTCTTTCTTTCTTTCTTTCCTTCAACTTTAATTGATCAGCAAATACATTTGCAGAACTCAAAGGTACAAGAGTGATTTTTCTACCATCTTTTACAAAAGAATACCTATTCAAATAGCCATCATACATAACTTTCTGTCAAATTGCCATGGTCGGCCAAGCAATATATCTCCAGCTTGCATTGGTAATACATCATAAAGAACTTCATCTTTATATTTTTCCAAAGTAAAACATATTAAAGCTTGGGAAATTACCTTCATTGTTCCACTATCATTGAGTCATTGGAGCTTGTAAGGTTTAGGATGATCTTGAGTTGGAATTTGCAACCTTTTGATCAATATAGTACTTACTACATTGGTGCAACTTCCACTATCAATGATAAGACTACAAACAGTCCCATTGACTAAACACCGGGTGTGAAATAGGTTGTCTCTTTGATCATCAACATCATTCTCCGTAACTTGAGTTTTAAGAAGTCTTCTTGTAATAAGTGTCAAATGAATCCCATCTTCCAGTTCCTCCTCATTCTTCTGGACTTCTTCAACTAGATCATTGATCTCCCCTCCATTTTCCTCGTCTTGGTTCATGATTGTACAAACAGTAGTTTTATATGCTTAGGACCTCACACACTCAACTCACTGATTTTACACTCAGGCACACTCGTGTTTAGCACACAAAGGTAGGCTATTTGGGAAAGTGACTAATTTCTGATCAAGGTAGGTAATATGGATAAAGCAATTCTAATAGTAGCGAGCTGTTCAAGACAATCAACACAAGGTAATTATGTAGTAACAACAAAATAAAACAAGAAATGAACAAATAAATAAGGGACAAAGAATGGTCGTGAAGATCGAACACAACAATTCCAGATTTATATGCTTTAGGGAAAAAAATGAGAATTGAAATTTATTTGATCTTCAAATAAAAGTGCAAATGGTCTAATGATAAGGATTTATTAAGAACAATATGATAAGGATTTTTTTTTTCTTTCAAGATCTAAATATGATCTTGATATGAATCCAACAACTGATCACTTCCATGTACCCGAACGACCAATTACAAGAAGTAAGGTTAAGAAGATTCGAGAGGCCTATACATTGCATCTTCGAAAGCTAGCTAGTGTACAAGTTGAAACAAAGATTTTTGAGCCCAAAAATCTTTATAGCATTAGCATATCAAATCAAGAAGATAATGGAGTGGCTGACATTGTAAAGTAATTAAAAGACTTGCCTTTCATAGTTGAACTACCAATTAAGACAATTTATGAATTACCTTATTTTCTTCAATTTGTATTTAATAGCATTTATTAGTGGTTGGTGGCGGAACTTTATGTTGTTAGGGTTATCTTTTGGGCCTATTTAAAGGCATGTAATATTCATGTTTGGATGATGAATTGTTGAATACAGAGAAAACCTTTGTGTTTTCTTGATACCCTTTTAGTGTAATTCTTTTTCAAACCTTGCTTTAGGTTTGATGTTTAAACCGATTCATTGAATTAGTTTTGATCAAGCTAATTCTGGAGTGAATTGTCTTGGTATCTAAGAGTGACCATCATAGATTCCAAGTTCGATCTAAGAGTCATTCATCTTCTAACCTGCTCTTGGTTGGAATCAATTCGTTAAGTTAGCTTTCTCTATGAACATTTTGGCAAGGATTCTAGAAGGACCTTTAGCTTTGCAAAATCCAGCATTGTTGGCGCTTATCATTGATCTTTAACAGGACACTAAGAACAAAGTAGAAAGATAATGAAGAACGTTGGAAATGACAGTAAGAAAACAAATGACAGATTTAAAGAGACGATAAACAATAGTGGAAATTAAAGATAAAATCAATTCTAGAGTCGGCCACAAAGATGCAACCTACGCTCTGATACCAAACTGATAAGGCAACCCTAATCCTCAGCCCAACGATCCAAGCTTATGTTGAAGCAATAACCCTTGAATCAAGGTAATTAACATCTCCTTATACGAAATTTGGATCAACCAAGAGATAAGGTTAGAATTAGATTCCTCTTACGATCGAAGATTAGATTACCTCTTACGATCAAGATCTAGAAGCAAGATTTGGAAACCTTGTCTAAATTGAGTCACTCCACAATCTAACTTGATCAAGGCTTGATTGAATGGCTCGGGTGCAATTCTACCACAAGAATTGCTTGAAACTTAGAAATGGCAAATATGATGCTCAGATTTCTAAGGGAAATGTCTCAATTTGAGATCTAAATTACATTCATCCACGAATCTGAATTTTACATAATATATTGTGGGTATTTATAGTCTCCCGACAAAAGACGTTTGTGGACGGGATTTATTCGAGATGTTTGTGGACGGGATTTATTCCTGATCTCCTTTAATCTCCACAAAGAATAAGCCAAATTGACCATTTGGCAAGAACACTTGTTTGAGATTCGAATCACTCCACAAGCAAGATTGATCATGTCGAGCTTGAATTATTCTACATGCAACCTAAACTACATAGAATTGCAAAGAAACGTAGCCATTGGCTAAAGAAAAGCACAAAGGCTTCTTTGTATATTTTCCAAGTCTGCCTTACAAATACAATATACATGGCTTTATATACCCCCAAAATGAAACTATTAAAGACATTCCAAGAGTTGTAACATTCATACTTAATGACCATAATTAACCATTATGTAAATGTAACCTAAAGTAAATAAAATGTCTTAAAATACAATAACTCTAAATTACTCTAAATTGTAACCCACCCAAAATTTATAACAATCAAATTTCATTCTTCTTCAATGTGGCGTGAATTGAAACATATTTTGATAATTTTGACAACCTTTTATTCACATCTTCATTGAAGTATATTGTATGATTGATGTCTTTTGGTTCATATCATCATATTGCCACAAAGTGCATCAAACATATTAAGTACGTCATTCATCAAAATATATATATACTGCGCACATCATCAAGTATCGTAACCCACACATCATCATAACTCATAAGTCGCATCGTACGACATAGTTCATACATCATCATAACTCATACAAGTTTTTAGCCTATCCTATAGTAAGACCACTTACCTGGTTGGCCTTAGCCGAAGTATTCCCTAATTTATTTAATGTAAGCTCCCATTCCTCGAGAACTACACCAAATGTTGGTTTGATTCCTATCGCATCGTTCGTCACCTTTTGTTAGTATTTCACATTTTAATTAATAATCCAACTAACAGTGTGAAATACGACTCTAAACGGCCTCAATAAAAATCGAGTTCCATGTTTTCATTGTTTCTAAATTATATAGAATAATAAAACTTAAAACTTAAATTAAAGATATGTCAATATTATTAATATTTCAAGCGGCTTGGATAGTTCAACATTTAATGTTATATCCTATAGATACAAATATAATAATTTCTCATATCTTCCATTCTCATTATCTCCGTTTATGTTATATTTCAATTTTGTTTACAGTATACCATCTGATAGTACTTGCCATTTTCAAACGGTTCTAATTTTCTTTTCTTTCTTAAAATTTCTCTTTTATTATTATTTTTTTCTTTTTTTCTTTTTAACTCTAATTCTTTTAAGCAGTTCAATTCTACCTCCCTATCTCATTATTTTAAGCAATTTAAATCTAACTCTTTTAATCAGTTTCTTCCATGAGTTTAATTCTAGAATTCTTTAGGAGTTTAATTTTACTTTCGTATCTAAATCTAACTCTTTTAATCTGTTTCTTCAATGAGTTTAATTCTATAATTCTTTTACTAGTTTCTTACAAAAAGTTTAATTCTATTCCCATATCTAAATCTAAATCGCTTAATTCTCTAAATCGTTTAATTCTGCTCAGCAGTTTATTTTATTCCCATATATTTTTTTTGGCTTTTATATTTCCAAATCTAGTCTCTCCATGTATTGTTTTTTTTTTTATTATTATTATTATTATTATTATTATTATTATTATTATTTGATATGTTTTCCCAATCTTCCCCTCTCTCTTTTTTCTTTTTTATCAAATAATTTCTAAAGTTCTAACTCAGATCTAAATAATTGCTAACATCCTTAGTAAAAGGAAAAGGTAAATCTGACTACTAACCTTTCCAAATGACATCTCTCTTCCTTTATCTGCCTACCATCTCTCCATTATCTGCCTTCTTCTGATCTCTCCATTATTGTCTAATCATCTCTCCGTCATTATTGTCTAACCATCTCTCCATCATAAGCATTTTTTTCCTCCAGAAAATATTTTCTTTCCGTTTCTATTTTGTTTGATGAACTATTGATACTGGATTTGAGAGGTATTTTAGGGGAGGGGATGAGAGATTGAAGGAGAGGTGGTCAGTTTCCTTTTTCTTCCTTATTTTGTTATTTTTATTTTAATATATATATATATATATATTAAACCATTTTCTTTATTTTGTTATTTTTATTCTAATACATATATATTAAACCTAACGGAGCGTTACATTATGCAACGTCTTATAAACTTTATTTGATAAGCGCCTACAATGCTGGAATTTGCAAAGCTAGAGGTCCTTCTAGAATCATTGCAAAACGTTCACAGAGAATGCTAACTTATTGGATTGATTCCAACCAAAAGCTGGTTAGAAGATGAATGACTCTTAGATCGAACTTGGAATCTATGATGGTCACTCTTAGATACCAAGACAATTCACTCCAGAATTAGCTTGATCAAAACTAATTCAATGAATCGATTTAAACATCAAACCTAAAGCAAGGTTTAAAAAAGAATAACACCAAAAGGGTATCAAGAAAACACAAAGGTTTCGTCTGTATTCAACAATTCATCCGAAACATAAATATTACATGCCTTTAAATAGGCCCAAAAGATAACCCTAACATAATAAAGTTCAGTCACCAACTACAAATGCTATTAAATACAAATTGAAGAAAATAAGGCATTCATACAAACTATTAATAAATGCTATTAAATACAAATTGAAGAAAATAAGGTGTAACGATCCAAAATTTTCTACTTAATTTAAGGTCGCTACTGTATACATACCATAAACATTGAATGTGGAAGACTTCATTTAAATTCCATAAAACATAACCTTTAACTTAAAACACAGCCATGGACTTACGTGTTTCGAAAACATCTTTAAAATGACACAACAAAAGACTCGAAATAAAATAAATAAACGTTTAAGTTTAAAACATCCTATTCTATCCTAAGTCTAAGAAAATAAATGCCACTATCCTATGCATGTGCCATGAGCTCGAGTTGCGATGCCGTCGTCAGCCGTACAGGGATGCCTTGCCTTAACCTGAAAAATGTAGTAGCACATGGCTTGAGTATTTAAAGAAATACTCAGTAAGTGACCCCACGATTGGGGTTAAATGCAACAATCACATGCAATGACATGATGGGACCTATCTTTCGTTTCGTTTCGTTTCATTTCATTTCATTTCGTTTCGTTTCGTTTCGTTTTCCCTACGGTGTAATCCTAACAGGTAATCATGGACGTGTACCATATACTCTACACGCAGCCCATACGTGCGAGTATGAGCTCACCAGCTAGTTCGCACACCGCTGGGACACTGTCCCTAGCCGGTGGGCATGCTCTGGGGACCCACCGGGACCCGTTAAAACTAAAACCGTCACGGCAGCGCTATGCAGGTGATATGAACCAAAGACATCAATCATACAATATACTTCAATGAAGATCTGAAGAAAAGGTTGTTAAAATTGTCAAAATTATCCTTCTAAGTTGCATAATAGTTGCATGGTTATTTCTTCCTCTCCATCTACCATCATCTTCTTGTAATGTTTATTTATGCAACCTAGAAGAATGGAAAGAGTACATGAAGATAGAAATGGGGGAGTTAAACTCAAAATCCCACCCTTTTGTGGAACGGCAGATTCTGAGGCATACTTGCAGTGGAAAAGAAAGATAGAGCATGTGTTTGATTGCAATACCTATAGTGAAAATAAGAAGATGAGACTTGCTATTACCAAATTTACCAATCATGCTGGTGATTGGTACCAACATCTCAAATCCGAGAGAAGAAGAAAAGAGGAGGATCCAATAGAGACATGGGAAGAACTTAAAGAAGCCATGAGAAAAAGGTATGTTCCAAAACATTATGAAAGAAATTTGAAAACTAAATTGCAAGGTTTGAGGCAAGGAACAAAAAGTGTTGCGGAATATTATCAAGAGATGTAAACTATGATGGAAAGAGCACATGTTAGAGAAGAAGAAGAAGATACCATGTCTGGATTCTTTGGAAGTTTGAATCGAGAAATTGCTCATCTTGTTGACAGAAATCCACCCCCATATCTGGAAGACATGTATCATTATGCTCTCAAAATTGAAGACCAATTGAAGGAAGAACAAGAGCATTCAAAAAGGTACACATCAGGAACTAACACCTTTTCAAATTCTAAAACTTGGAACAAGGATAGTTTTGTGAATAGAAATAATCGTTGTCACCAAAAGAAAAGTTTGTGGCTGCTACAAGAGTGGAGGCTGAGAGTTTCAATTGTAAAAAGAATGAAGCTTCAAAGACGATACAGGAGAAGTCTAGTTCTATTCAATGTTGGAAGTGCAAAGGGTTTGGACACATGAGCAAAGAGTGTGTTAATAAAAAAAGTTATGGTGATAATGAATGGTATACTTGATTCAGATGATGAATGTGAGGATCATGATTCACAGCTTGTGGAAGAAATTGCAGCATATGATGATGAGTATGTTGAAGAAGGTAATTCCATATCTTTGATCACAAGAAGGGTACTCAATGTTCAAATCAAGGAAGAGAAATTTGAAGATCAAAGGGAAAACTTGTTCCACACAAGATATTTGATCAAAGGAAACCCATGCAGCTTGGTTATTGACAGTGGAAGTTGCACAAATGTGGTAAGAAGCTTCCTTGTAAAAAGACTTCAACTTTCTGTCCATCCCCATCCAAAACCATACAAACTTCAATGGTTGACAAACAAAGAAGAAATTAAGGTGAACTCCCAAGCTCTTATTTCTTTTACTCTTGGAAGATATAAAGATGAAGTCTTTTGTGATGTCGTACCAATGCATGCGGGGGACATCTTATTCGGCCGACCTTGGCAATATGATAGAAAGGTAACATTTGATGGTTTGATGAACAAGTATACTTTTACTTTGTGTGGAAAGAAATTTACTTTACTTTGAAGTACATTGTGACCAATTGAAATTAGAGAAGAAAGTAAAGTAAAAGATAGAGATAAGAGTGAAAAAAAAAGAGAAAAGTGAGGGGCAAAGGATGAGTGAAAACTAAGAAAGAAAAAAAAGTGATTTTGAAGAAAAGAGAGAAAATGTGAGTTTGGTTATAAGAATGGGAGAAATGAGGAATATGTTAGCCGAAGAACCAAAATTTGTACTTATGTATACTTATGTGCAAAGGAATGTGTTTAGCAATGGAACCAAAAACTGATGATGGTTTGCCAAGTGCTTTTAAGTCTCTTTTGCAGGAATTCAATGACATATTTCCACATGAAGATGCATGTATGGGGTTACCCCCTCTAAGAGGGATTGAACACCAAATTGACTTCGTACCTGGGGCAACTCTTCCAAATATGGCTGCCTATAGGACCAATCTGACCGAGACTAAGGAGATTCAGAGACAAGTGGAAGAACTCATGTATAAAGGATATGCTAGAGAAAGCATGAGTCCTTGTTCGGTTCCTGTGATTTTGGTACCCAAGAAAGATGGCACGTGGAGGATGTGTGTTGATTGTCGAGCCATCAACAAGATAACGGTAAAGTATTGATACCCTATTCCTAGATTGGATGACATGTTGGATGAACTATGATAAGGCAACCCTAATCCTTAGCCCAACGATCCAAGCTTTTGTTGAAGCAAGAACCCTTGAATCAAAGTAATTAACACCTCCTTATACGAAATTTGGATCAACCAAGAGATAAGGCAAGAATTAGATTACCTCTTACGATCGAAGATCTAGAAGCAAGATTTGGAACCTTGTTCTAAATTGAGTCACTCCACAATCTAACTTGATCAAGGCTTGATTGAATGGCTCAGGTGCAATTCTACCACAAGAATTGCTTGAAACTTAGAAATGGAAAATATGATGCTCGGATTTCTAAGGGAAACGTCTCAATTTGAGATTTGAATTACATTCATCAACGAATCTGATTTTTACATAACATATTGTGGGTATTTATAGTCTCTCGACAAAAGACGTTTGTGGACGGAATTTATTCGAGATGTTTGTGGACGGGATTTATTCCCGATCCCCTTTAATCTCCACAAAGAATAAGTCAAATTGACCATTTGACTTTTACATAATTTATCAAATTAAACATAGTTTTTTCTAACAAACATTGATGTGCTTGAGTGGCTAATGCGACAGACTTGTAATCAATTGAGCTCTCTGTGTGCAGGTTTGAATTCTGTTGTTGACATAGTTTTTTGAATCTTTTGGAACACCGTGATTCTTATCAAACTATATGGTGCTAATCTGTTTTCAAGAGGTTATCATCAAATTCGAATGAATATGGGAGATGAGTGGAAAACAGCTTTCAAAATAAAGTTTGGGCTTTATGAGTAAACAGCTTTCAAAATAAAGTTTGGGCTTTATGAGTGGCTCGTTATGCCGTTTGGCCTTACAAATGCACCAAGTACTTTTATGAGGCTAATTAATCATGTTTTGAGAGACTATATTGGAAAATTTGTTGTTGTATACTTTGATGATATCCTTTTTTACTCAAAAAGCTTGAATGATCATATTTTGCACGTTAAGAATTTTTTTTTTAAACTTAGAGAAGAGAAGCTTTATGCCAACTTCAAAAAGTGCAGTTTTTGTCTAGACCAAGTCAACTTCCTAGTGTTCTTAGTTGGAAAGAATGGAGTACAAGTTGATGAAGAAAAGGTAAAAGCTATTAGAGAATGGCCAACACCCACAAATGCAATCGAGGAAAGATCTTTTCATGGTTTAGCTAGTTTCTATAGGAGATTCATTAAGAATTTCAGTAGCATAGCATCACCCTTGAATGAACTTGTTAAAAAGCATGTGAAATTTTAATGGAAGGAAAAACAAGAAAATGCATTCAATGAGTAGCTTTATTGAGATTGTTACTGTGAATGAGTAGTTTTAATTTTAGTAAGCTACTAAATGTTAGTGTATGTGTGAAAATGATTTTGCTAAGCAAGATCATATGTTTTAGTTAGACGTCTTGAACATAGATAAACTACACAGTCTTATGACCATAGAGATGGGGATAACTGTACCAATGTATACGGAAGAGTAAGTAGTTTTAGATGAAATAAAATGACCTAAGAAGCTTGATAGATGTCAATATCCTATAGTATACTATAGATATTAAAAGTGGTAGTGTCTGAAAGAAAATTTTATAACCTTGAAGTATGTAAAGATGAAATTAAAAGTATCAATAAAAAAAAAAAATATATACATATATTGAGTTAAGACCATAAAAGTTTAAAACATGTATACTTAGATTGATTGGTGAATGACATAAGTGTCTTTAATGGAAGCTGAGCTTTAGAAGTATTGAGATGTAAAAAACTTTCCTGCCTTAATACGAGCTAAAAATTAAAAAAAAAAAAAAAGTACAACCAATTAAGGAAGTTGTGAGGTGATTTAAAAGTATCGAGCCACAGTTTGGACAAGGCATTACGATCATGGTCAAAATTTTAGAGGTATGTGGAGAGGGACTACGGTATGAGATATGAGATTGTCAATGTAACGACCCGAAATTTTCTACTTAATTTAAGGTCGCTACTATATACATACCATAAACATTGAATGCGGAAGACTTCATTTAAATTCCATAAAACATAACCTTTAACTTAAAAACACAGCCATGGACTTACGTGTTTCAAAAACATCTTTAAAACGACACAACAAAAGACCCGAAATAAAATAAATAAGCGTTTAAGTTTAAAACATCCTATTCTATCCTAAGTCTAAGAAAATAAATACCACTATCCTATGCATGTGCCATGATCTCGAGTTGCGATGCTGTCGTTAGCCGTACAGGAATGCCTTGCCTTAACCTGAAAAATGTAGTAGCACATGACCTGAATATTTAAAGAAATACTCAGTAAGTGACCCCACTATTGGGGTTAAATGCAACAATCACATGCAATGAAATGATGGGACCTATCTTTCATTTCGTTTCGTTTCATTTCGTTTCGTTTCGTTTTCCCTACGGTGTAATCCTAACAAGTAATCGTGGACGTGTACCATATACTCTACACGCAGCCCATACGTGCGAGTATGGGCTCACTAGCTAGTTCGCACACCGCTGGGCCACTGTCCCTAGCCGGTGGGAATGCTCTGGGGGCCCACCGGGACCCGTTAAAACTAAAACCGTCACGGCAGCGCTATGCAGGTGATATGAACCAAAAGACATCAATCATACAATATACTTCAATGAAGATGTGAAGAAAAGGTTGTCAAAATTATCAAAAGATGTTTCAATTCACGCCACATTGAAGAAGAATGAAGTTTGATTGTTATAAATTTTGGGTGGGTTACAATTTAGAGTAATTTAGAGTTATTGTATTTTAAGACATTTTATTTACTTTAGGTTACATTTACATAATGGTTAATTATGGTCATTAAGTATCAATGTTACAACTATTGGAATGCCTTTAATAGTTTCATTTCGGGGCTATATAAAACCATGTATGTTGTATTTGTAAGGCAGACTTGGAAAAGATAGAAAGAAGCATTTGTGCTTTTCTTTAGCCAATGGCTAAGTTTCTTTGCAATTCTATGTAGTTTAGATTGCATGTAGAATCATTCAAGCTCGACATGATCAATCTTGCTTGTGGAGTTATTCGAATCTCAATCAAGTGTTCTTGCGTTGAGATATTTGATCAACAAGAATCATTCAAGCTAGACATGATCGTTCTTGCTTGTGGAGTGATTCGAATCTCAAACAATGTTCTTGCCTTGAGATATTCGATCAACAAGGTAATCCGAATCATATTCCCTTTGTATTGATTCCTTATCTTATCAGCAGGGCATAACGATCGTTGTCCTGCCATTTGGATGTACGCGTCCGTACCCTCATGATGGGATAGGGGTATCCCCTCAAATGCATGATTACACAATATGCATGAGGTCCCACTAGTCTTACAGTCATCATTTAATGAACATAACCCCGTGTCACGTTTTCATGCTTACATGTCATTCTCATTCTCATTCTCATTTCGTTACATATAATACATATTCCTAGCGGGGTTATGTATCATGCAATTTACCGTATTTCATGTCATACAATTCATTCAGTTACATTTCAATACTCATACAACAAGCCATAATCGTATAAGGGCTACACATCGTCACATGCATTCATATCACATCAACTAAGCAGCATAAATAACATACATTCACGTTCACATGATTTCGTAAAAAAGCACAATAATCTAGCATACAATGTATCGTAATTATTATCATACAAACCACATATTATAACATAACATAACATATAGGAAACATATCAATCCACAGACAATTTACACATATCAATATATATGACACGTGCAGAACCATAGGGCACGTGTCAACATCAAATATAACCACGCCGATAGTAATGTCACTTACCTGGATAGCTTAAGTCGTTCTCACGTATATATCCTTACTGAAAGTTAGATTCCGTCCTTTGAAATCCAAGTCAACCTATGTGAGCCCATGACATTAGTTTCAAGTTTGAACTCTACAACATTATTTCTCTAATTAACATTGGTCCATTGTTAAAAGTCTGAAATGTTATATATCTATAATTATATTTTTATTAAAAATCTTATTTTTCATACTGTTGTATAAAAAAGTAGATACAGCTTTTTCAAGTTATTTTGTGCTTTACTACTCTCTGTGTTTACCTTTTTCCCTCTGTATTTAGTTTGTGGGTTTTAATTCCCTAATCTTCTTTATTTTTTTTTATCTGTTTCCTTTTAAGTCTGTTGTCATGCCTTCCAAATTTACAGTGATCTCTGTTTCCAAATCTTTCCTTATCTCATTGTTTCCTATTCAAAAGTTTTCTGGGCCATTTTATCTTTAATCTATTCA
Organism: Cucurbita pepo subsp. pepo; assembly: GCF_057944985.1. NCBI lineage: Eukaryota > Viridiplantae > Streptophyta > Magnoliopsida > Cucurbitales > Cucurbitaceae > Cucurbita > Cucurbita pepo. The sequence continues at coordinate 7,636,756 of NC_141811.1, forward strand.
TTTGGCTACTGATAAAAATTTAATCTAATATTACTAATCTGACGTGATTGACCAGGTATAAATGATTGACATTTAGTTTCTAACTTAAACCTAGATCATTGTAATAATTCAATGAAGATCTAGTTGTGATTTCTAAAAAAAAATAGGATAAAAGAAAATAAAGATTTAATATATATGATCAGATCGATCTTCAGGTAAATCTCGGGTGAATCTCAACTGGCTAAAGGTCATTCTCATTTTTTTCTCACCTAAATCTTACTATTATTGATTTTATGTTTGCAGTAACTGTTACTTGTTGGCATAAAGATAGGTTGAGGAGAGATAATTGTGGGGAGGGATGAGAGGTTAGTGGAGAGAAGTGGGCGGATTTTTTTTAGTTAATTAATTAATTAATTATTATTATTATTATTATTTTAACTATTTTTCTATTTATGTTTATTGGTTTATTTCTTTATTTATTTTTGGGCTATTACAGTCAACATACCTTAAATTTAAGAAACCATGATTTAAGATGAACTTGGGTGGGGGATACACGAGGACTAGAGTGGGACATTGTCTCTAAATCAACTAGAAGTTTTGTGGTAATACTCCTTAGGGTATACGAATGCACTCAGGAAGCTCAACATAAACAAATTGTTGTAGAAAATTACCAATCAATTTTTTTTAGCAATGTCAACCTGGTTAAAAGGTATTACTATAGTTAAAGTTTCAAAACTGTCATTTAAGTTTGATTATCAAGTATCCCAAGTTTATGGCATCTGAGGGTATCCACCATGCTTAAATATGGTTATAGAAACACTAGTTTTGGGTTATACTAGATAAGGTATACCAAGAGAAAAGCCTATTTGACAATGTTTCCAATGAAAGTTACCAAATTCTCAAACTCTAGCTTGACCAAAAATCAAATACGGTAAGTCGTTTATAGATCCATATGATTTCTAGTGCATTCAATCTGCATTGGGTTAGGATGGAGTCTTTAACCAGTTTCATGTCATGATTTTGACTCCAAAAATTTACTACAATTGGGGTAGGCAGAAAGAGAAGAAATATTACAAATTTCTTGATTTTGTGGGGAAATGGGCCAATTTGTATATGGAATTCATCTACAAAAATGAGACCTTAATGAGGAACCAAATCCTGGACACTTACAAACAATACAAATACAAACAATAATGAGGAAAGAAAAATAATTTTTTTTTCTCTTTTTTAATTATTAAAAATATAGAGAACGAACCATTTTAATTCAAAACATTCCTCTAATGAATTCCGTGGGAACTTCTATAGTAAATGGACTATATAGAATTGTGATCCGTTAAATATTGCAAAGCCCCCGGTATCTATTACCTGTCAAAATTGGACTATAACGAAATTTCGATCTATATCGGCACCATAATATTTGATTGGGGAGGAAGATTAGAATTAGAGATTGATCGAGAAACAAAGGTATGAGTGCGTGTGAGTAGGAAGCAAAAAATATCTATTTTTAGTTCTATTATCAGTTATGGGTTCGAATCTTAAGAGAAATTCTCGAGAAGGTTTCTACCCTGAAATTTTTCGTTGTCTTTCTTTAATGATAAGGAGAGGAAAAATTTAGATCAAAAGAAAGTGTCATTTTGGAGCTTTACCAACAATTTTCTTGTGTAGGCAGAGATCTTGTATTTTAAAATGAGATTTTGAGGATGTATAGACAAATAGGTGAATTAGTGAACCTTTAGCTAAGTGTAGAAAATCGGATTTGGAGAATAATGTAAATCAGAAACTAGTAAAGCTATTGATCCAGTAGATGGAATCATAGTAAAAAAAAACAAAAAAAAGAAAAAAAAAATGAGGAACTAGGTAAGCTTTCCAACCTTATTGTACACATGAACATTTATTTCAATGAAGCGTATGAGCCAGGGTTCTGTTGCTCATGAAATTTACGAGAAGAATCAAGATGACACGATAAGGTTATTTATGAAATTTTGGTGATCATTCGAATATGATAAGGCTAAACCAAGGGTATGTGAAAAATGACTAAAATGCCCCTATAATTATGTACCACTGGTTTATGACCAAAGTGATCTCTCAATAGCATTCTGAAGAGGAGTCTTATGTCATGATATGAAAGGATTGTACAAAGTTACAAGGCCATTGGAATATGCTGAGAAATTAAACGAAGATTTGGGGTGGTAAATGACCAAAATACCCTTATGAGAATTCTAATATGTTTTTAAGACCTTGAAAGACTCAAAATACTATGAAAATTTATACGAGACTCATATGATATTAACGATGAGTATGGAAGATCTTAAGGAGATTAGGACAACTTTGAGATATGAATCAAGAGGAAAAGATACAAGGATAGCAATATTCTCCCCGACAATTGATGACAACCAATGTCATCAGGAAACAAATATAAGGATAGTAGTATTCTCACTGATATTCTAATGGGAAATCGAACATTAATAAACTTATATATTATGGAATTGGAAATACAACAAATATGAAAGGCATGAGTGACAATGCACTTCAAATAAACAAAATGTTAACAAAATTAGCAGATGAATGATGGCGCTAATTAATATATTTCCTCTACTAAAGACTTTGTCATAAGATTATTGCAAGTTGGTTCTTTGAGGAGGAGTAATACAATGGTTTTTTTCAAGCGATCTTCATCCTACGTTCATGCCAAGGACGTTGGTTAGAAGACAAGGATCACGTTTCATGGAGATATCTCTTTGCTACCAAGGTTTATGAGAGATTATTCAAAAATTTTGGTGTGAGCTTGGCTCCCAGCAAAGTTGTCAAGAACTTGATGAGATGTTGTGATATGAACCAAACAATACAAGGGGAATAAGATTCGGATTATCTTGTTAATCGAATATCTCAAGGCAAGAACACTTGATTGAGATTCGAATCACTCCACAAGCAAGATCGATCATGTCTAGCTTGAATGATTCTTGTTGATCAAATATCTCAACGCAAGAACACTTGTTTGAGATTCGAATCACTCCACAAGCAAGATTGATCATGTCGAGCTTGAATGATTCTACATGCAACCTAAACTACATAGAATTGCAAAGAAACTTAGTCATTGGCTAAAGAAAAGCACAAATGCTTCTATTTCCCAAGTCTGCTTACAAATACAACATACATGGCTTTATATAGCCTCAAAATGAAACTATTAAAGGCATACCAAAAGTTGTAACATTCATACTTAATGACTATAATTAGCTATTATGTAAATGTAACCTAAAGTAAATAAAAAGTCTTAAAATACAATAACTCTAAATTATTCTAAATTGTAACCCACCCAAAATTTACAACAATCAAACTTCATTCTTCTTCAATGTAGCATGAATTGAAACATCTTTTGATAATTTTGACAACCTTTTCTTCACATCTTCATTGAAGTATATTGTATGATTGATGTCTTTTGGTTCATATCATTCTCCACTTCTTCAAGAGGATTCGTCCTCGAATCTGTTTGTGAAACTTTGCTGCAAAAAATAAGTCATGGAAATACCAAGGACCTCACAACACTCTCTCATGAGTATACACTCAAGGAATTTTAGGCCACTCTTTTTACACTCGTTGACACAAATGAAGCTCTCATTCTTACCTCTCAAAATTTTAAATACAGCAAAGATTGAATTTTGAACACTGGGTCGATTAAAAACTAAAAAGATTAAAATAAATAAAAATCAAATTTAGAAGAAACGCAAAGGAAACATACATCCGATCTTGAGCCTGAAGCTCTGATACCAAATGGTAAGATAAGGAATCAATACAAGGGGAATAAAATTCGAATTACCTTGTTGATCGAATATCTCAAGGCAAGAACACTTGATTGAGATTCGAATCACTCCACAAGCAAGATCGATCATGTCTAGCTTGAATGATTCTTGTTGATCAAATATCTCAATGGAAGAACACTTGTTTGAGATTCGAATCACTCCACAAGCAAGATTGATCATGTCGAGCTTGAATGATTCTACATGCAACCTAAACTACATAGAATTGCAAAGAAACTTAGCCATTGACTAAAGAAAAGCACAAATGCTTCTATTTCCCAAGTCTCCTTACAAATACAACATACATGGCTTTATATAGCCTCAAAATGAAACTATTAAAGGCATACCAAAAGTTGTAACATTCATACTTAATGACCATAATTAGCTAAATGTAACCTAAAGTAAATAAAAAGTCTTAAAATACAATAACTCTAAATTATTCTAAATTGTAACCCACCCAAAATTTACAACAGTCAAACTTCATTCTTCTTCAATGTAGCATGAATTAAAACATCTTTTGATAATTTTGACAACCTTTTCTTCACATCTTCATTGAAGTATATTGTATGATTGATGTCTTTTGGTTCATATCATGTTGCCTTGTAAAACCCTTTCAAAATAGAAGTAAACTTATCTATGCAACATTCTTTTATATCATTTGGAACATCTAGTTACCAAGAAATAGTACAATCTTCAAGGATGTAGAAGGATCTTGGAAAGCGGTACGATGTGCTGCTCACTTCACACCTCCCTTTGTATAGTATCTATAAAACTTTTCCACCATTTTCATGATTTTTATTCTTCACAACTAGATGGTTACGAAAGACTTATACTTGTTAAGAATTTATGAAAGACTTTAGGAAGGATTTATGCATGTAAAGAAATGTTTATGATCCATACAAATGAGGGCGTATTTGCTAAGAATTCTTCCTCAATTGTGCCTCAAGACTTAACAAGGAACTCTTAGAACGAAAGCTCGAGTTATTTCGAGATTAAAGCACTTTCAAGGACGAAAGTTTTTTTAGAGGTATATAATGTAACAACCGGAAAAATAAAATAAAATAGTAATAATAATAATAATAATAATAATAATAATAATAATAATAATAATAATAATAATAATAATAAAATAATAAAAAAATAAATAAAAATGAAAAGAAGAAAAACATTTGGTAACCGATCCCTCCTCCTTCCTTCAATCTCTCACCACTCATTCCCTAACAATAAATCTGGCAACAAATGAGGAAATTCATTTTCTGTAAAAACAACTGCAGATTTACCCAAAATTTCTTCCTTTCTACAAAAACAAATAGAAAAAAAAAAAAAAAAACAAAAGGATTAATCAGATTTAGTTCCGCGGGAGGAGATATGTCATTTGAAGAGGTCAGTAGTCCTATATTAAATCTTCCTTCTATTTTCTTAAATAATATTAATTTGGTTACAATTATTTAGTTTTGAATTAGAGATTAAATGAAAAGAATTCTGTATGAGTTTAGGAAATCACAACCAATTATATTTTAGATCTAGTGAATTGTTGCAATGAATTAGATCTATTGAATTGTTGCAATGATTTAGGTTGATCAATAATTTTATATGAATGATAGGAAAATAATATAACCAAATGAATCGATTAAATTAAAAGCTAAAAATATAATTGTTAACTAAATCAGATGGAAGACAAAGGAAATAAGAAAAAATGAAATAGAGATGGAAATCCAGAACACCGTTAACTAGAAAGAAAAGAAAAAAAAATAATAATCATAAGAAGGGAAGATTTGGAAGTAGGAATAGATTAACAAAATTGCCCAACAATATCTCGTTACAGTGAAAATAATTACAGAGCAAAAGGAAACAGAATTTAAAAATAAAACAAGAAATATTAGAGGGCATGGAACCCATTAAATTTTGTCTAACCGTAAATATCAGAATTTTAACAATGTAAATGAGAGAAATAATTTTATAGAGTTCAAACTTGAAACTGATGTCATGGGCTCACGTAGGTTGACTTGGATTTCAAAGGACGGAATCGAACTTTCATGAAGGATATATTCGTGACAACGACTTAAGCTAACCAGGTAAGTGACCTTACTATCGGCATGGTTATATTTGATGTTGACACGTGCCCTGTGGTTCTGCACGTGTCATATATGTTGATATGTGTGAATTGTCTGTGGATCGATATGCTTCCTATATGTTATGCTATGTTATTATATGTGGTTTGTATGATAATAATTATGGTACGATGTGCTCAAGGATATGTTTGAGATAGGATACGAGAAGGATGCACAAAAGGAAATGTAACGATAGAAGTAAGATACGTTCATGAAACGTTAAGGTTAGGTTACATACCGGAGTGCTATGGATAGGAGAGATTAATGAAAGAATACGGTTAGGTTATGGATAGAAAGGGATAGGTTTGTGTTAGATTGATAGAACGATAGCGTTAGAGTACGTTCTTGTGACGATATGACTAAGGTACGTTACGTAATGATACGACTGTGATAGGTATAAGAACGTTAAGGCTATGGTAAGTTAGAGAACGATATGACTATGAAGTGTTTACGTTATGACTTGTTTATGATATGATGCATTGTATGCTAGATTATTGTGCTTAAGTACGTAGTTATGTGAACGTGAATGTATGCTTTTAGTCTGATGTGATGTGTAATGCATGTAACGATGTGTGGTCCTTGAACGATTATGGCTTGTTTGTATGAATATTTGAATGTAACTGCATGAATTGTATGACATGAAATACGGTAAATTGCATGAAACATAACCCCGTTAGGAATATGTATGATATGTAAAGAAATGAGAATGAGAATGACATGTAAGCATGAAAACGTGACAGGGGGTTATGTTCATTAATGATAACTGTAGGACTAGTGGGACCTCATGCATATTGTGTGCTCATGCATTTGGGGCGATACCCCTATCCCATCACGAGGGTACGGATGCGTACATCCAATGGCAGGACAACGATCATTATGCTTTGCATAGCACTGCCGTGACGGTTCTAGTTTTAACGGGTCCCGGTATAAGGGCTCCCAGAGCATACCCACCGGCTAGGGACAGTGGCCCAGTGGTGTGCGAACTAGCTGGTGAGCCCATACTCGCACGTATGGGCTGCGTGTAGAGTATACGGTACACGTCCACGATTACCTGTTAGGATTATACCGTAGGGAAAACGAAACAAAATGAAAGATAGGTCCCATCATTTCATTGCATGTGATTGTTGCATAACCCCGATAGGGGGTCACTTACTGAGTATTCTAGAAATACTCAAGCCTCGTGCTAATTTACTTTTTCAGGTTACGGCAAGACACTTTTATACGGTTGACGACGACATCGCAACTCAAGACCATGGCGCATGCATAGGGTAGTGGTATTTATTTTCTTAGTCATAGGCTACAATAGGATGTTTTTTTAAACTTAAACTCTTATTCATTTTATTTAGTCTTTTGTTGTGTCATTTTAAAGATGTTTTCGAAACACGTAAGTCCATGGCTGTGTTTTAAGTGAAAGGTTATGTTTTATGGAATTTAAATGAAGTCTTCCGCATTCAATATTTATGGTATGTATACAGTAGCGACCTTAAATTAAGTAGAAAATTTTGGGTCGTTACAAGGCCACTTTATTTGCCCTCATTTACACAAATGAAGCTCTCAATCTCACCTCTCAAAATTTTGAATAGAGCAAAGATTGAATTTTGAACTCTTGGTCGATTAAAATCTAAAAGGATAAAAGTAAATAAAAATCAAATTGAAAAAAAATGCAAAGAAAACATATATCCGATCTTGAGCCTAAAGCTCTCATACCAAATGATAAGATAAGGAAATCAACTACAAAAGAAGTAAGATTCGGATTACCTTGTTGATCGAATATCTCAAGACAAGAACATTGTTTGAGATTCGAATCACTCCACAAGCAAGATCGTTCATGTCTAGCTTGAATGATTCTTGTTGATCAAATATCTCAATGCAAGAACACTTGCTTGAGATTCGAATCACTCCACAAGTAAGATTGATCATGTCGAGCTTGAATGATTCTACATGCAACCTAAACTACATAGAATTGCAAAGAAACTTAGCCATTGGCTAAAGAAGAGCACAAATGCTTCTTTTACTACATTTTCCAAGTCTTCTTACAAATACAACATACATGGCTTTATATAGCCTCAAAATGAAACTACTAAAGACATTCCAAGAGTTGTAACATTCATACTTAATGGCCATAATTAACCATTATGTAATTGTAACCTAAAGTAAATTAAAAGTCTTAAAATACAATAACTCTAAATTGTAACCCACCCAAAATTTATAACCATCAAACTTCATTCCTCTTCAATGTGGCATGAATTACAACATCTTTTGATAATTTTGACAACATTTTCTTCACATCTTCATTGAAGTATATTGTATGATTGATGTCTCTTGGTTCATATCATCACCTCTCAAAATTTTAAATAGAACAAAAATTGAATTTTGAACTTTGGGTCGATTAAAAACTAAAAAGATAAAAATAAATAAAAATCAAGTTGAGAAGAAATGCAAAGGAAACATATATCCGATCTTGAGCCTGAAGCTGTGATACCAAATGATATGATAAGGAATCACTACAAGGGGAGTAAGATTCGGATTACCTTGTTGATCAAATATCTCAAGGCAAGAACACTTGATTGAGATTCGAATCACTCCACAAGCAAGATCGATCATGTCTAGCTTGAATGATTCTTGTTGATCAAATATCTCAAACACTTGTTTGAGATTCGAATCACTCTACAAGCAAGATTGATCATGTCGAGCTTGAATGATTCTACATGCAACCTAAACTACATAGAATTGCAAAGAAACTTAGCCATTGGCTAAAGAAAAGCACAAATGCTTCTTTTACTATATTTTCCAAGTCTACTTACAAATACAACATACATGGCTTTATATAGCCTCAAAATGAAACTATTAAAGGCATTCCAATAGTTGTAACATTCATACTTAATGGCCATAATTAAACCATTATGTAATTGTAACCTAAAGTAAATAAAAACTCTTAAAATACTATATGAAATACAATAACTCTAAATTGTAATCCACCCAAAATTTATCACATGACACTTCATTCTTCTTCAATGTGGCATGAATTGAAATATCTTTTGATAATTTCAACAATATTTTCTTCACATCTTCATTGAAGCATATTGTATGATTGATGTCTCTTGGCTCATATTAGGAGGACTTATGGGACATTTTGGAGAGTTTAAAACATATAGCATGTTGTGTGAACATTTTTATTGGTTGAAAATGAGGAAAGATGTAAACTGCAAGCAATGTTTTAAATGTAAGGAGGCTAAGTCTAAGACACAACCACATGGTCTTTACACACCTTTAGATGTTCTTAGTGAACCATGGGTTGACATTAGCATGGATTTTGTTCTAGGATTACCAAAGACTAGAAAACACCATGATAGCATTTTTGTGGTGGTTGATAAGTTTAGTAAGATGGCACATTTCATTCCATGTAACAAAACAGATGATGCTACCAACATAGGTAATCTATTCTTTAAGGAAGTGGTTAGATTGCATGGTATTCCCAAAACCATTGTTAGTGACAGAGATGTAAAATTTTTAAGCCATTTTTGGAAGGTTTTGTGGGGAAAGTTGGGAACTAAGCTTTTATTTTCTACAACATGTCACCCTCAAACCGATGGACAAACTGAGGTCGTTAGTAGAACATTAGGAGTCTAGTCACGCGCAAGACATAAAAGAAAGAATTGAAAACAAAAATAAAAAACTAGTCACGCGCAAGAACCAAGGAAGAAAGAAATTGATTTTTAAACAAGGTGACTGGGTTTGGGTCCATCTACGAAAGGAAAGGTTTCCAAGTAAGAGAAAGTCAAAACTTCAACCAAGAGGAGATGATCCTTTTCAAGAACTAGAGCGGATCAATGACAATGCGTACAAGCTAGATCTCAGAGGTGAGTACAATGTAAGTTCAACTTTTAATGTGGCTGATTTGACTCCATTTGATGTAGGGAATGAAGACCTTGATTTGAGGACAAATCCTTTTAAAGAAAGGGAGGATGATATGAATTCAACTGCTGACCCTTTGCATGTACCCGAAGGACCGATTACAAGAAGCAAGGTTAAGAAGATTCAAGAGGCCTATACATTGCATCTTCAAAAGCTAGCTAGTGTACAAGTTGAAACAAAGACTTTTGGGCCCAAAAATCTTTATAGCATTAACATATCAAATCAAGAAGATAATGGAGTGGCTGATATTGGAAAGTAATTAGAAGACTCGTCTTTGGTAGTTAAATTACCAATTAAGACAATTTATTAATGTCTTATTTTCTTCAATTTGTATTTAATAGCATTTATTAGTGATTTGTGGTTGGTGGCTGAACTTTATTATGTTAGGGTTACCTTTTGGACCTATTTAAAGGCATGTAATATTCATGTTTGGTATGAATTGTTGAATACAGACAAAATCTTTGTGTTTTCTTGATACCCTTTTGGTGTTATTCTTTTTCAAACCTTGCTTTAGGTTTGATGTTTAAACCAATTCATTGAATTAGTTTTGATCAAGCTAATTCTGGAGTGAATTGTCTTGGTATCTAAGAGTGACCATCATAGATTCAAAGTTCGATCTAAGAGTCATTCATCTTCTAACCAGCTCTTGGTTGGAATCAATCCGTTAAGTTAGCTTTCTCTGTGAACGTTTTGCAAGGATTATAGAAGAACCTCTAGCTTTGACAATTCCAGCATTGTAGGCGCTTATCAATTTGTGTGTGCTCAATTGTGAGGGTGAGTTTGTAAGGGAGTGACACATTGATTCGAGTGTTGAGTGCTAAACACGAGTGAACTACATTTATGAGTGAATACACGTGAGGGAGCGCTTGTGAGATCCTTTTTTTTTTTCTTTTACCTTTCTTTTATAGCATGGAAAATCCAGACGACAATACTGACATTACTGATGCACGATTGATAGAAGCAGAACAATGAACCATGGAAAGACTAATTTGAGGAATAGAAGAGTTGACTGATCAAATAGGAAGATTGGAGATTCAAAATCAAGCTCGACAGAGGATTCCACTACCTACGCCCTCAACCGATACATATGAGGGTGACAATTCTGATCACCACGAGGATAATCCACATGCGGTTGGTCATGGCTTGATGCGAGGGAGAGACCATGGAAGAAGGTATCATAATTTACAACAGCGAGTTCCTTTTGATGATAGAATTGATCGTAACGTGGGGAGCATCAAATTAAAACTTCCCAAGTTTTATGACAAAACCGATCTAGAGGAGTACCATCAATGGGAGAAAATGGTGGAGTCGGTGTTCAACTATCATAATTTTAGTGATGAAAAAAAGGTATTGTTATGCATTGCTCAATTCAAATAATATGCTCAAATTTGGTGGGATAAATTGATGTCAAGTAGGAGAAGAAACCTTGAAGCACCAATTGATTCATGGTACGAGTTCAAAGAGTCCATGAGGAAGCATCTTGTTCCACAATATTTTCAACGAGACATGGCGCAAAAGCTTCAAGCATTGAAACAATGACGCAAGTCTGTGGAAGATTATTACAAGGAGATGGATACATTGATGGATCGACTTGATCTCGATGAGGAGATCGAGGCTCTCATGGCGCGGTTTCTTAATGGGTTAAACACAGAGATTGCAGACAAGACTGATTTACAGCCTTATTCTAATATTGAGGAGTTGTTGCACATTGCAATTAAGAACGAGAGGCAAATCCAACGAAGGTCTCAACGGTATTCTTCTAAATTTTTCCCAATTCTACTTCTACATGGAAAAATGATAGTAAGAACATTGATTATAAGCATAGAAATCAAGAGATTAATGAGAAGTCTCAAGCTAAATTTGAGAAAGGGGAGAGTTCTAGAACAGGGAAAGAAAAAGTAGAAAAGTCCAATGTTCGAAATCGAGATTTAAAGTGTTGGAGATGTCAAGGTGATATGGAAATCAACCCAAGGGAAAGTATGGAACGGATTACCTTGATGATCAAGATCATCAAGAGTAAAGAAAACTCGTTTCTAAACTCGTGATTCGAATCACTCCACAAGAGGTTTGATCAATACCACTTGAATGACTCTACATGCAAGTTCTAAACAAAGAATTTGCAAAGAAAGTTTAGCTCTCAATAAAGCTAAAATAGAAATTATATTCTTAATTCCAAAATCTGATATCTAATCAAAGAAAAGAAGGCTTTATATAGCCTTTACAACCTTAACCTATGTCATATATTTTAAATGACCCAAAATTTTCTACTTAATTTAAGGTCACTACTGTATACATACCATAAACATGGAATGCGGAAGACTTCATTTAAATTCCATAAAACATAACCTTTAACTTAAAACACAGCCATGGACTTACGTGTTTCGAAAACATCTTTAAAACGACACAACAAAAGACCCGAAATAAAATAAATAAGCGTTTAAGTTTAAAACATCCTATTCTATCCTAAGTCTAAGAAAATAAATACCACTATCCTAGGCATGTGCCATGATCTCGAGTTGCGATGCCGTCGTCAGTCGTACAAGAATGCCTTGCCTTAACCTGAAAAAGTAAAGTAGCACGAGGCTTGAGTATTTCTAGAATACTCAGTAAGTGACCCCCTATCGGGGTTATGCAACAATCACATGCAATGAAATGATGGGACCTATCTTTCGTTTCGTTTCGTTTTCCCTACGGTGTAATCCTAACAGGTAATCGTGAACGTGTGCCATATACTCTACACCAGCCCATATGTGCGAGTATGGGCTCACTAACTAATCGCACACCGCTGGGCCACTGTCCCTAGCCGGTGGGCATGCTCTGGGAGCCCTTATACCGGGACCCGTTAAAACTAGAACCGTCACGGCAGCGCTATGCAAAGCATAACGATCGTTGTCCTGCCATTGGATGTACGCGTCCGTACCCTCGTGATGGGATGGGGGTGTCCCCCCAAATGCATGAGCACACAATATGCATGAGGTTCCACTAGTCCTACAGTTATCATTAATGAACATAACCCCCTGTCACGTTTTCATGCTTACATGTCATTCTCATTCTCATTTCTTTACATATCATACATATTCCTAACGGGGTTATGTTTCATGCAATTTACCGTATTTCATGTCATACAATTCATGCAGTTACATTCAAATATTCATACAAACAAGCCATAATCATTCAAGGACCACACATCGTTACATGCATTACACATCACATCAGACTAAAAGCATACATTCACGTTCACATAACTACGTACTTAAGCACAATAATCTAGCATACAATGCATCATATCATAAACAAGTCATAACGTAAACACTTCATAGTCATATCGTTCTCTAACTTACCATAGCCTTAACGTTCTTATACCTATCACAGACATATCATTACATAATGTACCTTAGTCATATCATCACCAGAACGTATCCTAACGCCATCGTTCTATCAATCTATCACAAACCTATCCCTTTCTACCCATAACCTAACCGTATTCTTTCATCAATCTCTCCTATCCATAGCACTATGGTATGTAACCTAACCTTAACGTTTCATGAACGTATCTTACTCCTATCGTTACATTTCGTTTAGTGCATCCTTCTCGTATCCTATCAAACATCTCCTAGAGCACATCGTACCATAATTATTATCATACAATCCACATATTATAACATAACATAACATATAGGAAGCATATCGATCCACAGACAATTCACACATATCAATATATATGACACGTGTAGAACCACAGGGCACGTGTCAACATAAAAAATAACCATGCTGATAGTAAGGTCACTTACCTGACTAGCTTAAGTCGTTGTCACAAATATATCTTTAATGAAAGTTCGATTCCGTTCTTTGAAATCCGAGTCAACCTATATGAGCCCATGACATTAGTTTCAGGTTTGAACTCTACAATATTATTTCTCTAATTTACGTTGGTCCATTGTTAAAAGTCTGAAATGTTAGATATCTATAATTATATTTTTATTAAAAATCTTATTTTTGATGGTTACTGTTATATAAGAAAGTAGATACACCTAATTCAAGTTATTGTGGGCTTTACTACTCTCTGTATACACTCTGTATTTACCCTTCCCTCTATAATTAGTTTGTGGTTTTTAATTCCCAAATCTTTTTTTTTTATTTGTTGCCTTTTAATTGTGTTCATTTACGGTGGATCTCTGTTTCCAAATCTTTCCTTATCTCAGTGTTTCCTATTTCCTTATCTCAGTGTTTCCTATTCAGAAGTTTTCTTGGCCATTCTATCTTTAATCTATTCATTTGGCTACTGATAAAAATTTAATCTAATATTACTCATGACGTGATTTACTAGAATCGTATAAATGATTGACATTTAGTTTCTAACTCTAGACCATTGTAATAACCAATGAAGATCTAACTATAATTGTTGTGATTTCTAAACAAAATAGGATAAAAGAAAATGAAGATTTAATATATACCTTATTGATTAGATCTATCTTCACGTAAATCTACGCGAATCTCAATTGGGTAAAGGCCATTCTCATTTCTTTTTTTTCCCTCAAGTAAATCTGACGATTATTGTTTTTCTGTTTCTTTTTGCAGTAACGGTCACTTTCTGGAGTAAGGATGGGTTGAGGCAAGATAATTGTGGGAAGGGATGAGAGGTTAGTGGAGAGAAGAGGGGAAATGTTGTTTTATTTATTTATTAATTTTATCCCTCTAAAAGAAACTTTTGTCCCCGTAAGTGTTTTAATCTTGGAATAACTCGGATCCTTATTCTAATAGTTCTTTGTTAAATCTTCAAGTAGCACTAAGTAAAAATTCTTAACAAATATACCCTAATCCATATGAGTCATCAACATTTATTTGTATGCATCAAACTTTGGGAAGTCTTAACTTTGTATTCATAAAATCTTTGATTCCTTATAAGGTGTCTTGTCATAAAGTTAGGTATTTTAAATCTTAATTCATACTCCAAAAGGGTCTTTTGGTCATTTACTCCCAAATCTTGGTTTAATTCTTCCACATATTCTAATGGCCTGGTAACTTTGTGTAATCCCTATACACCATGTACTCGAAGGACCGATTACAAGAAGCAAGGTTAAGAAGATTCAAGAGGCCTATACATTGCATCTTCAAAAGCTAGCTAGTGTACAAGTTGAAACAAAGACTTTTCAGCCCAAAAATCTTTATAGCATTAGCATATCAAATCAAGAAGATAATGGAGTGGCTAATATTGAAAAGTAATTAGAAGACTTGCCTTTGGTAGTGGAATTACCAATTAAGACAATTTATTAATGACTTATTTTCTTCGATTTGTATTTAATAGCATTGATTAGTGATTTGTGGTTGGTGGCTGAACTTTATTATGTTAGGGTTCTTTTGGACCTATTTAAAGGCATGTAATATTCATGTTTAAGATGAATTGTTGAATACAGACAAAATCTTTGTGTTTTCTTGATACCCTTTTGGTGTTATTCTTTTTCAAACCTTCCTTTAGGTTTGATGTTTAAACCGATTCATTGAATTAGTTTTGATCAAGCTAATTCTGGAGTGAATTGTCTTGGTATCTAAGAGTGACCATCATAGATTCAAAGTTCGATCTAAGAGTCATTCATCTTCTAACTAGCTCTTGGTTGGAATCAATCCGTTAAGTTAGCTTTCTCTGTGAACGTTTTGCAAGGATTCTAGAAGGACCTCTAGCTTTGCAAATTTCAGCATTGTAGGCGCTTATCAGGTTGGGAACCGAATTTCCGAAATTGGGGCGTTTACGGTCGCATTCTGGGGCGGTAACGAAATGTCGGCTCCCGGGGAGCAAGGATTTTTCGTGTGCATGCGAAAAAAATATTTATTTGCATAGCGGTGGGGAATGCCCCAATTCGATGGTTGGGAACCGACTTTGCGACACCCGCACGTTTTCGGTTGCAGTCTAGGGCGGCTTTGAAATGTCGGCTCCTCCGGAGCCGGGATTTTTCATGCGCATGCAAAAAATATATTCTTGCCATTGTGGTGGGGAATGCCTTAATTCGATGGTTGCGAAACGAGGTTGCGACACCGGCACGTTTTGAGTTGCGTTCTAGGGCGGTTCTGAAATGTTGGGTGGCCGATTGCCAGGATTTTTCGCGCGCATGGGAAAAAAATATTTCTTGACGTTGTGGTGGGGAATGTCACAATTTGTCGGTTGAGAACCAAATTTGCGACACTGGGTCATTTTTGGTCGCGTTCTGGGGTGGTAACGAAATGTCGGCTCCCTGGGAGCTGAGATTTTTTTGCGCGCATGCAAAAAAAATATATCTTTGCATTGTAGTGGGGAATACCCCAATTCTATGGTAGGGAACCGAATTTGTGACATCTGCGCATTTTCGGTTGCATTTTGGGGCGGTTCTAAAATATCGGCTACCCGGGAGTCGAGATTTTTCCAAAATGTGGTGGGGAATGCCCCTTGGGAACTGAATTTTCGACACCGGCACGTTTTCGGTCGCATTCTGGGACAGTAACAAAATACCAGATCCCTGAGAGCATGAATTTTTCACGTGCATGTGAAATAAATATTTCTTGGCGTTGTGGTGCGGAATGCCCCAATTCGATGGTTGGGAGCCGAATTTTGCGCTTCACCTGCGTTCTAGGGTGGTTTTGAAATGGAGTAGTTTTTTCGCTCGTTAGTGAAAAAATTATTTCATGGCATTGGGGTTGGGAATGCCCCACCGAGATGGTTCGGAGCCAAATTTTGTGTTTCGCTCGCGTTCTAGGGCAGTTTTGAAATGGATCGATTTTTTCGCTCGGTTGCGAAAAAATTATTTCTTGGCATTCGGGTGGGGAATGCCCCAACGAGATGGTTGGGAGGCGAATTTTGCGTTTCGCTTACGTTCTAGGGTGGTTTTGAAATGGAGCAGTTTTTTCGCTCGTTAGTGAAAAAATTATTTCACAGCATTGGTGTGGGGAATGCCCCAACGAGATGGTTTGGAGCCGAATTTTGCATTTCGCTTGCATTCTGGTGCGGTTTTGAAATGGAGCGGTTTTTTCGCTCGGTAGAGAAAAAATTATTTCTTGGCAATTAGGGTGGGGAATTCCCCAACGAGATGGTTGGGAGCCGAATTATGTGAAACCGGCGCGTTTTCGCTTGCGTGCTAGGGCGGTTTGAGTTTTGAAATAGAGCGGTTTTTTCGCTCGATAGCAAAAAAATTATTTCTTGCCCTTGGGGTGGGGAATGCCCCAAGTCGATTGTTTTGGGAGCCGAATTTTGAGAAACCGGCGCGTTTTCGCTTGCGTTCTAGGGCGGCTTTGAGTTTTGAAATGAAGCGATGTTTTCGCTCGGTAACGAAAAAATTATTTCTTGCCTTGGGGTTGGGAATGCCCCAACTCAATGGTTGGGAGGCGAAATTTTGCGAAACCAGCGTGTTTAAGCTTGCGTTCTAGGGCGGTTTTGAGTTTTGAAGGGAGCGGTTTTTTCGCTCGGTAGCGAAAAAATTATTTCTTGCCCTTGGGCTGGGGAATGCCGCAACTCGATGGTTGGGAGTCGAATTTGTCGAAACCGGCGCATTCTCGCTTGCGTTCTAGGACGGTTTTGAGTTTTGAAATGGAGCGAATTTTTCGCTCGGTAGCAAAAAAATTATTTCTTGTCCTTGGGGTGGGGAATGCCCCAACTCGATGGTTGGGAGCCAAATTTTGCGAAATCCGTTCGTTCTTGCTTGTGTTCTAGCGCGGAAGAGTTTTGAAATGGGTTGTTTTTTTGTTCGGTAGCGAAAAAATTATTTCTTGCCCTTGGGGTGGGGAATGCTGCAACTCAATGGCCATTAAGTATGAATGTTACAACTCTTGGAATGCCTTTAGTAGTTTCATTTTGAGGCTATATAAAGCCATGTATGTTGTCTTTGTAAGAAGACTTGGAAAATATAGTAAAAGAAGCATTTGTGCTTTTCTTTAGCCAATGACTAAGTTTCTTTGCAATTCTATGTAGTTTAGGTTGCATGTAGAATCATTCAAGCTCAACATGATCAATCTTGTTTGTGGAGTGATTCGAATCTTAAGCAAGTGTTCTTGCCTTGAGATATTTGATCAACAAGAATCATTCAAGCTAGACATGATCGTTCTTGCTTGTGGAGTGATTCGAATCTCAAACAATGTTCTTGCCTTGAGATATTCGATCAACAAGGTAATTCGAATCTTACTCCCCTTGTAGTTATTTCCTTATCTTATCACGTCATTTGAAATCCAAATCAACCTATGTGAGCACATGACATCAGTTTCAAGTTTAAACTCTATAAAATTATTTATCTAATTTATAATTGGTCATTGTTAAAAGTCTTGAAGTGTTATATATATATATAATGCTATTTTCAACTAGACAAAAGTTAATGGAGTTTCTGGTCCTCTGATATTTACTATTTTAGTTTTAAATTATGTTCAACAAATCTTTCCTCAAACTTTCCTCCTCCCTCTCTTTAATTATTTTCAATTCTGTAAACAGATATTACTGGCCAATTTTAATCTATTCTTTGGCTACGATCTTACAGATTTATAGATCTGCCAACTAAATCTTTATTGATTCTAACCTGATTCGATTAATATAGGATATGGTAAAATATGAGAGAACTTTGATCCTAAATTAATTTCTTATAACCATAAATATAAAGGCACCGAGTTGGGCATTCCCCACCCCGATTTGGGGCAAGAAATAATTTTTTCGCTACCGAGGAAAAAAACAGCTCCATTTCAAAACTCAAAACTGCCCTAAAAACAAGCGAAAACGCGCCGGTTTTGCAAAATTCAGATCTCAACCATCAAGTTGCGGCATTCCCCACCCCAAGGGCAAGAAATACTTTTTTCCGCTATTGAACCCGCTCCATTTCAAAACTCAAAACCGCCCTAGAAAAGAATAGAAAATGCGCCGAATTCCCAAAATTCGGCTCCCAACCATCGAGTTGTGGCATTCCCCACCCTAAGGGCAAGAAATAATTTTTTCGCTATCGAGCGAAAAAAACCCTTTCCATTTCAAAACTCAAAACCGCACTAGAACGCAAGTGAGAATGCGCCGGTTTTACAAAATTCGGCTCCCAACCATCGAGTTGGGGCATTACCCACCCCAGGGTTAAGAAATAATTTTTTGGCTATCGAGTGAAAAAACAACCTATTTCTAAACTCAAAACCGTGCTAGAACGCAAGCGAAAACGCGCCGGTTTCGCAAAATTCGGCTCCCAACCATTGTGTTGGGGCATTCCCCACCCCAAAGGCAAGCAATAATTTTTTCGCTACCGAGCGAAAAAACCACTCCATGTCAAAACTCAAAACGGCTGTAGAACGCAAGCGAAAACGCGCCGGTTTTGCAAAATTCGGCACCCAACCATCGAGTTGGGGCATTCCCCACCCAAGGGCAAGAAATAATTCTTTCGCTTCCGAGCGAAAAAACCGCTCCATTTCAAAACTCAAAACCTCCCTAGAACGCAAGTGAAAACACACCGGTGTCAAAAAATTTGGCTCCCACCATCGAGTGGGGCATTCCCCACCTCAAGGGCAAGAAATAATTTTTTCAATACCGAGCGAAAAAAACCTCTCCATTTCAAAACTCTGAACTGCCCTAGCCCTAGAACGAAAGCGAAAACGCGCCGGTTTCACAAAATTCGACTTCCAACCATCGAGTTGGGGCATTCCCCACCCCAAGGGCAAGAAATAATTTTTTTGCTACTTAGCGAACAAATCGCTCCATTTCAAAACTCAAAACCCTAGACCGTGTTTATGCGACCGTACCCTCGTGAAGGAATAGGGGTGTCCCCCTAATGCATGAGCATACATAATGCATGAGGTCCCAATATTTTTCCGTTTTCAACATTATTAAGTATAATCCCGCTATCATTATTCGTGCATAACATATCATTTCTCATATTTCAGTCTACATACCATACATAATTCTAACAGGGTTATATTTCATGCAATTTACCATGATTTCATGTCTTACATTTCATGCTGTTTACGTTCAAATATATTGTACAATCATGCCAGAATTACCTAGGAACATCATAACGTCACAAGCACAACACATCACGTCATACTAAACAGCATACATTCATATTTAGGCTTACATATTCAAGCATAACAGTCTTACATATTTCACTATTTAATGGCACGTGCAAATCCACGGGCATGTGCCAACATACAACATACAACGCGTAACCTACGACAGGTGAGCCACTTACTTGGTAGGCCTTAGCCGAAGTACTCCCTAAAATATAAACATAAGCTCCTAGCTCCTCATATACGTCCTACGCTTCCATTGGTGATTGGTTCCTATGGGATCATTCGACACCTTCGTTAGTATTTCACAAAGACAATTAATATCCAACTAGAATCTGTGAAATACGGCCTTAAAATGATTTATTTTTACCTTAAACGGGGTCGAAATCAAGTTCGGGAGGGTCGGAACGGTGCCAAACAGGTTGGAAATAGGTTTCCTGAGCCGAATAAGCTACCAAAACCGAGAAGCCGCCGCCGAGCAGATCAAGCCACTGGAGCCGAGGGGGTGTCGCGCTGCAAACGTGCCACATGGCACAACCACAGGGCGACATGGGTGCAACGGTCTCGGGTCCAGGCGCGGGTCGTCGGGTCAAGCGCGCAGGCTGTTGGGCGGGTCGGACTCTGGACGCGAGTTTTGGTTGTGACGGCTGTAGGGTTTTGGTTTCGGTGGGCTAGGCTGAACTTTATTATTGGGCCGCGGTTTATTTCGGCGGGCCGAGGGTTGAATCGTTGGGCCGAGAAGTTTTGGATCGCGGGTTGTTCTTCCTCGCCCGATTTCCAGCGAATTTTTCAGTGACACTCTCTCTCTTCGGCCACGTTGTTCTAACGTCCTTTTTCCTCTGTTTCCGAGTCTCCTCTTCCCCCTAATCCCATTTATGGTATTTGTTTAGTTTGTAAGGGCCTAACACTCCTGGATCTGAGAGGGTTCGAAAATCTGACATTCTGTCTCCCTTACCCAACGGTGTACGACGTGTAAGCAACGTCGAAATCTACTCCTGGTTTGTGTAAAGGTCTCTGGGATTATTTTTTGTTGCGTAAATCGGAGGTTTCGACGTCGATTTCGTAGGGTTTGGCTTTGCCGGAGCTTCCTCGGTTTTCTCACTGTCTTTCTCGTTTTTCTCACTATTTTTCTTTCTTGCAGGTGTCTTGGAGGTGGCTGATGGTCGGGTTTGGTTTTCGTGGTGACCCCAACGTCGGGCGCACTTTGTGGGTCGTGTGCGAACGAAAACTCCGGCGTTCGCCGGAGTTTTCGGTCCTGCCGACGACCGCAAATTGTCTTTTTTTTTTTATCTGATTCGTTACATTATCTACTTCTAAAAAAAACTTTCGTACTCGAAAGTCTCGAACTCTCGGATCAATTCGGGATATTTTTCCTTTATTTTCTCCTCTCGTTCCCACGTTGCTTCTTCGATTTTGTGGTTTCGCCACAATACTTTGATGAAACCTATGTTTCTATTATGTAAGGCTTTCACTTCTCGAGCTATAATTTGAATCGGTTTCTCCTGATAACTTAAGTTCTCGATCTCGAGGGGTCTGTAGTTTATCACGTGCGTAGGGTCTGTAATATATTTCTTCAACATGGACATATGAAATACATCGTGTACGCTCGAGAGTGAAGGTGGTAAGGCTAGTTTGTATGCTACTGAACCTATTTTTTCTAGAATTTTGAACGGTTCGATAAAGTGGGGGCTTAGCTTCCCCTACATCCGAATCTTAGAACGCCTTTCATAGGAGCTACTTTTAGGAACACTAGGTCCCCTCTTCGAACTCTAAGTTCCTACGCCTAACGTCGGCGTAGCTTTTTGCCTACTTTGTGCGGTGCACATCCTTTGATATGAACCAAGAGACATCAATCATACAATATACTTCAATGAAGATGTGAAGAAAAGGTTGTCAAAATTATCAAAAGATGTTTCAATTCATTCTACATTGAAGAAGAATGAAGTTTGATTGTTGTAAATTTTAGGTGGGTTACGATTTAGAGTAATTTAGAGTTATTGTATTTTAAGACTTTTTATTTAATTTCGGTTACATCTACATAATGGCTAATTATGGCCATAAAGTATGAATGTTACAACTCTTGGAATAACTTTAGTAGTTTCATTTTTGAGGTTATATAAAGCCTTATATGTTGTATTTGTAAGTAGACTTGGAAAATATAGAAAGAAGCATTTGTGCTTTTCTTTAGCCAATGGCTAAGTTTCTTTGCAATTCTATGTAGTTTAGGTTGCATGTAGAATCATTCAAGCTCGACATGATCAATCTTGCTTGTGGAGTTATTCGAATCTCAAGCAAGTGTTCTTACGTTGAGATATTTGATCAACAAGAATCATTCAAGCTAGACATGATAGATCTTGCTTGTGGAGTGATTCGAATCTCAAACAATGTTCTTGCGTTGAGATATTCGATCAACAAGGTAATCCGAATCTTATTCCCCTTGTATTGATTCCTTATCTTATCATCCTTGGTCTAATTTTCTATACCCCCTCGTTGGTGATGCGGACCAACTCGGGTCCTACCAGTTCTCGTTCTCCTACTTCACCCCAGCACAATGGGGATCTACACCGTTTTCCATATAACGCTTCAAATGGTGTCATCCCGATGGTTGCTTGAAAACTGTTGTTGTACGAGAATTCCTTTAAGTTTAGTTTAGTGTCCCAACTCCCCGTAAAATTCATAACACATGCCCGAAGCATGTCTTCCAGGATTTGGTTTAATCGTTCCGTTTGGCCATCAGTTTGTGGGTGGAAGGCAGTGCTAATGTTGAGGCGGGTACCCAACGCTTTTTGGAGTCCGCGCCGAAAGGCCGACGTAAAACACGGGCCCCAATCCAACACTATTGATACCGGGACTCCATGCAACCTCACAATTTCTTTCACATACGGTTGAGCCCAGTTGTCTATTGTATATGTTGCCTTGCCTGATAGGAAGTGTACCGACTTTGTCAGACGATTGACAATTACCCAAATTACCGTGTGACCCTTTATTTTCTTGGGTAGACCTACTATGAAATCCATAGCAATATTTTCCCATTTCTATTCTGGTATACTTGGAGGTTGTAGTAGTTCAGCGGTTTTCTGCCTAGGGGTTTTTACTTGTTGGCATACCAGACATTACTCGTATTTCGCGATTTCCTTTTTCATACTTCGCCACCGAAGTGTTGTTTCAGGTCTTGATACATCTTTGTACCACCTTGATGTATTGAGAAGAGTGAGTTGTGTGCTTCAGTTAGGATTTCGTTCTTTATTTCGCTCACAGTTGGGACACATAAACGTCCTTGACATAATAGTCCATCATCTGTTGACTTAGAAAAACCATCCACTGGGTCTACTGTCAACTGGTCTAGGATTTTGTTTAGGCTTGGGTCCTCACGTTGTGAGTCTATGATCCTCTGTCTGAGCGTGGGACGCACTGTCAGTCTGGCTATTTGGGCTATAACCTCCTTGTTTACTACCGCTATGTCAGCTCGCACTCGCTCCCTTGTGATGAGGGCCGACGAGTGTACTGCTTTTCGACTTAGTGCATTAACGACTATGTTTGCTTTTCCAGGGTGGTACTGGATATCTATATCGTAATCTTTTACCAGCTCTAGCCATCTACGTTGTCTCATGTTCAATTCTTTTTGTGTGAATAAGTATTTTAGACTTTTATGGTCCTTGTAAATCTGGGTCTTTTCGCCATACAGGTAGTGTCGCAAAATTTTTAACGCAAACACCACTGCCGCCAACTCCAAATCATGTGCAGGATAGTTTTTCTCGTAATCTTTTAATTGGCGTGACGCATACGCAACAAACTTGCCATGTTGCATCAGTACACAACCCAGCCCCTTTTTGGTTGCATCACTGTAAATCAAGTATCCCGCAGAGCTTTCTTGGACCATGAGCACTAGGGCGGACACTAGTCTTTGTTTTAGTTCCTGAAAGCTGGCCTCACAAGTATCGTTCCAGATGAAAGGTACGCCTTTTTTTGTCAATTGGGTGAGAGGCGAGGCTATTCTAGCAAAGTCTTGGACAAACCAGCAATAGTAACCGGCCAATCCCAAGAAACTTCGTATCTCGGTGACCGTAGTTGGGCGTTTCCATTTCGTGACGGCTTCTATCTTGGTGGGATCTACTAAAATTCCATCTTTAGACACTACGTGTCCCAAGAACGAAACCTGTCTTAGCCAGAATTCGCATTTGGAGAATTTTGCATACAACTTGTTCTCCCTTAAGATAGGTAGGTCTTTTTGAAGGTGCTCTTAGTGTTCTAGGTCCGTTTTCGAGTATATCAGGATGTCGTTTATGAACACAATCACAAACGTGTCTAAGCACTCCTTAAATACTCGGTTCATTAATTCCATGAACACCTCTGGGGCGTTGGTGAGGCCAAATAACATAACTACAAACTCATAGTTGTCATATCTGGTTCGAAAGACTGTTTTCGTTATATCTTCGTTTTTAATCTTAATTTGATGGTATCCGGATCGAAGGTCTATTTTGGAAAATACTGTTGCTTCTCGAAGTTGGTTAAATAGGAACTCGATGCAGGGTAATGGATATTTTCTCTTTACCGTCCTCTTGTTTAATTCTCTATAGTCAATGCATAGACGCATAGAGCCGTTTTTCATTTTAACAAACAATACTGGCACACCCCAAGGGGATACGCTAGGTCGAATGAAGCATTTATCTAATAGGTCTTGTAGTTGGGATTTAAGTTCTTTTAGTTCTGGTGGAGCCATGCAGTATGGGTGATATGAACCAAGAGAGATCAATCATACAATATACTTCAATGAAGATGTGAAGAAAAGGTTGTCAAAATTATCAAAAGATGTTTCAATTCATGCTACATTGAAGAAGAATGAAGTTTGATTGTTGTAAATTTTGGGTGGGTTACAATTTAGAGTAATTTAGAGTTATTGTATTTTAAGACTTTTTATTTAATTTCGGTTACATTTACATAATGGCTAATTATGGCCATAAAGTAGGAATGTTACAACTCTTGGAATACCTTTAGTTGTTTCATTTTTGAGGTTATATAAAGCCTTATATGTTGTATTTGTAAGCAGACTTGGAAAATATAGAAAGAAGCATTTGTGCTTTTCTTTAGCGAATGGCTAAGTTTCTTTGCAATTCTATGTAGTTTAGGTTGCATGTAGAATCATTCAAGCTCGACATGATCAATCTTGCTTGTGGAGTGATTCGAATCTCAAGCAAGTGTTCTTGCGTTGAGATATTTGATTAACAAAAATCATTCAAGCTAGACATGATCGATCTTACTTGTGGAGTGATTCGAATCTCAAACAATGTTCTTGCCTTGAGATATTCGATCAACAAGGTAATCCGAATCTTATTCCCCTTGTATTGATTCCTTATCTTATCAATGGGGCTTTAGAGATAGGTCCCATTCCTGGTTCAAGTTCTATTCCAAAGTCTACTGCTCGCGATGGAGGGATTCCCGGAAGATCCTCCGGAAAGACATTGTGGAATTCGTTTACTATGGGTACCGTATCTATTGTTTTCTCTTTTCTTTCTCTGTTTACTGCACAGGCTAGAATTGCCCACCCCCCTTGTTGTACCAAGCGTCTGGCTTTCATCATCGATATTATATTTGGGGTGGTGCCTGTGAGGGTTCCTTTAAACTTAAAGGTAAGTCCGTTTGGATGTGTGAATACCACTTCTTTCTTATGGTAGTCTATGCTAACAAAGTTTTCAGCTAGCCAGTCCATTTCTAGTATGACGTCAAAATTCGTCATATCTACTACTTTTAGGTCTATGTGGATGGTTCGTTCAGCTATTACCACTTGTCCATCTTTTACTCTATTTTTCGTGACTAGGTCTACCCCTGCTGGGGTACCGACCGACAATACATGCATTAAGGGTTCTACTACGAACCCTGCTTGTCTGTCACCACGGTGCCAGATGTTCCCGCCTCTTTACTGGTCGTTGCATATACCCTGATCTGTGCGCGGGTTTGCATGGTGTGTTCTCGAATGACCACACCTCTAGGGGGTCCCCTTGGGTTTCCTGTGTCCGTTCCAATATAGAATTGGGTCGTGTGACCTGCACGACCTCACCTATAACATACCCTCGAGCCTGCCATACATTTGCCCCAATGTTGTTTCCCACATTCGCGACACAGAGGTTTTTCCGGTACTAGGTCGCCTGTCCTGATGTCGAGGTCTCTGAAGTGGCGATTGGAATTCCATGGGTCCGGCCTCGACGGGGCATTTCTTTCCTATGACAACCATTTGCTCCGGGTTTTTCTCCTCCAGAGGTTCCTCCAGGGCCTTGGCCGTCCTCAGGGCCTCTTCGTAAGTTTTCGGGTCAAATGCCTCCAACATGCGACGGGCCTTCAAGTTCAACCCCAACATAAATTTCTCCGTCTGTTTCTCTTCAGTGTCTGCTAGTGACAGTGCGAACCTCTTTTGATAAGAATCACGGTGTTCCAAATGGACCTATTGCCAAGAAGATTCAAAAAATGTAATGAAAATAATTCGAACCTACACGTAGAGAGCTATATTGATTTCAAACATGTCGCATTAGCCACTCAAGCACATCAACATTTGTTTAATTTCATAAATTATGTAAAAGTCAAATGGTCAATTTGACTTATTCTTTGTGGAGATTAAAGGGCATAGGGAATAAATCCCGTCCACAAACATCTTTTGTCGGGAGACTATAAATACCCACAATATGTTATGTAAAATTCAGATTCGTGGATGAATGTAATTCAGATCTCAAATTGAGACGTTTCCCTTAGAAATCCGAGCATCATATTTGCCATTTCTAAGTTTCAAGCAATTCTTGTGGTAGAATTGCACCCGAGCAAATCAATCAAGCCTGGATCGTTGGGCTGAGAATTAGGGTTGCCTTATCATCTTTAATTTCATGAATTCTTGATCATACTGATCCACCGTGATATGAATCCAACAACTAATCATTTCCATGTACCCAAAGAAGATTGAAGTATCAAATCAAGAAAATAATGGAGTGGCTGACATTGGAAAGTGATTAGAAGACTTGCCATTGGTAGTGAATTATCAATTACAATTTATGAATGCCTTAATTTCTTCAATTTGTATTTAATAGCATTTATTAGTGATTTGTAGTTGATGGTTGAACTTTATTAGGTTAGGGTTATCTTTTCGGCATATTTAAAGGCATGTAATATTCATGTTTGGAATGAATTGTTGAATACAAACAAAACCGTTATGTTTTTTTGATACCTTTTTGGTGTTATTCTTTTTTTCAAACCTTACTTTAGGTTTGATGTTTAAACCGATTTATTGAACTAGTTTTGATCAATCTAATTCTGGAGTGAATTGTCTTGGTATCTAAGAGTGACCATCATAATTCCAAGTTCGATCTAAGAGTCATTCATCTTCTAACCAGCTCTTTGTTGAAATCAATCCGTTAAGATAACTTTCTCTGTGAACGTTTTGCAAGGATTCTAGAAGGATCTCTAACTTTGCAAAATCCAGCATTGTTGGCGCTTATCATTTGGTATCAGAGCATTTGGTCGACGTTCTTTGGCCGCTCTAGAGGTGAAATATCTTTATTGTTATTTTTTTTTTCTATCAATTTTTTTCTCTCTCTAATTATCAAAAAAAAAAAAAAAAAAAAAAAAAAAAAAAAGATTCAGTAGAAAAAAAAAATCTGTAGTACAAAAAAAAAAAAAAATTAGTTCTGAGAAAATATATATATATATATATATATATATATATATATATATATATATATATATATATATATATATATATATATATATTCCGTTCTTATTCATTTATTTGAGTTTGTTCAAAATTTTCAAGCTCTTGATCCTTGAGATACTAGTCTTAGCTTGTTAGAATTGATCGTTGAATTGGTTATAATCAAGCTTAAAGCAAGATTGCAAAAAAAAAAAAAAAAAAAAAAAAAAAAAAAAAAAAAAAATCAGCCTTTACATTCTTGACCTAGTACCAAAAGCCTACCTTTGAGTGTTAAACACGAGTATCCCTGAGTGAAATTTTTGTGAGAAGTATGGAGAGGTCCATTGATAACAAAATGTCACATAATGGAGAAGGAGTACCACGAGTACCAGATCTTACAAGAAGATGAAGGTATAGTAGTACAAGAAAGATAGACAAGAAAGAAGGGCGCAACAACAAAGATAAGAACGAACATTACAAGAAGATGAAGGTATAGTAGTACAAGAAAGACAAGTTGAAGGAAGATGGAGAGGAAGAAATAACCATGCAACTATTATGCAACCTAGAAGGATGGAAAGAGTACATGAAAGATAGATATGGGGGAATTAAACTCAAAATCCCACCATTTTGTGGAACGGTAGATTCTGAGGCATACTTGCAATGGGAAAGAAAGATAGAACATGTGTTTGATTGCAACGCCTATAGTGAAAATAAGAAGATGAGACTTGCTATTGCCGAATTTACCAATCATGCCGGTGATTGGTACCAACATCTCAAATCCGAGAGAAGAAGAAATGAGGAGGATCCAATAGAGACTTGGGAAGAACTTAAAGAAGCCATGAGAAAAAGGTATGTTCCAAAAGATTATGAAACAAATTTGAACACTAAATTGCAAGGTTTGAGGCAAGGAAAAAAAAGTGTGGCGGAATATTATGAAGAGATGGAGGCTATGATGGAAAGAGCAAATGTTAGAAAAGAAGAAGAAGATACCATGTCTAGATTCCTTGGAGGTTTGAATCGAGAAATTGCTCATCTTGTTGACAGAAATCCACCACCATATCTGGAAGATATGTATCATTATGCTCTCAAAATTGAAGACCAATTGAAGGAAGAAAAAGAGCATTAAAAAAGGTACACATCACGAACTAACACCTTTTCAAATTCTAAAACTTGGAACAAGGATAATTTTGTGAATAGAAATGAATCGTTGTCACCAAAAGAAAAGTTTGTGGCTGCTAAAAGGGTGGAGGCTGAGAGTTCCAATTGTAAAAAGAATGAAGCTTCAAAGACAGTACAGGAGAAATCTAGTTCTATTCAATGTTGGAAGTGCAAAGGGTTTAATAAAAAAGTTATGGTGATAAGAAATGATATACTTGATTCAGATGATGAATGTGAGGATCATGATTCACAGCTTTTGGAAGAAATCGCTGCATATGATGATGAGTATGTTGAAGAAGGTAATTCCATATCTTTGATCACAAGAAGGGTACTCAATGTTCAAATCAAGGAAGAGAAATTTGAAGATCAAAGGTAAAAACTGGTTCCACACAAGATGTTTGATCAAAGGAAACCCATGCAACTTGATGATTGATAGTGGAAGTTGCACAAATGTGGTAAGCCACTTCCTTGTAAAAAGACTTCAACTTTCTGTACATCCCCATCCAAAACCATACAAACTTCAATGGTTGACAAACAACGAAGAAATTAAGGTGAACTCCCAAGCTCTTATTTCTTTTACTCTTGGAAGATATAAAGATGAAGTACTTTGTGATGTCGTACCAATGCATGCGGGGGACATCTTATTTGGCCGACCTTGGCAATATGATAGAAAGGTAACATTTGATGGTTTGACGAACAAGTATACTTTTTATGGGAAGAAATTTACTTTACTTTCATTGTCTCCATATGAAATACATTGTGACCAATTGAAATTGGAGAAGAAAAGAAAAGAATATGAAGAACAACATTGGAGAAAAGAAACTAAGGTAAAAGAGAGAGATAAGAGTAAAAAAAAAAAAAAAAAAAGAGAAAAGTGAGGGGCAAAGGATGAGTGAAAACCAAGAAAGAAAAAAGAAGGTGAGGAAAAAAGTGAGAAAAAAAATATATTAGTAAGAAAAAAAACAATATTTAGTTCTTGTCCGGAAAGAACGATGAATTTGATTTGAGGACAAATCCTTTTAAAGAAAGGGGGAATGATATGAATCCAACAACTGATCACTTCCATGTACCCAACGAGCGATTACAAGAAGCAATACAAAGAAGATTCAAGTATCAAATCAAGAAAATAATGGAGTGGCTGACATGGGAAAGTGATTAGAAGACTTACCATTGGTAGTTGAATTACCAATTAAGACAATTTATGAATTGCCTTATTTTCTTCAATTTATATTTAATAGCATTTATTAATAGTTTAAATGCTTTTATATTTAATACCAATTAAGACTTACCATTGGTAGTTGACTTACCATTGGTAGTTGAATTACCAATTAAGACAATTTATGAATTGCCTTATTTTCTTCGATCTGTATTTAATAGCATTTATTAGTGATTTGTGGTTGGTTGCTGAACTTTATTACGTCAGGGTTACCTTTTGGACCTATTTAAAGGCATGTAATATTCATGTTTGGGATGAATTGTTGAATACAGACAAAACATTTGTGTTTTCTTGATACCCTTTTGGTGTTATTCTTTTTCAAACCTTGCTTTAGGTTTGATGTTTAAACCGATTCATTAATGTAGTTTTGATCAATCTAATTTTGGAGTGAATTGTCTTGGTATCTAAGAGTGACCATCATAGATTCCAAGTTCGATCTAAGAGTCATTCATCTTCTAACAAGCTCTTGGTTGGAATCAATCCGTTAAGTTAGCTTTCTCTGTGAACGTTTTGCAAGAATTCTAGAAGGACCTCTAGCTTTGCAAATTCTAGCATTGTAGGCGCTTATCATTGGTATCAGAGCATTTGGTCGACGTTCTTTGGCCGCTCTAGAGGTGAAATATCTTTACTGTTATTTTTTTTTCTTTTTTGTCTCTCTCAGATTATCGAGAAAAAAAAAAGAAAAAAAAGAAGAAAAATCAGCAGAAAAAAATCGGTAGTAAAAAAAAAAAAAAGTCAGCCTTTACATTCTTGACCTAGTACCAAAAGCCTACCTTTGAGTGTTAAACACAAGTGTCCCTGAGTGAAATTTTTGTGAGAAGTGTGGAGAGGTCCCTATTACTGGTAACAAAATGTCACATAATGGAGGAGTACCACCAGTACCAGATCTTAATACAACCATTCTTCAAGCAATTCAAGGTATGATGGAAATGATGATGGAAGATAGACAAGAAAGAAGGGCGCAACAACAAAGACAAGAACGAACATTACAAGAAGATGAAGGTATAGTAGTACAAGAAAGACAAGTTGAAGGAAGATGGAGAGGAAGAAATAACCATGCAACTATTATGCAACCTAGAAGGATGGAAAGAGTACATGAAGACAGAGATGGGGGAGTTAAGCTCAAAATCCCACCCTTTTGTGGAACGGCAGATTCTAAGGCATACTTACAATGGGAAAGAAAGATAGAGCATGTGTTTGATTGCAACACCTATAGTGAAAATAAGAAGATGAGGCTTGCTATTACCGAATTTACCAATCATGCTAGTGATTGGTACCACCATCTCAAATCCGAGAGAAGAAGAAAGTAGGAGGATCCAATAGAGACTTGGGAAGAACTTAAAGAATCCATGAGAAAAAAGGTATGTTCCAAAACATTATGAAAGAAATTTGAAAACTAAATTGCAAGGTTTGAGGCAAGGAACAAAAAGTGTGGCGGAATATTATCAAGAGATGGAGACTATGATGGAAAGAGCAAATGTTAGAGAAGAAGAAGATACCATGTCTAGATTCCTTGGAGGTTTGAATCGAGAAATTGCTCATCTTGTTGACAGAAATCCACCACCATATCTGGAAGACATGTATCATTATTCTCTCAAAATTGAAGATCAATTGAAGGAAGAAAAAGAGCATTAAAAAAGGTACACATCACGAACTAACACCTTTTCAAATTCTAAAACTTGGAACAAGGATAGTTTTGTGAATAGAAATGAATCGATGTCACCAAAGAAAAGTTTGTGGCTGCTAAAAGGGTGGAGGCTGAGAGTTCCAATGGTAAAAAGAATGAAGCTTCAAAGACGGTAAAGGAGAAGTATAGTTCTATTCAATGTTGGAAGTGCAAAGGGTTTGGACACATGAGCAAAGCGTGTGTTAATAAAAAAGTTATGGTGATAAGGAATGATATCCTTGAGAATATACTCGTGAGAGAGTGTTGTAAGGTCCTTTGTATTTCCATAGCTTATTTTTTGTAGCAAAGTTTCACAAATAGATTCGAGGACGAATCCTCTTGAAGAAGTGGAGAATGATATGAACCAAGAGACATCAATCATACAATATGCTTCAATAAAGATGTGAAGAAAATATTGTTGAAATTATCAAAAGATATTTCAATTCATGCCACATTGAAGAAGAATGAAGTTTCATGTTATAAATTTTGGGTGGATTACAATTTATAGTAAATTAGAGTTATTGTATTTCATTAATGTATTTTAAAACTCTTTATTTACTTTAGGTTACAATTACATAATGGTTAATTATGGCCATTAAGTATGAATGTTACAACTCTTGGAATGCCTTTAATAGTTTCATCTTGAGGCTATATAAAGCCATGTATGTTGTATTTGTAAGTAGACTTGGAAAATATAGTAAAAGAAGCATTTGTGCTTTTCTTTAGCCAATGGCTAAGTTTCTTTGCAATTCTATGTAGTTTAGATTGCATGTAGAATCATTCAAGTGGTATTGATCAAACCTCTTGTGGAGTGATTCGAATCACGAGTTTAGAAACGAGTTTTCTTTACTCTTGATCTTGATCATCAAGGTAATCCGTTCCATACTTTCCCTTGGGTTGATTTCCATATCATTTTGCTATCAGAGATCTTGTGTGTTGAGTGATTCGAATCTCAAACAATGTTCTTGCCTTGAGATATTCGATCAACAAGGTAATTAATCTTATTCCCCTTGTATTGATTCCTTATCTTATCAATATGCTTCAATGAAGATGTGAAAAAAAATATTGTTGAAATGATCAAAAGATATTTCAATTCATGCCACATTGAAGAAGAATGAAGTTTCATATGATAAAATTTTTGGTGGATTACAATTTAGAGTAATTTAGAGTTATTGTATTTTAAGACATTTTATTTACTTTAGGTTACATTTACATAATGACTAATTAAGTATGAATGTTACAACTTTTGGAATGCCTTTAATAGTTTCATTTTGAGGCTATATAAAGCCATGTATGTTGTATTTGTAAGCTAGACTTGGAAAATGTAGTAAAAGAAGCATTTGTGCTTTTCTTTAGCCAATGACTAAGTTTCTTTGCAATTCTATGTAGTTTAGATTGCATGTAGAATCATTCAAGCTCGACATGATCAATCTTGCTTGTGGAGTGATTCGAATCTCAAACAAGTGTTCTTGCGTTGAGATATTTGATCAACAAGAATCATTCAAGCTAGACATGATCGATCTTGCTTGTAGAGTGATTCGAATCTCAAACAATGTTCTTGCCTTGAGATATTCGATCAACAAGGTAATCCGAATCTTATTCCCCTTGTATTGATTCCTTATCTTATCACTTTGGGTCGGATTCGAATTACTTAGTACGAGAGCCAACCCACGATGAACATTCAATTCGACCCAAAGACGTGAGTAGGACAAACCCAAGCTTCGGTTCACGACCAGCGTGAAGCCCAGTAGCTGGGAACCAAGCCCCAAAGCCCACCTACAATGCTCGTCCCAACCAAGCCCAGAACCAACAACCACAATCCACGCACAACAGGAACAACCCGAGGGAGCGACCCGAACTCCACGCCTCGACCAGGTTCACGACCCACTCACATGTCTTCATCCCCATAGTGACATGTGTCACGCATGCAGACGTCGACTCCTTCGGCTCAGTCGGCTCAACGTGGCTCGACTAGACTCCTCGGCTTCTCGGCTTAGGCAGCTCGGTATACAAATAATATATCATTTTCTAGGTTTCTAAATCTCCTGAAGCCATTTTGACCTTATTTAAGGAAAATAAGGTGAGCATAAGTGATAAGATAAGGAATCACTACAAGGGGAATAAGATTCGGATTACCTTGTTGATCGAATATCTCAAGGCAAGAACATTGTTTGAGATTCGAATCACTCCACAAGCAAGATCGATCATGTCTAGCTTGAATGATTCTTGTTGATCAAATCTCTCAACGCAAGAACACTTGATTGAGATTCGAATCACTCCACAAGCAAGATTGATCATGTCGAGCTTGAATGATTCTACATGCAACCTAAACTACATAGAATTGCAAAGAAACTTAGCCATTGGCTAAAGAAAAGCACAAATGCTTATTTTACTATATTTTCCAAGTCTACTTACAAATACAACATACATGGCTTTATATAGCCTCAAAATGAAACTACTAAAGACATTCCAAGAGTTGTAACATTCATACTTAATGGCCATAATTAACCATTATGTAATTGTAACCTAACGTAAATTAAAAGTCTTAAAATACAATAATGAAATACAATAACTCTAAATTGTAACACACCCAAGATTTATAACAATCAAACTTCATTCCTCTTCAATGTGGCATGAATTGCTTGATAATTTTGACAACATTTTCTTCACATCTAAGTATATTGTATGATTGATGTCTCTTGGTTCATATCAATAAGTGATATGGAAATCAACCCAAGGGAAAGTATGGAACGGATTACCTTGATGATCAATATCAAGAGTAAAGAAAACTTGTTTCTAAACTCGTGATTCGAATCACTCCACAAGAGGTTTGATCAATACCACTTGAATGACTCTACATGCAAGTTCTAAACACAATAATTTGCAAAGAAAGTTTAGCTCTCAACAAAGCTAAAATAAAAATTCTATTCTTAATTCCAAAATCTGATGTCTAATCAAAGAAAAGAAGGCTTTATATAGCCTTTACAACCTTAACCTATGTGATACATAACTCCCAAATTAAATGGGCTAGGAAGTGAAAAATACCCATAACCTCCATATTAAAATGGCTAGTTAATGGTGGAATATAATAACCTATGTGGGTTACAATATAACCTTAACTCCTATATTTAAAACGAGCTTAAATATGACGAACAAATAGTTAAACTATAATTAAATAATGCAATTAATAAAATGTGCTTATTAGTCATCCTTGGACTAGTTTCATAAATTCGGCGGAGTTCATTAAATGCAACTTAGCTTGAATGATTCTTGTTGATCAAATATCTCAACGCAAGAACACTTGTTTGAGATTCGAATCACTCCACAAGCATGATTGATCATATCGAGCTTAAATGATTCTACATGCAACCTAAACTTCATAGAATTGCAAAGAAACTTAGCCATTGGCTAAAGAAAAGCACAAATGCTTCTTTTACTACATTTTTCAAGTCTACCTTACAAATACAACATACATGGCTTTATATAGCCTCAAAATGAAACTATTAAAGGCATTCCAAAAGTTGTAACATTCATACTTAATTAGTCATTATGTAAATGTAACCTAAAGTAAATAAAATGTCTTAAAATACAATAATTCTAAATTACTCTAAATTGTAATCCACCCAAAATTTATCACATGAAACTTCATTCTTCTTCAATGTGGCATGAATTGAAATATCTTTTGATGATTTCAACAATATTTTTTTCACATCTTCATTGAAGCATATTGATAAGATAAGGAATCAATACAAGGGGAATAAGATTCGAATTACCTTGTTGATCAAATATCTCAAGGCAAGAACATTGTTTGAGATTTGAATCACTCCACAAGCAAGATCTCTGATACCAAAATGATATGGAAATCAACCCAAGGGAAAGTATGGAACGGATTACCTTGATGATCAAGATCAAGAGTAAAGAAAACTCGTTTCTAAACTCGTGATTCGAATCACTCCACAAGAGGTTTGATCAATACCACTTGAATGATTCTACATGCAATCTAAACTACATAGAATTGCAAAGAAACTTAGCCATTGGCTAAAGAAAAGCACAAATGCTTCTTTTACTATATTTTCCAAGTCTACTTACAAATACAACATACATGGCTTTATATAGCCTCAAGATGAAACTATTAAAGGCATTCCAAAAGTTGTAACATTCATACTTAATGGCCATAATTAACCATTATGTTATTGTAACCTAAAGTAAATAAAGAGTCTTAAAATACATTAATGAAATATAATAGCTCTAAATTACTCTGAATTGTAATCCACCCAAAATTTGTAACATGAAACTTCATTCTTCTTCAATGTGGCATGAATTGAAATATCTTTTGATAATTTCATCAATATTTTCTTCACATCTTTATTGAAGCATATTGTATGATTGATGTCTCTTGGTTCATATCATTCTCCACTTCTTCAAGAGGATTCGTCCTCGAATCTATTTGTGAAACTTTGCTGCAAAAAATAAGTTATGGAAATACAAAGGACCTTACAATACTCTCTCACGAGTATATTCTCAAGGAATTTTTAGGCCACTCTTTTTACACTCGTTTACACAAATGAAGCTCTCATTGTCACCTCTCAAAATTTTAGATAGAGCAAAGATTGAATTTTGAACTCTGGGTCGATTAAAAACTAAAAATATAAAAATAAATAAAAATCAAGTTGAAAAGAAACGCAAAGGAAACATATATCCGATCTTGAGCCTAACGTTCTGATACCAAATGATAAGATAAGGAATCACTACAAGGGGAGTAAGATTCGAATTACCTTGTTGATCGAATATCTCAAGACAAGAACATTGTTTGAGATTCTAATCACTCCACAAGCAAGATCGATCATGTCTAGCTTGAATGATTCTTGTTGATCAAATATCTCAATGCAAGAACACTTGCTTGATAATTTTGACAACATTTTCTTCACATCTTTATTGAAGCATATTGTATGATTGATGTCTCGCTACAACAAATATTGGATTAGATAGCTTTCGAAAAATGCTATCATAGACCTTTTATAGCATTTTTCTTACGTCGTGACAGCCCATGTTATTAAAAGTCTGGAACTCTTTATAGCGTTTTTGTATAGCTATAATAAATGTTATAATATAGTACCTAAATATAGCTTATATGCAATGCTATGAAAACATTTTATAGCATTTTTGTTAAAGTTATAAATATGTAAACATAACTAAAATATTATGCTATCATTCATTTTTAATAAACTATATTTATACTATATTTTATGCTATCATTCATTTTTAATAAGCTATATTTATATTTTTAATCTTATGCTATAACAAAAATATAATTGAAATTTAATAATCTACTAACACATTACAAAATAAAGTATTCAACTCGATCTATATAAGAATATCAGACTCGTTACACTAGCACAATTTTCAAATCAGTTCTTCCCCACCCAATACACATAAATAGAACAAAAACTCACTATCCACAATATGTGACATCTTTGATTTTGATCAAATCAAGTACACCAATCCTAAAGGTATTCGAACCGACATCAATGTCTTCTATGTTCCACCCTTTTAACAATGTCAATTGATAAATTGTTCGTTGTTGCTTGTCAATTAGTGCTTCCTTGCTCCAACAAAAACTTATGGTTGGGTTGAGGATTAGGGTTGCCTTATCAATTTGGTATCAGAGCCTAAGTTGCATCTTTGTGGCCGACTCTAGGCAATGTCAATTGACAAATTGGTCGTTGTTTCTTGCCAATTAGTGCTTTCAAGGAATCCTGCAACATTATCAAAGCATATATATCAGTGATTCGAAGAGAAGTGCAAAATAGTACCAAAAGGTTTGACATAAGGTGATTCGAAGAGAAGTGCAAAATAGCAACAAAATCTAAATATCATATAAAAGTAAAAAAGAGAATAGAACATTATTGTTCATCTTATATATGTAAGCACGTTTCATTTCTTAAAAACAGAGCATAGAAACATTAGTTCAAATACTTGCATTACAGCTTCCAATTAGAATTGAAAGGGGAGGGCATTGTCCACTCAAAGTTTACGAGGAAAGAAAGAGCATTACGCTTTTTGATTCCCTTGGATGAAAACCATAACTTTGTAATAAAATCCAATCCTTTCAAATAGCCCTTTTTGATGAAGTGTTGTCCTCATATGATAAACCAAACATAACCATTAAAAAAAAAATTCATATCATGACAAGTAAGGCCAACCAAAAAAAACTTATTAACCAAAGAAAATGACCCTACAAACTAATGAATTCTCTTGAGAAAAAAGAAAAGTAGTCTTTAAAGGGTCTACAAGTATTCTTTCTCCTAGTCACTCCAAGTTAGCAAACAAAAGTCAAAGACCGAAATAAGTCTAACTGGTCTTCTAATTAGGAACAACTTCTTCTAACTGATCTTCTAATTTATCTAAGATCTCAGTTGAAGAAATCCTCAAAATCAAATAAGAAGAAGAATGTGTTGTTGGAAGCCTTAAATGCAAAATAACAGTAACAGTAACAACAGGGCCACACAAGTTCTTGTTGTTGTTGTGTGAAAGTGAGTGATCTTGCCGATCATGTATTTAATAAGTTATACACAAGGAAGGAGAAAAGGAGACCTAATATATCAAAGGAAAAAAAAATCAAGGAGAAAAGGCCAAAAAATTTAGTTATACATAATACAATAGGTATTTTGCTCAAGAAATTTATATGGAGTCCATCAATACGTGTATAAACTTCTTCCTACTACTTGATACTTGCAACATATGTAACCCGTTAACATAAATCATTCCTACCGGTAGAATGTGCTTGAAATAACCTATGAATTAACAAATTCCTCTAAACTTAATTACTTTGTACTCTTAGGCTTATTTTTTTGTTTGTAATCTTCATGTGGTTCCTCAATTTGGGCATGTATTGATCGAACCAACACAATGAAAAATAAAGATAGTTTCTTGTATTATGTTTTTATTCCGTTGATCTAACTCACAAAACTACATTCAACCTTTTAACACAAGACAACAACTACATCTACCTCACAGAACTCACCAATCTACATTAAAAGAAAAATTCTACAGCTAGGAAAATACACACTTAAAAGTAAAGTACATTACTTAATGAAGGACCAAAGGACTGAACTCACAAAAGTTTATTAGTGTGTACTAAATGTAAATGAAAAACTGCATTATTTAGTAGTAGTTCGATCCTTCAATCTAACTCACAGAACTACATTCAAAAGGAAATTAAAAAGGAAGATACAGAGACAAATCACTTAGAATAATTCATCAATGAAATTCTTTACAAAGTGAGCCAAAGAAGATAATAGGAAAAAAAAAAAACAACTAACCTCTATCTTGGATTGTTCAATTTGCAGTGAGGTAGGAGAATAGGGTTTTTCATAGACAAAGCATCAACAATAAACTGTATGCCTCCTCTCAATGCCACCATCTTGAGATCTGATGCAAATTAGAGAAAAAATTTGAAGCACGAAAGAAAGAAGGATGGATCTTGAGGGAAAAATTTTGAAGCACAAAAGAAGGAAGGATGGATTGTTGCGCGAGAGAAAGAAGGCTAGATTTGGTTTTGCCCTAGGGTCTGAGAGAATATGGGTGTCTAGAGGGAAAAGGAGAGAAAAAGAAAGGAAGGTTTTTATACCCGTGATTAGGTTTTTAGGGATAACATTAAAAAAAAAAAAAAAAAAAAAAAAAAAAAAAAAAGAAAAAACCTTTATTTTCTTTCTAATTTATAGCATCTTTTAGAAAATGCTATACAAAAAAGCTATAAAAGATGGTATTTGTTGTAGCGTCTCTTGGTTCATATCACATATTGTATGATTGATGTCTCTTGGTTCATATCACACAACCTCAAAATTACATGAAAAGTTATGATAATGATATAACAGGAAGGAAAACTAAAGAAGTTATTATACATGATAATGAAAAACGAAAAATGTTGGGGCCTTATGCACATAACTCAAAACAGTCAAGATGGGCTCTAATGAAAAAACTGTGGAGAAAATTAGAAGTTAGTTGGTTTATCCTTAACTCGGTTAAATATTTAAGTGGCTGTAGTTTAGTGGTGACAATTCAATGTTGTGGGCGTGGAGACCTGGGCGTGAATCCCAACAGCCACATTTACTTTTTTTCGCTACAAACTATTGAAATTTATTAACATAACTCAAAACACGGGATGGGTTTTTATGTCAAGCAAATTAGAAGTTTGTTGGTTTATCCTTAATCACGAAAGCGATGAATGATGTGTAAATATCCAAGTGGCTGTAGTTTAGTGGTGAGAATTTCGCGTTGTGGCTGTGGAGACCTGGGCTCGAATCACACAGCAGCCACATTTGCTTTTTTTTTTTTAGCTACAAACTATTGAAACATATTAACATAACTCAAAACACGGGATGGGTTTGTATGAACAAACTGGTGAAGCAAATTAGAAGTTTGTTGGTTTATCCTTAATCATGAAAGCGATGAATTTTGGGTAAATATCCAAGTGGCTGTAGTTTAGTGGTGAGAATTCCACGTTGTGGCCGTGGAGACCTGGGCTCGAATCCCAGCAGCCACATTTGCTTTTTTTTTTGCTACAAACTATTGAAACATATTCACATAACTCAAAACACGGATGGGTTTTCATGTGAAGCAAATTAGAAGTTTGTTGGTTTATCCTTAATCATGAAAACGATGAATGATGGGTAAATATCTATGTGGCTGTAGTTTAATGGTGAGAATTCCGCGTTGTGGCCGTGCAGACCTGGGATTAAATCTCACAGCAGCCACATTTGCTTTTTTTAGCTACAAACTATTGAAACATATTAACATAACTCAAAACACGGATGAGTTTTTATATGAAGCAAATTAGAAGTTTGTTGGTTTATCCTTAATCACGAAAGCGATGAATGATGGGTAAATATCCAAGTGGCTGTAGTTTAGTGGTGAGAATTCCGCGTTGTGGCCGTGGAGACCTGGGCTCGTATCACACAGAGCAGCCACATTTGCTTTTTTAAGCTACAAACTATTGAAACATATTAACATAACTCAAAACACGGGATGGGTTTGTATGAACAAACTGGTGAAGCAAATTAGAAGTTTGTTGGTTTATCCTTAATCATAAAAGCGATGAATGATGGGTAAATATCCAAGTGGCTATAGTTTAGTGGTAGAATTCCATGTTGTGGCCGTGGAAACCTGGGCTTGAATCCCAACAGCCACATTTACTTTTTTTTGGCTATAAACTATTGAAGCAAATTAAAAGTTTGTTGGTTTATCCTTAATCATGAAAACGATGAATGATGGGTAAATATTCAAGTGGCTGTAGTTTAGTGGTGAGAATTTCGCATTGTGGTCGTGGAGACCTGGGCTCTAGTCACAGCTGCCACATTTGCTATTTTTTAGCTACAAACTATTGAAACATATTGATATGAACCAAGGAGTTATTGTATTTTATTATTAGCTGCCACATTTGCTATTTTTTAGCTACAAACTATTGAAACATATTGATATGAACCAAGGAGTTATTGTATTTCATTATTGTATTTTAAGACTTTTAATTTACTTTAGGTTACAATTACATAATGGTTAATTATGACCATTAAGTATGAAGGTTACAACTTTTGGAATGTATTCAGTAGTTTCATTTTGAGGCTATATAAAGCCATGTATTACAACTTTTGGAATGTTTTTAGTAGTTTCATTTTGAGGCTATATAAAGTCATGTATGTTGTATTTGTAGGAAGACTTGGAAAATATAGTAAATGAAGCATTTGTGCTTTTCTTTAGCCAATGGCTAAGTTTGTTTGCAATTCTATGTAGTTTAGATTGTATGTAGAATCATTCAAGCTCGACATGATCAATCTTGCTTGTGGAGTGATTCGAATCTCAATCAAGGGTTCTTGTCTCTAGATATTTGATCAACAAGAATCATTCAAGCTAGACATGATCGATCTTGCTTGTGGAGTGATTCGAATCTCAAACAATGTTCTTGTCTTGAGATATTCGATCAACAAGGTAATCCGAATCTTATTCCCCTTGTAGTTGATTCCTTATCTTATCACATATTAACATAACTCAAAACACGGGATGGGTTTGTATGAACAAACTGGTGAAGCAAATTAGAAGTTTGTTGATTTATGCTTAATCATGAAAGCGATGAATGATGGGTACATATCCAAGTGGTTGTAGTTTAGTGGTGAGAATTCCATGTTGTGGTTTTGGAGGCCTGGGCTCGAATCCTAGAAGCCACATTTGCTTTTTTTTGGCTACAAACTATTGAAACATATTCACATAACTCAAAACACGGATGGGTTTTTATGTGGGCTCGAATCCCAGAAGCCACATTTGCTTTTTTTTTTTTGCTACAAACTATTGAAACATATTCACATAACTCAAAACACGGATGGGTTTTTATGTGAAGCAAATTAGAAGTGATATGAACCAAGGGACATCAATCATACAATATACTTCAATGAAGATGTGAAGAAAAGGTTGTCAAAATTATCAAAAGATGTTTTCAATTCATGCTACCTTGAAGAAGAATGAAGTTTGGTTGTTGTAAATTTTGGGTGGGTTACAATTTAGAGTAATTTAGAGTTATTGTAAATTTAGAGTTATATAAAAGCCTTGTATGTTGTATTTGTAAGCAGACTTGAAGATATAGTAAAAGAAGCATTTTTGCTCTTCTTTAGCCAATGGCTAAGTTTCTTTGCAATTCTATGTAGTTTAGGTTGCATGTAGAATCATTCAAGCTCAACATGATCAATCTTGCTTGTGGACTGATTCGAATCTCAATCAAGGGTTCTTGTCTCTAGATATTTGATCAACAAGAATCATTCAAGCTAGACATGATCGATCTTGCTTGTGGAGTGATTCGAATCTCAAACAATGTTCTTGTCTTGAGATATTCGATCAACAAGATAATCCGAATCTTATTCCCCTTGTATTGATTCCTTATCTTATCAAGAAGTTTGTTGGTTTATCCTTAATCACGAAAGCGATGAATGATGGGTAAATATCCAAGTGGCTGTAGTTTAGTGGTGACAATTCTGCGTTGTGGCCGTGGAGACCTGGGCTCAAATTACGGCAGCCACATTTGGTTTTTTTAGCTACAAACTATT
This sequence comes from Cucurbita pepo subsp. pepo, assembly GCF_057944985.1. Classification (NCBI taxonomy): domain Eukaryota; kingdom Viridiplantae; phylum Streptophyta; class Magnoliopsida; order Cucurbitales; family Cucurbitaceae; genus Cucurbita; species Cucurbita pepo. The sequence continues at coordinate 7,679,338 of NC_141811.1, forward strand.
GAAACATATTAACATAACTCAAAACACGGATGGGTTTGTATGAACAAACTGGTGAAATATAGAAAGAAGCATTTGTGCTTTTCTTTAGCCAATGACTAAGTTTCTTTGCGCCAATGGCTAAGTTTCTTTGCAATTCTATGTAGTTTAGGTTGCATGTAGAATCATTCAAGCTCAACATGATCAATCTTGCTTGTGGAATTATTCGAATCTCAATCAAGGGTTCTTGTCTCTAGATATTTGATCAACAAGAATCATTCAAGCTAGACATGATCGATCTTGCTTGTGGAGTGATTCGAATCTCAAACAATGTTCTTGTCTTGAGATATTCGATCAACAAGGTAATCCGAATCTTATTCCCCTTGTATTGATTCCTTATCTTATCAAGAAGTTTGTTGGTTTATCCTTAATCACGAAAGCGATGAATGATGGGTAAATATCCAAGTGGCTGTAGTTTAGTGGTGACAATTCTGCGTTGTGGCCGTGGAGACCTGGGCTCAAATTACGGCAGCCACATTTGGTTTTTTTAGCTACAAACCATTGAAACATATTAACATAACTCAAAACACGGATGGGTTTGTATGAACAAACTGGTGAAATATAGAAAGAAGCATTTGTGCTTTTCTTTAGCCAATGGATAAGTTTCTTTGCAATTCTATGTAGTTTAGGTTGCATGTAGAATCATTCAAGCTCGACATGATCAATCTTGCTTGTGGAGTGATTCGAATCTCAAGCAAGTGTTCTTACGTTGAGATATTTGATCAACAAGAATCATTCAAGCTAGACATGATAGATCTTGCTTGTGGAGTGATTCGAATCTCAAACAATGTTCTTGCGTTGAGATATTCGATCAACAAGGTAATCCGAATCTTATTCCCCTTGTATTGATTCCTTATCTTATCATCCTTGGTCTAATTTTCTATACCCCCTCGTTGGTGATGCGGACCAACTCGGGTCCTACCAGTTCTCGTTCTCCTACTTCACCCCAGCACAATGGGGATCTACACCGTTTTCCATATAACGCTTCAAATGGTGTCATCCCGATGGTTGCTTGAAAACTGTTGTTGTACGAGAATTCCATTAAGTTTAGTTTAGTGTCCCAACTCCCCGTAAAATTCATATCACATGCCCGAAGCATGTCTTCCAGGATTTGGTTTAATCGTTCCGTTTGACCATCAGTTTATGGGTGGAAGGCAGTGCTAATGTTGAGGCGGGTACCCAACGCTTTTTGGAGTCCGCGCCGAAAGGCCGACGTAAAACACGGGCCCCAATCCAACACTATTGATACCGGGACTCCATGCAACCTCACAATTTCTTTCACATACGGTTGAGCCCAGTTGTCTATTGTATATGTTGCCTTGCCCGATAGGAAGTGTACCGACTTTGTCAGACGATTGACAATTACCCAAATTACCGTGTGACCCTTTATTTTCTTGGGTAGACCTACTATGAAATCCATAGCAATATTTTCCCATTTCTATTCTGGTATACTTGGAGGTTGTAGTAGTCCAGCGGTTTTCTGCCTAGGGGTTTTTACTTGTTGGCATACCAGACATTACTCACGTATTTCGCGATTTCCTTTTTCATACTTCGCCACCGAAGTGTTGTTTCAGGTCTTGATACATCTTTGTACCACCTTGATGTATTGAGAAGAGTGAGTTGTGTGCTTCAGTTAGGATTTCGTTCTTTATTTCGCTCACAGTTGGGACACATAAACGTCCTTGACATAATAGTCCATCATCTGTTGACTTAGAAAAACCATCCACTGGGTCTACTGTCAACTGGTCTAGGATTTTGTTTAGGCTTGGGTCCTCACGTTGTGAGTCTATGATCCTCTGTCTGAGCGTGGGACGCACTGTCAGTCTGGCTATTTGGGCTATAACCTCCTTGTTTACTACCGCTATGTCAGCTCTCACTCGTGGCTCCCTTGTGATGAGGGCCGACGAGTGTACTGCTTTTCGACTTAGTGCATTAACGACTATGTTTGCTTTTCCAGGGTGGTACTGGATATCTATGTCGTAATCTTTTACCAGCTCTAGCCATCTACGTTGTCTCATGTTCAATTCTTTTTGTGTGAATAAGTATTTTAGACTTTTATGGTCCTTGTAAATCTGGGTCTTTTCGCCATACAGGTAGTGTCGCCAAATTTTTAACGCAAACACCACCGCCGCCAACTCCAAATCATGTGCAGGATGTGTGAATACCACTTCTTTCTTATGGCAGTCTATGCTAACAAAGTTTTCAGCTAGCCAGTCCATTTCTAGTATGACGTCAAAATTCGTCATATCTACTACTTTTAGGTCTATGTGGATGGTTCGTTCAGCTATTACCACTTGTCCATCTTTTACTCTATTTTTCGTGACTAGGTCTACCCCTGCTGGGGTACCGACCGACAATACATGCATTAAGGGTTCTACTACGAACCCTGCTTGTCTGTCACCACGGTGCCAGATGTTCCCGCCTCTTTACTGGTCGTTGCATATACCCTGATCTGTGCGCGGGTTTGCATGGTGTGTTCTCGAATGACCACACCTCTAGGGGGTCCCCTTGGGTTTCCTGTGTCCGTTCCAATATAGAATTGGGTCGTGTGACCTGCACGACCTCACCTATAACATACCCTCGAGCCTGCCATACATTTGCCCCAATGTTGTTTCCCACATTCGCGACACAGAGGTTTTTCCGGTACTAGGTCGCCTGACCTGATGTCGAGGTCTCTGGAGTGGCGATTGGAATTCCATGGGTCCGGCCTCGACTTTTCTTTCCTATGACAACCATTGGCTCCGGGTTTTTCTCCTCCAGAGGTTCCTCCAGGGCCTTGGCCGTCCTCAGGGCCTCTTCGTAAGTTTTCGGGTCAAATGCCTCCAACATGCGACGGGCCTTCAAGTTCAACCCCAACATAAATTTCTCCGTCTGTTTCTCTTCAGTGTCTGCTAGTGACAGTGCGAACCTCTTTTGATAAGAATCACGGTGTTCCAAATGGACCTATTGCCAAGAAGATTCAAAAAATGTAATGAAAATAATTCAAACCTACACGTAGAGAGCTATATTGATTTCAAACATGTCGCATTAGCCACTCAAGCACATCAACATTTGTTTAATTTCATAAATTATGTAAAAGTCAAATGGTCAATTTGACTTATTCTTTGTGGAGATTAAAGGGCATAGGGAATAAATCTCGTCCACAAACATCTTTTGTCGGGAGACTATAAATACCCACAATATGTTATGTAAAATTCAGATTCGTGGATGAATGTAATTCAGATCTCAAATTGAGACGTTTCCCTTAGAAATTCGAGCATCATATTTGTCATTTCTAAGTTTCAAGCAATTCTTGTGGTAGAATTGCACCCGAGCCAATCAATCAAGCCTGGATCGTTGGACTGAGAATTAGGGTTGCCTTATCATCTTTAATTTCATGAATTCTTGATCATACTGATCCACCGTGATATGAATCCAACAACTGATCATTTCCATGTACCCAAAGAAGATTGAAGTATCAAATCAAGAAAATAATGGAGTGGCTGACATTGGAAAGTGATTAGAAGACTTGCCATTGGTAGTGAATTATCAATTACAATTTATGAATGTCTTAATTTCTTCAATTTGTATTTAATAGCATTTATTAGTGATTTGTAGTTGATGGTTGAACTTTATTAGGTTAGGGTTATCTTTTGGGCATATTTAAAGGCATGTAATATTCATGTTTGGAATGAATTGTTGAATACAAACAAAACTGTTACGTTTTTTTGATACCTTTTTGGTGTTATTCTTTTTTTCAAACCTTACTTTAGGTTTGATGTTTAAACCGATTTATTGAACTAGTTTTGATCAATCTATTCAATGTTGGAAGTGCAAAGGGTTTAATAAAAAAGTTATGGTGATAAGAAATGGTATACTTGATTCAGATGATGAATGTGAGGATCATGATTCACAGCTTTTGGAAGAAATCGCTGCATATGATGATGAGTATGTTGAAGAAGGTAATTCCATATCTTTGATCACAAGAAGGGTACTCAATGTTCAAATCAAGGAAGAGAAATTTGAAGATCAAAGGTAAAAACTGGTTCCACACAAGATGTTTGATCAAAGGAAACCCATGCAACTTGATGATTGATAGTGGAAGTTGCACAAATGTGGTAAGCCACTTCCTTGTAAAAAGACTTCAACTTTCTGTACATCCCCATCCAAAACCATACAAACTTCAATGGTTGACAAACAACGAAGAAATTAAGGTGAACTCCCAAGCTCTTATTTCTTTTACTCTTGGAAGATATAAAGATGAAGTCCTTTGTGATGTCGTACCAATGCATGCGAGGGACATCTTATTTGGCCGACCTTGGCAATATGATAGAAAGGTAACATTTGATGGTTTGACGAACAAGTATACTTTTTATGGGAAGAAATTTACTTTTCTTTCATTGTCTCCATATGAAATACATTGTGACCAATTGAAATTGGAGAAGAAAAGAAAAGAATATGAAGAACAACATTGGAGAAAAGAAACTAAGGTAAAAGAGAGAGATAAGAGTAAAAAAAAAAAAAAAAAAGAGAAAAGTGAGGGGCAAAGGATGAGTGAAAACCAAGAAAGAAAAAAGAAGGTGAGGAAAAAAAGTGAGAAAAAAAATATATTAGTAAGAAAAAAAAACAATATTCAGTTCTTGTCCGGAAAGAACGATGAATTTGATTTGAGGACAAATCCTTTTAAAGAAAGGGGGAATGATATGAATCCAACAACTGATCACTCCCATGTATCCGAACGAGCAATTACAAGAAGCAATACCAAGAAGATTCAAGTATCAAATCTTTGAAAGAAAGGAAAAATGATATGAATCCAACAACTGATCACTTCCATGTACCCAACGAGCGATTACAAGAAGCAATACAAAGAAGATTCAAGTATCAAATCAAGAAAATAATGGAGTGGCTGACATGGGAAAGTGATTAGAAGACTTACCATTGGTAGTTGAATTACCAATTAAGACAATTTATGAATTGCCTTATTTTCTTCAATTTATATTTAATAGCATTTATTAATAGTTTGTATGAATGTCTTATTTTCTTCGATCTGTATTTAATAGCATTTATTAGTGATTTGTGGTTGGTTGCTGAATTTATTACGTCAGAGTTACCTTTTGGACCTATTTAAAGGCATGTAATATTCATGTTTGGGATGAATTGTTGAATACAGACAAAACATTTGTGTTTTCTTGATACCCTTTTGGTGTTATTCTTTTTCAAACCTTGCTTTAGGTTTGATGTTTAAACCGATTCATTAATGTAGTTTTGATCAATCTAATTTTGGAGTGAATTGTCTTGGTATCTAAGAGTGACCATCATAGATTCCAAGTTCGATCTAAGAGTCATTCATCTTCTAACAAGCTCTTGGTTGGAATCAATCCGTTAAGTTAGCTTTCTCTGTGAACGTTTTGCAAGAATTCTAGAAGGACCTCTAGCTTTGCAAATTCTAGCATTGTAGGCGCTTATCATTGGTATCAGAGCATTTGGTCGACGTTCTTTGGCCGCTCTAGAGGTGAAATATCTTTACTGTTATTTTTTTTTCTTTTTTGTCTCTCTCAGATTATCGAGAAAAAAAAAAAAGAAAAAAAAGAAGAAGAATCAGCAGAAAAAAATCGGTAGTAAAAAAAAAAAAAAAGTCAGCCTTTACATTCTTGACCTAGTACCAAAAGCCTACCTTTGAGTGTTAAACACAAGTGTCCCTGAGTGAAATTTTTGTGAGAAGTGTGGAGAGGTCCCTATTACTGGTAACAAAATGTCACATAATGGAGGAGTACCACCAGTACCAGATCTTAATACAACCATTCTTCAAGCAATTCAAGGTATGATGGAAATGATGATGGAAGATAGACAAGAAAGAAGGGCGCAACAACAAAGACAAGAACGAACATTACAAGAAGATGAAGGTATAGTAGTACAAGAAAGACAAGTTGAAGGAAGATGGAGAGGAAGAAATAACCATGCAACTATTATGCAACCTAGAAGGATGGAAAGAGTACATGAAGACAGAGATGGGGGAGTTAAGCTCAAAATCCCACCCTTTTGTGGAACGGCAGATTCTAAGGCATACTTACAATGGGAAAAAAAGATAGAGCATGTGTTTGATTGCAACACCTATAGTGAAAATAAGAAGATGAGGCTTGCTATTACCGAATTTACCAATCATGCTGGTGATTGGTACCACCATCTCAAATCCGAGAGAAGAAGAAATGAGGAGGATCCAATAGAGACTTGGGAAGAACTTAAAGAATCCATGAGAAAAAGGTATGTTCCAAAACATTATGAAAGAAATTTGAAAACTAAATTGCAAGGTTTGAGGCAAGGAACAAAAAGTGTGGCGGAATATTATCAAGAGATGGAGACTATGATGGAAAGAGCAAATGTTAGAGAAGAAGAAGATACCATGTCTAGATTCCTTGGAGGTTTGAATCGAGAAATTGCTCATCTTGTTGACAGAAATCCACCACCATATCTGGAAGACATGTATCATTATTCTCTCAAAATTGAAGATCAATTGAAGGAAGAAAAAGAGCATTAAAAAAGGTACACATCACGAACTAACACCTTTTCAAATTCTAAAACTTGGAACAAGGATAGTTTTGTGAATAGAAATGAATCGATGTCACCAAAGAAAAGTTTGTGGCTGCTAAAAGGGTGGAGGCTGAGAGTTCCAATGGTAAAAAGAATGAAGCTTCAAAGACGGTAAAGGAGAAGTATAGTTCTATTCAATGTTGGAAGTGCAAAGGGTTTGGACACATGAGCAAAGCGTGTGTTAATAAAAAAGTTATGGTGATAAGGAATGATATCCTTGAGAATATACTCGTGAGAGAGTGTTGTAAGGTCCTTTGTATTTCCATAGCTTATTTTTTGTAGCAAAGTTTCACAAATAGATTCGAGGACGAATCCTCTTGAAGAAGTGGAGAATGATATGAACCAAGAGACATCAATCATACAATATGCTTCAATAAAGATGTGAAGAAAATATTGTTGAAATTATCAAAAGATATTTCAATTCATGCCACATTGAAGAAGAATGAAGTTTCATGTTATAAATTTTGGGTGGATTACAATTTAGAGTAAATTAGAGTTATTGTATTTCATTAATGTATTTTAAAACTCTTTATTTACTTTAGGTTACAATTACATAATGGTTAATTATGGCCATTAAGTATGAATGTTACAACTCTTGGAATGCCTTTAATAGTTTCATCTTGAGGCTATATAAAGCCATGTATGTTGTATTTGTAAGTAGACTTGGAAAATATAGTAAAAGAAGCATTTGTGCTTTTCTTTAGCCAATGGCTAAGTTTCTTTGCAATTCTATGTAGTTTAGATTGCATGTAGAATCATTCAAGCTCGACATGATCAATCTTGCTTGTGGAGTGATTCGAATCTCAAACAAGTGTTCTTGCGTTGAGACTTGTTTGAGATATTTGATCAACAAGAATCATTCAAGCTAGACATGATCGATCTTGCTTGTAGAGTGATTCGAATCTCAAACAATGTTCTTGCCTTGAGATATTCGATCAACAAGGTAATCCGAATCTTATTCCCCTTGTATTGATTCCTTATCTTATCACTTTGGGTCGGATTCGAATTACTTAGTACGAGAGCCAACCCACGATGAACATTCAATTCGACCCAAAGACGTGAGTAGGACAAACCCAAGCTTCGGTTCACGACCAGCGTGAAGCCCAGTAGCTGCGAACCAAGCCCCAAAGCCCACCTACAATGCTCGTCCCAACCAAGCCCAGAACCAACAACCACAATCCACGCACAACAGGAACAACCCGAGAGAGCGACCCGAACTCCACGCCTCGACCAGGTTCACGACCCACTCACATGTCTTCATCCCCATAGTGACATGTGTCACGCATGCAGACGTCGACTCCTTCGGCTCAGTCGGCTCAACGTGGCTCGACTAGACTCCTCGGCTTCTCGGCTTAGGCAGCTCGGTATACAAATAATATATCATTTTCTAGGTTTCTAAATCTCCTCAAGCCATTTTGACCTTATTTAAGGAAAATAAGGTGAGCATAAGTGATAAGATAAGGAATCACTACAAGGGGAATAAGATTCGGATTACCTTGTTGATCGAATATCTCAAGGCAAGAACATTGTTTGAGATTCGAATCACTCCACAAGCAAGATCGATCATGTCTAGCTTGAATGGTTCTTGTTGATCAAATCTCTCAACGCAAGAACACTTGATTGAGATTCGAATCACTCCACAAGCAAGATTGATCATGTCGAGCTTGAATGATTCTACATGCAACCTAAACTACATAGAATTGCAAAGAAACTTAGCCATTGGCTAAAGAAAAGCACAAATGCTTATTTTACTATATTTTCCAAGTCTACTTACAAATACAACATACATGGCTTTATATAGCCTCAAAATGAAACTACTAAAGACATTCCAAGAGTTGTAACATTCATACTTAATGGCCATAATTAAACATTATGTAATTGTAACCTAACGTAAATTAAAAGTCTTAAAATACAATAATGAAATACAATAACTCTAAATTGTAACACACCCAAGATTTATAACAATCAAACTTCATTCCTCTTCAATGTGGCATGAATTGCTTGATAATTTTGACAACATTTTCTTCACATCTTCATTGAAGTATATTGTATGATTGATGTCTTTTGGTTCATATCAATAAGTGATATGGAAATCAACCCAAGGGAAAGTATGGAACGGATTACCTTGATGATCAATATCAAGAGTAAAGAAAACTTGTTTCTAAACTCGTGGTTCGAATCACTCCACAAGAGGTTTGATCAATACCACTTGAATGAATCTACATGCAAGTTCTAAACACAAGAATTTGCAAAGAAAGTTTAGCTCTCAACAAAGCTAAAATAAAAATTCTATTCTTAATTCCAAAATCTGATGTCTAATCAAAGAAAAGAAGGCTTTATATAGCCCTTTACAACCTTAACCTATGTGATACATAACTCCCAAATTAAATGGGCTAGGAAGTGAAAAATACCGATAATCTCCATATTAAAATGGCTAGTTAATGGTGGAATATAATAACCTATGTGGGTTACAATATAACCTTAACTCCTATATTTAAAACGATCTTAAATATGACAAACAAATAGTTAAACTATAATTAAATAATGCAATTAATAAAATGTGCTTATTAGTCATCCTTGGACTAGTTTCATAAATTCGGCGGAGTTCATTAAATGCAACTTAGCTTGAATGATTCTTGTTGATCAAATATCTCAACGCAAGAACACTTGTTTGAGATTCGAATCACTCCACAAGCATGATTGATCATATCGAGCTTAAATGGTTCTACATGCAACCTAAACATCATAGAATTGCAAAGAAACTTAGCCATTGGCTAAAGAAAAGCACAAATGCTTCTTTTACTACATTTTTCAAGTCTACCTTACAAATACAACATACATGGCTTTATATAGCCTCAAAATGAAACTATTAAAGGCATTCCAAAAGTTGTAACATTCATACTTAATTAGTCATTATGTAAATGTAACCTAAAGTAAATAAAATGTCTTAAAATACAATAACTCTAAATTACTCTAAATTGTAATCCACCCAAAATTTATCACATGAAACTTCATTCTTCTTCAATGTGGCATGAATTGAAATATCTTTTGATGATTTCAACAATATTTTTTTCACATCTTCATTGAAGCATATTGATAAGATAAGGAATCAATACAAGGGAAATAAGATTCGAATTACCTTGTTGATCAAATATCTCAAGGCAAGAACATTGTTTGAGATTTGAATCACTCCACAAGCAAGATCTCTGATACCAAAATGATATGGAAATCAACCCAAGGGAAAGTATGGAACGGATTACCTTGATGATCAAGATCAAGAGTAAAGAAAACTCGTTTCTAAACTCGTGATTCGAATCACTCCACAAGAGGTTTGATCAATACCACTTGAATGATTCTACATGCAATCTAAACTACATAGAATTGCAAAGAAACTTAGCCATTGGCTAAAGAAAAGCACAAATGCTTCTTTTACTATATTTTCCAAGTCTACTTACAAATACAACATACATGGCTTTATATAGCCTCAAGATGAAACTATTAAAGGCATTCCAAAAGTTGTAACATTCATACTTAATGGCCATAATTAACCATTATGTTATTGTAACCTAAAGTAAATAAAGAGTCTTAAAATACATTAATGAAATATAATAGCTCTAAATTACTCTGAATTGTAATCCACCCAAAATTTGTAACATGAAACTTCATTCTTCTTCAATGTGGCATGAATTGAAGTATCTTTTGATAATTTCAACAATATTTTCTTCACATCTTTATTGAAGCATATTGTATGATTGATGTCTCTTGGTTCATATCATTCTCCACTTCTTCAAGAGGATTCGTCCTCGAATCTATTTGTGAAACTTTGCTGCAAAAAATAAGTTATGGAAATACAAAGGACCTTACAATACTCTCTCACGAGTATATTCTCAAGGAATTTTTAGGCCACTCTTTTTACACTCGTTTACACAAATGAAGCTCTCATTGTCACCTCTCAAAATTTTAGATAGAGCAAAGATTGAATTTTGAACTCTGGGTCGATTAAAAACTAAAAATATAAAAATAAATAAAAATCAAGTTGAAAAGAAACGCAAAGGGAACATATATCCGATCTTGAGCCTAACGCTCTGATACCAAATGATAAGATAAGGAATCACTACAAGGGGAGTAAGATTCGAATTACCTTGTTGATCGAATATCTCAAGGCAAGAACATTGTTTGAGATTCTAATCACTCCACAAGCAAGATCGATCATGTCTAGCTTGAATGATTCTTGTTGATCAAATATCTCAATGCAAGAACACTTGCTTGATAATTTTGACAACATTTTCTTCACATCTTTATTGAAGCATATTGTATGATTGATGTCTCACTACAACAAATATTGGATTAGATAGCTTTCGAAAAATGCTATCATAGACCTTTTATAGCATTTTTCTTACGTCGTGACAGCCCATGTTATTAAAAGTCTGGAACTCTTTATAGCGTTTTTGTATAGCTATAATAAATGTTATAATATAGTACCTAAATATAGCTTATATGCAATGCTATGAAAACATTTTATAGCATTTTTGTTAAAGTTATAAATATGTAAACATAACTAAAATATTATGCTATCATTCATTTTTAATAAACTATATTTATACTATATTTTATGCTATCATTCATTTTTAATAAGCTATATTTATATTTTTAATCTTATGCTATAACAAAAATATAATTGAAATTTAATAATCTACTAACACATTACAAAATAAAGTATTCAACTCGATCTATATAAGAATATCAGACTCGTTACACTAGCACAATTTTCAAATCAGTTCTTCCCCACCCAATACACATAAATAGAACAAAAACTCACTATCCACAATATGTGACATCTTTGATTTTGATCAAATCAAGTACACCAATCCTAAAGGTATTCGAACCGACATCAATGTCTTCTATGTTCCACCCTTTTAACAATGTCAATTGATAAATTGTTCGTTGTTGCTTGCCAATTAGTGCTTCCTTGCTCCAACAAAAACTTATGGTTGGGTTGAGGATTAGGGTTGCCTTATCAATTTGGTATCAGAGCCTAAGTTGCATCTTTGTGGCCGACTCTAGGCAATGTCAATTGACAAATTGGTCGTTGTTTCTTGCCAATTAGCGCTTTCAAGGAATCCTGCAACATTATCAAAGCATATATATCAGTGATTCGAAGAGAAGTGCAAAATAGTACCAAAAGGTTTGACATAAGGTGATTCGAAGAGAAGTGCAAAATAGCAACAAAATCTAAATATCATATAAAAGTAAAAAAGAGAATAGAACATTATTGTTCATCTTATATATGTAAGCACGTTTCATTTCTTAAAAACAGAGCATAGAAACATTAGTTCAAATACTTGCATTACAGCTTACAATTAGAATTGAAAGGGGAGGGCATTGTCCACTCAAAGTTTACGAGGAAAGAAAGAGCATTACGCTTTTTGATTCCCTTGGATGAAAACCATAACTTTGTAATAAAATCCAATCCTTTCAAATAGCCCTTTTTGATGAAGTGTTGTCCTCATATGATAAACCAAACATAACCATTAAAAAAAAAAATTCATATCATGACAAGTAAGGCCAACCAAAAAAAACTTATTAACCAAAGAAAATGACCCTACAAACTAATGAATTCTCTTGAGAAAAAAGAAAAGTAGTCTTTAAAGGGTCTACAAGTATTCTTTCTCCTAGTCACTCCAAGTTAGCAAACAAAAGTCAAAGACCGAAATAAGTCTAACTGGTCTTCTAATTAGGAACAACTTCTTCTAACTGATTTTCTAATTTATCTAAGATCTCAGTTGAAGAAATCCTCAAAATCAAATAAGAAGAAGAATGTGTTGTTGGAAGCCTTAAATGCAAAATAACAGTAACAGTAACAACAGGGCCACACAAGTTCTTGTTGTTGTTGTGTGAAAGTGAGTGATCTTGCCGATCATGTATTTAATAAGTTATACACAAGGAAGGAGAAAAGGAGACCTAATATATCAAAGGAAAAAAAAAATCAAGGAGAAAAGGCCTCAAAAATTTAGTTATACATAATACAATAGGTATTTTGCTCAAGAAATTTATATGCAGTCCATCAATACGTGTATAAACTTCTTCCTACTACTTGATACTTGCAAAATATGTAACCCGTTAACATAAATCATTCCTACCGGTAGAATGTGCTTGAAATAACCTATGAATTAACAAATTCCTCTAAACTTAATTACTTTGTACTCTTAGGCTTATTTTTTTGTTTGTAATCTTCATGTGGTTCCTCAATTTGGGCATGTATTGATCGAACCAACACAATGAAAAATAAAGATAGTTTCTTGTATTATGTTTTTATTCCGTTGATCTAACTCACAAAACTACATTCAACCTTTTAATACAAGACAACAACTACATCTACCTCACAGAACTCACCAATCTACATTAAAAGAAAAATTCTACAGCTAGGAAAATACACACTTAAAAGTAAAGTACATTACTTAATGAAGGACCAAAGGACTGAACTCACAAAAGTTTATTAGTGTGTACTAAATGTAAATGAAAAACTGCATTATTTAGTAGTAGTTCGATCCTTCAATCTAACTCACAGAACTACATTCAAAAGGAAATTAAAAAGGAAGATACAGAGACAAATCACTTAGAATAATTCATCAATGAAATTCTTTACAAAGTGAGCCAAAGAAGATAATAGGAAAAAAAAAAAACAACTAACCTCTATCTTGGATTGTTCAATTTGCAGTGAGGTAGGAGAATAGGGTTTTTCATAGACAAAGCATCAACAATAAACTGTATGCCTCCTCTCAATGCCACCATCTTGAGATCTGATGCAAATTAGAGAAAAAATTTGAAGCACGAAAGAAAGAAGGATGGATCTTGAGGGAAAAATTTTGAAGCACAAAAGAAGGAAGGATGGATTGTTGCGCGAGAGAAAGAAGGCTAGATTTGGTTTTGCCCAAGGGTCTGAGAGAATATGGGTGTCTAGAGGGAAAAGGAGAGAAAAAGAAAGGAAGGTTTTTATACCCGTGATTAGGTTTTTAGGGATAACATTAAAAAAAAAAAAAAAAAAAAAAAAAAAAAAAAAAAAAAAGAAAAAACCTTTATTTTCTTTCTAATTTATAGCATCTTTTAGAAAATGCTATACAAAAAAGCTATAAAAGATGGTATTTGTTGTAGCGTCTATTGGTTCATATCACATATTGTATGATTGATGTCTCTTGGTTCATATCACACAACCTCAAAATTACATGAAAAGTTATGATAATGATATAACAGGAAGGAAAACTAAAGAAGTTATTATACATGATAATGAAAAACGAAAAATGTTGGGGCCTTATGCACATAACTCAAAACAGTCAAGATGGGCTCTAATGAACAAACTGTGGAGAAAATTAGAAGTTAGTTGGTTTATCCTTAACTCGGTTAAATATTTAAGTGGCTGTAGTTTAGTGGTGACAATTCAATGGGTGGGCGTGGAGACCTGGGCATGAATCCCAACAGCCACATTTACTTTTTTTCGCTACAAACTATTGAAATTTATTAACATAACTCAAAACACGGGATGGGTTTTTATGTCAAGCAAATTAGAAGTTTGTTGGTTTATCCTTAATTACGAAAGCGATGAATGATGTGTAAATATCCAAGTGGCTGTAGTTTAGTGGTGAGAATTTCGCGTTGTGGCTGTGGAGACCTGGGCTCGAATCACACAGCAGCCACATTTGCTTTTTTTTTTTTAGCTACAAACTATTGAAACATATTAACATAACTCAAAACACGGGATGGGTTTGTATGAACAAACTGGTGAAGCAAATTAGAAGTTTGTTGGTTTATCCTTAATCATGAAAGCGATGAATGATGGGTAAATATCCAAGTGGTTGTAGTTTAGTGGTGAGAATTCCACGTTGTGGCCGTGGAGACTTGGGCTCGAATCCCAGCAGCCACATTTGCTTTTTTTTTTGCTACAAACTATTGAAACATATTCACATAACTCAAAACACGGATGGGTTTTCATGTGAAGCAAATTAGAAGTTTGTTGGTTTATCCTTAATCATGAAAACGATGAATGATGGGTAAATATCTATGTGGCTGTAGTTTAATGGTGAGAATTCCGTGTTGTGGTCGTGCAGACCTGGGATTAAATCTCACAGCAGCCACATTTGCTTTTTTTAGCTACAAACTATTGAAACATATTAACATAACTCAAAACACGGATGAGTTTTTATATGAAGCAAATTAGAAGTTTGTTGGTTTATCCTTAATCACGAAAGCGATGAATGATGGGTAAATATCCAAGTGGCTGTAGTTTAGTGGTGAGAATTTCGCGTTGTGGCCGTGGAGACCTGGGCTCGTATCACACAGAGCAGCCACATTTGCTTTTTTAAGCTACAAACTATTGAAATATATTAACATAACTCAAAACACGGGATTGGTTTGTATGAACAAACTGGTGAAGCAAATTAGAAGTTTGTTGGTTTATCCTTAATCATAAAAGCGATGAATGATGGGTAAATATCCAAGTGGCTATAGTTTAGTGGTAGAATTCCACGTTGTGGCCGTGGAAACCTGGGCTCGAATCCCAACAGCCACATTTACTTTTTTTTGGCTACAAACTATTGAAGCAAATTAAAAGTTTGTTGGTTTATCCTTAATCATGAAAACGATGAATGATGGGTAAATATTCAAGTGGCTGTAGTTTAGTGGTGAGAATTTAGCGTTGTGGTCGTGGAGACCTGGGCTCTATTCACAGTTGCCACATTTGCTATTTTTTAGCTACAAACTATTGAAACATATTGATATGAACCAAGGAGTTATTGTATTTCATTATTGTATTTTAAGACTTTTAATTTACTTTAGGTTACAATTAAAGGTTACAACTTTTGGAATGTATTCAGTGGTTTAATTTTGAGGCTATATGAACCAAGGAGTTATTGTATTTCATTATTGTATTTTAAGACTTTTATTTTACTTTAGGTTACAATTACATAATGGTTAATTATGACCATTAAGTATGAAGGTTACTTTAGGTTACAATTACATAATGGTTAATTATGACCATTAAGTATGAAGGTTACAACTTTTGGAATGTATTCAGTAGTTTCATTTTGAGGCTATATAAAGCCATGTATTACAACTTTTGGAATGTTTTTAGTAGTTTCATTTTGAGGCTATATAAAGCCATGTATGTTGTATGTATTCAGTAGTTTCATTTTGAGGCTATATGAACCAAGGAGTTATTGTATTTCATTATTGTATTTTAAGACTTTTAATTTACTTTAGGTTACAATTACATAATGGTTAATTATGACCATTAAGTATGAAGGTTACAACTTTTGGAATGTATTCAGTAGTTTCATTTTGAGGCTATATAAAGCCATGTATTACAACTTTTGGAATGTTTTTAGTAGTTTCATTTTGAGGCTATATAAAGCCATGTATGTTGTATTTGTAGGAAGACTTGGAAAATATAGTAAATGAAGCATTTGTGCTTTTCTTTAGCCAATGGCTAAGTTTGTTTGCAATTCTATGTAGTTTAGATTGCATGTAGAATCATTCAAGCTCGACATGATCAATCTTTCTTGTGGAGTGATTCGAATCTCAAACAAGTGTTTGAGATATTTGATCAACAAGAGTTATTCAAGCTAGACATGATCGATCTTGCTTGTGTAGTGATTCGAATCTCAATCAAGTGTTCTTGCCTTGAGATATTCGATCAACAAGGTAATCCGAATCTTATTCCCCTTGTAGTTGATTCCTTATCTTATCACATATTAACATAACTCAAAACACGGGATGGGTTTGTATGAACAAACTGGTGAAGCAAATTAGAAGGTTGTTGATTTATGCTTAATCATGAAAGCGATGAATGATGGGTACATATCCAAGTGGTTGTAGTTTAGTGGTGAGAATTCCACGTTGTGGTTGTGGAGGCTTGGGCTCGAATCCTAGAAGCCACATTTGCTTTTTTTTCGCTACAAACTATTGAAACATATTCACATAACTCAAAACACGGATGGGTTTTTATGTGGGCTCGAATCCCAGAAGCCACATTTGCTTTTTTTTTTTTGCTACAAACTATTGAAACATATTCACATAACTCAAAACACGGATGGGTTTTTATGTGAAGCAAATTAGAAGTGATATGAGTAATTTAGAGTTATTGTAAATTTAGAGTTATATAAAAGCCTTGTATGTTGTATTTGTAAGCAGACTTGAAGATATAGTAAAAGAAGCATTTTTGCTCTTCTTTAGCCAATGGCTAAGTTTCTTTGCAATTCTATGTAGTTTAGGTTGCATGTAGAATCATTCAAGCTCAACATGATCAATCTTGCTTGTGGACTGATTCGAATCTCAATCAAGGGTTCTTGTCTCTAGATATTTGATCAACAAGAATCATTCAAGCTAGACATGATCGATCTTGCTTGTGGAGTGATTCGAATCTCAAACAATGTTCTTGTCTTGAGATATTCGATCAACAAGGTAATCCGAATCTTATTCCCCTTGTATTGATTCCTTATCTTATCAAGAAGTTTTTTGGTTTATCCTTAATCACGAAAGCGATGAATGATGGGTAAATATCCAAGTGGCTGTAGTTTAGTGGTGACAATTCTGCGTTGTGGCCGTGGAGACCTGGGCTCAAATTACGGCAGCCACATTTGGTTTTTTTAGCTACAAACTATTGAAACATATTAACATAACTCAAAACACGGATGGGTTTGTATGAACAAACTGGTGAAATATAGAAAGAAGCATTTGTGCTTTTCTTTAGCCAATGGCTAAGTTTATTTGCAATTCTACTAATTCTACCTAGTTTAGGTACGTAGTTTAGGTTGCATGTAGAATCATTCAAGCTCGACATGATCAATCTTGCTTGTGGAGTGATTCGAATCTCAAGCAAGTGTTCTTACGTTGAGATATTTGATCAACAAGAATCATTCAAGCTAGACATGATAGATCTTGCTTGTGGAGTGATTCGAATCTCAAACAATGTTCTTGCGTTGAGATATTCGATCAACAAGGTAATTCGAATCTTATTCCCCTTGTATTGATTCCTTATCTTATCATCCTTGGTCTAATTTTCTATACCCCCTCGTTGGTGATGCGGACCAACTCGGGTCCTACCAGTTCTCGTTCTCCTACTTCACCCCAGCACAATGGGGATCTACACCGTTTTCCATATAACGCTTCAAATGGTGTCATCCCGATGGTTGCTTGAAAACTGTTGTTGTACGAGAATTCCATTAAGTTTAGTTTAGTGTCCCAACTCCCCGTAAAATTCATAACACATGCCCGAAGCATGTCTTCCAGGATTTGGTTTAATCGTTCCGTTTGGCCATCAGTTTGTGGGTGGAAGGCAGTGCTAATGTTGAGGCGGGTACCCAACGCTTTTTGGAGTCCGCGCCGAAAGGCCGACGTAAAACACGGGCCCCAATCCAACACTATTGATACCGGGACTCCATGCAACCTCACAATTTCTTTCACATACGGTTGAGCCCAGTTGTCTATTGTATATGTTGCCTTGCCCGATAGGAAGTGTACCGACTTTGTCAGACGATTGACAATTACCCAAATTACCGTGTGACCCTTTATTTTCTTGGGTAGACCTACTATGAAATCCATAGCAATATTTTCCCATTTCTATTCTGGTATACTTGGAGGTTGTAGTAGTCCAGCGGTTTTCTGCCTAGGGGTTTTTACTTGTTGGCATACCAGACATTACTCACGTATTTCGCGATTTCCTTTTTCATACTTCGCCACCGAAGTGTTGTTTCAGGTCTTGATACATCTTTGTACCACCTTGATGTATTGAGAAGAGTGAGTTGTGTGCTTCAGTTAGGATTTCGTTCTTTATTTCGCTCACAGTTGGGACACATAAACGTCCTTGACATACTAGTCCATCATCTGTTGACTTAGAAAAACCATCCACTGGGTCTACTGTCAACTGGTCTAGGATTTTGTTTAGGCTTGGGTCCTCACGTTGTGAGTCTATGATCCTCTGTCTGAGCGTGGGACGCACTGTCAGTCTGGCTATTTGGGCTATAACCTCCTTGTTTACTACCGCTATGTCAGCTCGCACTCGTGGCTCCCTTGTGATGAGGGCCGACGAGTGTACTGCTTTTCGACTTAGTGCATTAACGACTATGTTTGCTTTTCCAGGGTGGTACTGGATATCTATGTCGTAATCTTTTACCAGCTCTAGCCATCTACGTTGTCTCATGTTCAATTCTTTTTGTGTGAATAAGTATTTTAGACTTTTATGGTCCTTGTAAATCTGGGTCTTTTCGCCATACAGGTAGTGTCGCCAAATTTTTAACGCAAACACCACCGCCGCCAACTCCAAATCATGTGCAGGATGTGTGAATACCACTTCTTTCTTATGGCAGTCTATGCTAACAAAGTTTTCAGCTAGCCAGTCCATTTCTAGTATGACGTCAAAATTCGTCATATCTACTACTTTTAGGTCTATGTGGATGGTTCGTTCAGCTATTACCACTTGTCCATCTTTTACTCTATTTTTCGTGACTAGGTCTACCCCTGCTGGGGTACCGACCGACAATACATGCATTAAGGGTTCTACTACGAACCCTGCTTGTCTGTCACCACGGTGCTAGATGTTCCCGCCTCTTTACTGGTCGTTGCATATACCCTGATCTGTGCGCGGGTTTGCATGGTGTGTTCTCGAATGACCACACCTCTAGGGGGTCCCCTTGGGTTTCCTGTGTCCGTTCCAATATAGAATTGGGTCGTGTGACCTGCACGACCTCACCTATAACATACCCTCGAGCCTGCCATACATTTGCCCCAATGTTGTTTCCCACATTCGCGACAAAGAGGTTTTTCCGGTACTAGGTCGCCTGACCTGATGTCGAGGTCTCTGGAGTGGCGATTGGAATTCCATGGGTCCGGCCTCGACGGGGCGTTTCTTTCCTATGACAACCATTGGCTCCGGGTTTTTCTCCTCCAGAGGTTCCTCCAGGGCCTTGGCCGTCCTCAGGGCCTCTTCGTAAGTTTTCGGGTCAAATGCCTCCAACATGCGACGGGCCTTCAAGTTCAACCCCAACATAAATTTCTCCGTCTGTTTCTCTTCAGTGTCTGCTAGTGACAATGCGAACCTCTTTTGATAAGAATCACGGTGTTCCAAATGGACCTATTGCCAAGAAGATTCGTCTGTTTCTCTTCAGTGTCTGCTAGTGACAGTGCGAACCTCTTTTGATAAGAATCACGGTGTTCCAAATGGACCTATTGCCAAAAAGATTCAAAAAATGTAATGAAAATAATTCGAACCTACACGTAGAGAGCTATATTGATTTCAAACATGTCGCATTAGCCACTCAAGCACATCGACATTTGTTTAATTTCATAAATTATGTAAAAGTCAAATGGTCAATTTGACTTATTCTTTGTGGAGATTAAAGGGCATAGGGAATAAATCCCGTCCACAAACATCTTTTGTCGGGAGACTATAAAACCCACAATATGTTATGGAAAATTCAGATTCGTGGATGAATGTAATTCAGATCTCAAATTGAGACGTTTCCCTTAGAAATCCGAGCATCATATTTGTCATTTCTAAGTTTCAAGCAATTCTTGTGGTAGAATTGCACCCGAGCCAATCAATCAAGCCTGGATCGTTGGGCTGAGAATTAGGGTTGCCTTATCATCTTTAATTTCATGAATTCTTGATCATACTGATCCACCGTGATATGAATCCAACAACTGATCATTTCCATGTACCCAAAGAAGATTGAAGTATCAAATCAAGAAAATAATGGAGTGGCTGACATTGGAAAGTGATTAGAAGACTTGCCATTGGTAGTGAATTATCAATTACAATTTATGAATGTCTTAATTTCTTCAATTTGTATTTAATAGCATTTATTAGTGATTTGTAGTTGATGGTTGAACTTTATTAGGTTAGGGTTATCTTTTGGGCATATTTAAAGGCATGTAATATTCATGTTTGGAATGAATTGTTGAATACAAACAAAACCGTTACGTTTTTTTGATACCTTTTTGGTGTTATTCTTTTTTTCAAACCTTACTTTAGGTTTGATGTTTAAACCGATTTATTGAACTAGTTTTGATCAATCTAATTCTGGAGTGAATTGTCTTGGTATCTAAGAGTGACCATCATAATTCCAAGTTCGATCTAAGAGTCATTCATCTTCTAACCAGCTCTTTGTTGAAATCAATCCGATAAGATAACTTTCTCTGTGAACGTTTTGCAAGGATTCTAGAAGGATCTCTAACTTTGCAAAATCCAGCATTGTTGGCGCTTATCATTTGGTATCAGAGCATTTGGTCGACGTTCTTTGGCCGCTCTAGAGGTGAAATATCTTTATTGTTATTTTTTTTCTATCAATTTTTTTCTCTCTCTAATTATCAAAAAAAAAAAAAAAAAAAAAAAAAAGAAAAAAAGAAAAGAAGAAGAAGAATCAGTAGAAAAAAAAATCTTTAGTACAAAAAAAAAAAAGAATTAGTTCTGAGAAAAAATATATATATATATTCCGTTCTTATTCATTTATTTGAGTTTGTTCAAAATTTTCAAGCTCTTGATCCTTGAGATACTAGTCTTAGCTTGTTAGAATTGATTGTTGAATTGGTTATAATCAAGCTTAAATCAAGATTGCAAAAAAAAAAAAAAAAAAAAAAAAAAAAAAATCCAGCCTTTACATTCTTGACCTAGTACCAAAAGCCTACCTTTGAGTGTTAAACACGAGTGTCCCTGAGTGAAATTTTTGTGAGAAGTATGGAGAGGTCCCTTGATAACAAAATGTCACATAATGGAGGAGTACCACGAGTACCAGATCTTACAAGAAGATGAAGGTATAGTAGTACAAGAAAGATAGACAAGAAAGAAGGGCGCAACAACAAAGATAAGAACGAACATTACAAGAAGATGAAGGTATAGTAGTACAAGAAAGACAAGTTGAAGGAAGATGGAGAGGAAGAAATAACCATGCAACTATTATGCAACCTAGAAGGATGGAAAGAGTACATGAAGATAGATATGGGGGAATTAAACTCAAAATCCCACCATTTTGTGGAACGGTAGATTCTGAGACATACTTGCAATGGGAAAGAAAGATAGAACATGTGTTTGATTGCAACGCCTATAGTGAAAATAAGAAGATGAGACTTGCTATTGCCGAATTTACCAATCATGCCGGTGATTGGTACCAACATCTCAAATCCGAGAGAAGAAGAAATGAGGAAGATCCAATAGAGACTTGGGAAGAACTTAAAGAAGCCATGAGAAAAAGGTATGTTCCAAAACATTATGAAACAAATTTGAACACTAAATTGCAAGGTTTGAGGCAAGGAAAAAAAAGTGTGGCGGAATATTATGAAGAGATGGAGGCTATGATGGAAAGAGCAAATGTTAGAAAAGAAGAAGAAGATACCATGTCTAGATTCCTTGGAGGTTTGAATCGAGAAATTGCTCATCTTGTTGACAGAAATCCACCACCATATCTGGAAGATATGTATCATTATGCTCTCAAAATTGAAGACCAATTGAAGGAAGAAAAAGAGCATTCAAAAAGGTACACATCACGAACTAACACCTTTTCAAATTCTAAAACTTGGAACAAAGATAATTTTGTGAATAGAAATGAATCGTTGTCACCAAAAGAAAAGTTTGTGGCTGCTAAAAGGGTGGAGGCTGAGAGTTCCAATTGTAAAAAGAATGAAGCTTCAAAGACAGTACAGGAGAAATCTAGTTCTATTCAATGTTGGAAGTGCAAAGGGTTTAATAAAAAAGTTATGGTGATAAGAAATGGTATACTTGATTCAGATGATGAATGTGAGAATCATGATTCACAGCTTTTGGAAGAAATCGCTGCATATGATGATGAGTATGTTGAAGAAGGTAATTCCATATCTTTGATCACAAGAAGGGTACTCAATGTTCAAATCAAGGAAGAGAAATTTGAAGATCAAAGGTAAAAACTGGTTCCACACAAGATGTTTGATCAAAGGAAACCCATGCAACTTGATGATTGATAGTGGAAGTTGCACAAATGTGGTAAGCCATTTCCTTGTAAAAAGACTTCAACTTTCTGTACATCCCCATCCAAAACCATACAAACTTCAATGGTTGACAAACAACAAAGAAATTAAGGTGAACTCCCAAGCTCTTATTTCTTTTACTCTTGGAAGATATAAAGATGAAGTCCTTTGTGATGTCGTACCAATGCATGCGGGGGACATCTTATTTGGCCGACCTTGGCAATATGATAGAAAGGTAACATTTGATGGTTTGACGAACAAGTATACTTTTTATGGGAAGAAATTTACTTTACTTTCATTGTCTCCATATGAAATACATTGTGACCAATTGAAATTGGAGAAGAAAAGAAAAGAATATGAAGAACAACATTGGAGAAAAGAAACTAAGGTAAAAGAGAGAGATAAGAGTAAAAAAAAAATAATAATAAAAAAAAAAAAAAAGAGAAAAGTGAGGGGCAAAGGATGAGTGAAAACCAAGAAAGAAAAAAGAAGGTGAGGAAAAAAAGTGAGAAAAAAAATATATTAGTAAGAAAAAAAAACAATATTCAGTTCTTGTCCGGAAAGAACGATGAATTTGATTTGAGGACAAATCCTTTTAAAGAAAGGGGGAATGATATGAATCCAACAACTGATCACTCCCATGTATCCGAACGAGCAATTACAAGAAGCAATACCAAGAAGATTCAAGTATCAAATCTTTGAAAGAAAGGAAAAATGATATGAATCCAACAACTGATCACTTCCATGTACCCAACGAGCGATTACAAGAAGCAATACAAAGAAGATTCAAGTATCAAATCAAGAAAATAATGGAGTGGCTGACACGGGAAAGTGATTAGAAGACTTACCATTGGTAGTTGAATTACCAATTAAGACAATTTATGAATTGCCTGATTTTCTTCAATTTATATTTAATAGCATTTATTAATAGTTTGTATGAATGCCTTATTTTCTTCGATCTGTATTTAATAGCATTTATTAGTGATTTGTGGTTGGTTGCTGAACTTTATTACGTCAGGGTTACCTTTTGGACCTATTTAAAGGCATGTAATATTCATGTTTGGGATGAATTGTTGAATACAGACAAAACATTTGTGTTTTTTTGATACCCTTTTGGTGTTATTCTTTTTCAAACCTTGCTTTAGGTTTGATGTTTAAACCGATTCATTAATGTAGTTTTGATCAATCTAATTTTGGAGTGAATTGTCTTGGTATCTAAGAGTGACCATCATAGATTCCAAGTTCGATCTAAGAGTCATTCATCTTCTAACAAGCTCTTGGTTGGAATCAATCCGTTAAGTTAGCTTTCTCTGTGAACGTTTTGCAAGAATTCTAGAAGGACCTCTAGCTTTGCAAATTCTAGCATTGTATGCGCTTATCATTGGTATCAGAGCATTTGGTCGACGTTCTTTGGCCGCTTTAGAGGTGAAATATCTTTACTGTTATTTTTTTTCTTTTTTGTCTCTCTCAGATTATCGAGAAAAAAAAAAGAAAAAAAAGAAGAAGAATCAGCAGAAAAAAAAATCGGTAGTAAAAAAAAAAAAAGTCAGCCTTTACATTCTTGACCTAGTACCAAAAGCCTACCTTTGAGTGTTAAACACAAGTGTCCCTGAGTGAAATTTTTGTGAGAAGTGTGGAGAGGTCCCTATTACTGGTAACAAAATGTCACATAATGGAGGAGTACCACCAGTACCAGATCTTAATACAACCATTCTTCAAGCAATTCAAGGTATGATGGAAATGATGATGGAAGATAGACAAGAAAGAAGGGCGCAACAACAAAGACAAGAACGAACATTACAAGAAGATGAAGGTGTAGTAGTACAAGAAAGACAAGTTGAAGGAAGATGGAGAGGAAGAAATAACCATGCAACTATTATGCAACCTAGAAGGATGGAAAGAGTACATGAAGACAGAGATGGGGGAGTTAAGCTCAAAATCCCACCCTTTTGTGGAACGGCAGATTCTAAGGCATAATTACAATGGGAAAGAAAGATAGAGCATGTGTTTGATTGCAACACCTATAGTGAAAATAAGAAGATGAGGCTTGCTATTACCGAATTTACCAATCATGCTGGTGATTGGTACCACCATCTCAAATCCGAGAGAAGAAGAAATGAGGAGGATCCAATAGAGACTTGGGAAGAACTTAAAGAATCCATGAGAAAAAGGTATGTTCCAAAACATTATGAAAGAAATTTGAAAACTAAATTGCAAGGTTTGAGGCAAGGAACAAAAAGTGTGGCGGAATATTATCAAGAGATGGAGACTATGATGGAAAGAGCAAATGTTAGAGAAGAAGAAGATACCATGTCTAGATTCCTTGGAGGTTTGAATCGAGAAATTGCTCATCTTGTTGACAGAAATCCACCACCATATCTGGAAGACATGTATCATTATTCTCTCAAAATTGAAGATCAATTGAAGGAAGAAAAAGAGCATTAAAAAAGGTACACATCACGAACTAACACCTTTTCAAATTCTAAAACTTGGAACAAGGATAGTTTTGTGAATAGAAATGAATCGATGTCACCAAAGAAAAGTTTGTGGCTGCTAAAAGGGTGGAGGCTGAGAGTTCCAATGGTAAAAAGAATGAAGCTTCAAAGACGGTAAAGGAGAAGTATAGTTCTATTCAATGTTGGAAGTGCAAAGGGTTTGGACACATGAGCAAAGCGTGTGTTAATAAAAAAGTTATGGTGATAAGGAATGATATCCTTGAGAATATACTCGTGAGAGAGTGTTGTAAGGTCCTTTGTATTTCCATAGCTTATTTTTTGTAGCAAAGTTTCACAAATAGATTCGAGGACGAATCCTCTTGAAGAAGTGGAGAATGATATGAACCAAGAGACATCAATCATACAATATGCTTCAATAAAGATGTGAAGAAAATATTGTTGAAATTATCAAAAGATATTTCAATTCATGCCACATTGAAGAAGAATGAAGTTTCATGTTATAAATTTTGGGTGGATTACAATTTAGAGTAAATTAGAGTTATTGTATTTCATTAATGTATTTTAAAACTCTTTATTTACTTTAGGTTACAATTACATAATGGTTAATTATGGCCATTAAGTATGAATGTTACAACTCTTGGAATGCCTTTAATAGTTTCATCTTGAGGCTATATAAAGCCATGTATGTTGTATTTGTAAGTAGACTTGGAAAATATAGTAAAAGAAGCATTTGTGCTTTTCTTTAGCCAATGGCTAAGTTTCTTTGCAATTCTATGTAGTTTAGATTGCATGTAGAATCATTCAAGTGGTATTGATCAAACCTCTTGTGGAGTGATTCGAATCACGAGTTTAGAAACGAGTTTTCTTTACTCTTGATCTTGATCATCAAGGTAATCCGTTCCATACTTTCCCTTGGGTTGATTTCCATATCATTTTGCTATCAGAGATCTTGTGTGTTGAGTGATTCGAATCTCAAACAATGTTCTTGCCTTGAGATATTCGATCAACAAGGTAATTAATCTTATTCCCCTTGTATTGATTCCTTATCTTATCAATATGCTTCAATGAAGATGTGAAAAAAAATATTGTTGAAATCATCAAAAGATATTTCAATTCATGCCACATTGAAGAAGAATGAAGTTTCATATGATAAAATTTTTGGTGGATTACAATTTAGAGTAATTTAGAGTTATTGTATTTTAAGACATTTTATTTACTTTAGGTTACATTTACATAATGACTAATTAAGTATGAATGTTACAACTTTTGGAATGCCTTTAATAGTTTCATTTTGAGGCTATATAAAGCCATGTATGTTGTATTTGTAAGGTAGACTTGGAAAATGTAGTAAAAGAAGCATTTGTGCTTTTCTTTAGCCAATGACTAAGTTTCTTTGCAATTCTATGTAGTTTAGATTGCATGTAGAATCATTCAAGCTCGACATGATCAATCTTGCTTGTGGAGTGATTCGAATCTCAAACAAGTGTTCTTGCGTTGAGATATTTGATCAACAAGAATCATTCAAGCTAGACATGATCGATCTTGCTTGTAGAGTGATTCGAATCTCAAACAATGTTCTTGCCTTGAGATATTCGATCAACAAGGTAATCCGAATCTTATTCCCCTTGTATTGATTCCTTATCTTATCACTTTGGGTCGGATTCGAATTACTTAGTACGAGAGCCAACCCATGATGAACATTCAATTCAACCCAAAGACATGAGTAGGACAAACCCAAGCTTCGGTTCACGACCAGCGTGAAGCCCAGTAGCTGCGAACCAAGCCCCAAAGCCCACCTACAATGCTCGTCCCAACCAAGCCCAGAACCAACAACCACAATCCACGCACAACAGGAACAACCCGAGAGAGAGACCCGAACTCCACGCCTCGACCAGGTTCACGACCCACTCACATGTCTTCATCCCCATAGTGACATGTGTCACGCATGCAGACGTCGACTCCTTCGGCTCAGTCGGCTCAACGTGGCTCGACTAGACTCCTCGGCTTCTCGGCTTAGGCAGCTCGGTATACAAATAATATATCATTTTCTAGGTTTCTAAATCTCCTCAAGCCATTTTGACCTTATTTAAGGAAAATAAGGTGAGCATAAGTGATAAGATAAGGAATCACTACAAGGGGAATAAGATTCGGATTACCTTGTTGATCGAATATCTCAAGGCAAGAACATTGTTTGAGATTCGAATCACTCCACAAGCAAGATCGATCATGTCTAGCTTGAATGATTCTTGTTGATCAAATCTCTCAACGCAAGAACACTTGATTGAGATTCGAATCACTCCACAAGCAAGATTGATCATGTCGAGCTTGAATGATTCTACATGCAACCTAAACTACATAGAATTGCAAAGAAACTTAGCCATTGGCTAAAGAAAAGCACAAATGCTTATTTTACTATATTTTCCAAGTCTACTTACAAATACAACATACATGGCTTTATATAGTCTCAAAATGAAACTACTAAAGACATTCCAAGAGTTGTAACATTCATACTTAATGGCCATAATTAAACATTATGTAATTGTAACCTAACGTAAATTAAAAGTCTTAAAATACAATAATGAAATACAATAACTCTAAATTGTAACACACCCAAGATTTATAACAATCAAACTTCATTCCTCTTCAATGTGGCATGAATTGCTTGATAATTTTGACAACATTTTCTTCACATCTTCATTGAAGTATATTGTATGATTGATGTCTCTTGGTTCATATCAATAAGTGATATGGAAATCAACCCAAGGGAAAGTATGGAACGGATTACCTTGATGATCAATATCAAGAGTAAAGAAAACTTGTTTCTAAACTCGTGATTCGAATCACTCCACAAGAGGTTTGATCAATACCACTTGAATGACTCTACATGCAAGTTCTAAACACAAGAATTTGCAAAGAAAGTTTAGCTCTCAACAAAGCTAAAATAAAAATTCTATTCTTAATTCCAAAATCTGATGTCTAATCAAAGAAAAGAAGGCTTTATATATCCCTTTACAACCTTAACCTATGTGATACATAACTCTCAAATTAAATGGGCTAGGAAGTGAAAAATACCCATAACCTCCATATTAAAATGGCTAGTTAATGGTGGAATATAATAACCTATGTGGGTTACAATATAACCTTAACTCCTATATTTAAAACGATCTTAAATATGACAAACAAATAGTTAAACTATAATTAAATAATGCAATTAATAAAATGTGCTTATTAGTCATCCTTGGACTAGTTTCATAAATTCGGCGGAGTTCATTAAATGCAACTTAGCTTGAATGATTCTTGTTGATCAAATATCTCAACGCAAGAACACTTGTTTGAGATTCGAATCACTCCACAAGCATGATTGATCATATCGAGCTTAAATGATTCTACATGCAACCTAAACATCATAGAATTGCAAAGAAACTTAGCCATTGGCTAAAGAAAAGCACAAATGCTTCTTTTACTACATTTTTCAAGTCTACCTTACAAATACAACATACATGGCTTTATATAGCCTCAAAATGAAACTATTAAAGGCATTCCAAAAGTTGTAACATTCATACTTAATTAGTCATTATGTAAATGTAACCTAAAGTAAATAAAATGTCTTAAAATACAATAACTCTAAATTACTCTAAATTGTAATCCACCCAAAATTTATCACATGAAACTTCATTCTTCTTCAATGTGGCATGAATTGAAATATCTTTTGATGATTTCAACAATATTTTTTTCACATCTTCATTGAAGCATATTGATAAGATAAGGAATCAATACAAGGGAAATAAGATTCGAATTACCTTGTTGATCAAATATCTCAAGGCAAGAACATTGTTTGAGATTTGAATCACTCCACAAGCAAGATCTCTGATACCAAAATGATATGGAAATCAACCCAAGGGAAAGTATGGAACGGATTACCTTGATGATCAAGATCAAGAGTAAAGAAAACTCGTTTCTAAACTCGTGATTCGAATCACTCCACAAGAGGTTTGATCAATACCACTTGAATGATTCTACATGCAATCTAAACTACATAGAATTGCAAAGAAACTTAGCCATTGGCTAAAGAAAAGCACAAATGCTTCTTTTACTATATTTTCCAAGTCTACTTACAAATACAACATACATGGCTTTATATAGCCTCAAGATGAAACTATTAAAGGCATTCCAAAAGTTGTAACATTCATACTTAATGGCCATAATTAACCATTATGTTATTGTAACCTAAAGTAAATAAAGAGTCTTAAAATACATTAATGAAATATAATAGCTCTAAATTACTCTGAATTGTAATCCACCCAAAATTTGTAACATGAAACTTCATTCTTCTTCAATGTGGCATGAATTGAAATATCTTTTGATAATTTCAACAATATTTTCTTCACATCTTTATTGAAGCATATTGTATGATTAATGTCTCTTGGTTCATATCATTCTCCACTTCTTCAAGAGGATTCGTCCTCGAATCTATTTGTGAAACTTTGCTGCAAAAAATAAGTTATGGAAATACAAAGGACCTTACAATACTCTCTCACGAGTATATTCTCAAGGAATTTTTAGGCCACTCTTTTTACACTCATTTACACAAATGAAGCTCTCATTGTCACCTCTCAAAATTTTAGATAGAGCAAAGATTGAATTTTGAACTCTGGGTCGATTAAAAACTAAAAATATAAAAATAAATAAAAATCAAGTTGAAAAGAAACGCAAAGGGAACATATATCCGATCTTGAGCCTAACGCTCTGATACCAAATGATAAGATAAGGAATCACTACAAGGGGAGTAAGATTCGAATTACCTTGTTGATCGAATATCTCAAGACAAGAACATTGTTTGAGATTCTAATCACTCCACAAGCAAGATCGATCATGTCTAGCTTGAATGATTCTTGTTGATCAAATATCTCAATGCAAGAACACTTGCTTGATAATTTTGACAACATTTTCTTCACATCTTTATTGAAGCATATTGTATGATTGATGTCTCACTACAACAAATATTGGATTAGATAGCTTTCGAAAAATGCTATCATAGACCTTTTATAGCATTTTTCTTACGTCGTGACAGCCCATGTTATTAAAAGTCTGGAACTCTTTATAGCGTTTTTGTATAGCTATAATAAATGTTATAATATAGTACCTAAATATAGCTTATATGCAATGCTATGAAAACATTTTATAGCATTTTTGTTAAAGTTATAAATATGTAAACATAACTAAAATATTATGCTATCATTCATTTTTAATAAACTATATTTATACTATATTTTATGCTATCATTCATTTTTAATAAGCTATATTTATATTTTTAATCTTATGCTATAACAAAAATATAATTGAAATTTAATAATCTACTAACACATTACAAAATAAAGTATTCAACTCGATCTATATAAGAATATCAGACTCGTTACACTAGCACAATTTTCAAATCAGTTCTTCCCCACCCAATACACATAAATAGAACAAAAACTCACTATCCACAATATGTGACATCTTTGATTTTGATCAAATCAAGTACACCAATCCTAAAGGTATTCGAACCGACATCAATGTCTTCTATGTTCCACCCTTTTAACAATGTCAATTGATAAATTGTTCGTTGTTGCTTGCCAATTAGTGCTTCCTTGCTCCAACAAAAACTTATGGTTGGGTTGAGGATTAGGGTTGCCTTATCAATTTGGTATCAGAGCCTAAGTTGCATCTTTGTGGCCGACTCTAGGCAATGTCAATTGACAAATTGGTCGTTGTTTCTTGCCAATTAGCGCTTTCAAGGAATCCTGCAACATTATCAAAGCATATATATCAGTGATTCGAAGAGAAGTGCAAAATAGTACCAAAAGGTTTGACATAAGGTGATTCGAAGAGAAGTGCAAAATAGCAACAAAATCTAAATATCATATAAAAGTAAAAAAGAGAATAGAACATTATTGTTCATCTTATATATGTAAGCACGTTTCATTTCTTAAAAACAGAGCATAGAAACATTAGTTCAAATACTTGCATTACAGCTTCCAATTAGAATTGAAAGGGGAGGGCATTGTCCACTCAAAATTTACGAGGAAAGAAAGAGCATTACGCTTTTTGATTCCCTTGGATGAAAACCATAACTTTGTAATAAAATCCAATCCTTTCAAATAGCCCTTTTTGATGAAGTGTTGTCCTCATATGATAAACCAAACATAACCATTAAAAAAAAAAATTCATATCATGACAAGTAAGGCCAACCAAAAAAAACTTATTAACCAAAGAAAATGACCCTACAAACTAATGAATTCTCTTGAGAAAAAAGAAAAGTAGTCTTTAAAGGGTCTACAAATATTCTTTCTCCTAGTCACTCCAAGTTAGCAAACAAAAGTCAAAGACCGAAATAAGTCTAACTGGTCTTCTAATTAGGAACAACTTCTTCTAACTGATCTTCTAATTTATCTAAGATCTCAGTTGAAGAAATCCTCAAAATCAAATAAGAAGAAGAATGTGTTGTTGGAAGCCTTAAATGCAAAATAACAGTAACAGTAACAACGGGGCCACACAAGTTCTTGTTGTTGTTGTGTGAAAGTGAGTGATCTTGCCGATCATGTATTTAATAAGTTATACACAAGGAAGGAGAAAAGGAGACCTAATATATCAAAGGAAAAAAAAATCAAGGAGAAAAGGCCACAAAAATTTAGTTTTACATAATACAATAGGTATTTTGCTCAAGAAATTTATATGCAGTCCATCAATACGTGTATAAACTTCTTCCTACTACTTGATACTTGCAAAATATGTAACCCGTTAACATAAATCATTCCTACCGGTAGAATGTGCTTGAAATAACCTATAAATTAACAAATTCCTCTAAACTTAATTACTTTGTACTCTTAGGCTTATTTTTTTGTTTGTAATCTTCATGTGGTTCCTCAACTTGGGCATGTATTGATCGAACCAACACAATGAAAAATAAAGATAGTTTCTTGTATTATGTTTTTATTCCGTTGATCTAACTCACAAAACTACATTCAACCTTTTAATACAAGACAACAACTACATCTACCTCACAGAACTCACCAATCTACATTAAAAGAAAAATTCTACAGCTAGGAAAATACACACTTAAAAGTAAAGTACATTACTTAATGAAGGACCAAAGGACTGAACTCACAAAAGTTTATTAGTGTGTACTAAATGTAAATGAAAAACTGCATTATTTAGTAGTAGTTCGATCCTTCAATTTAACTCACAGAACTACATTCAAAAGGAAATTAAAAAGGAAGATACAGAGACAAATCACTTAGAATAATTCATCAATGAAATTCTTTACAAAGTGAGCCAAAGAAGATAATAGGAAAAAAAAAAAAACAACTAACCTCTATCTTGGATTGTTCAATTTGCAGTGAGGTAGGAGAATAGGGTTTTTCATAGACAAAGCATCAACAATAAACTGTATGCCTCCTCTCAATGCCACCATCTTGAGATCTGATGCAAATTAGAGAAAAATTTTGAAGCACGAAAGAAAGAAGGATGGATCTTGAGGGAAAAATTTTGAAGCACAAAAGAAGGAAGGATGGATTGTTGCGCGAGAGAAAGAAGGCGAGATTTGGTTTTGCCCTAGGGTCTGAGAGAATATGGGTGTCTAGAGGGAAAAGGAGAGAAAAAGAAAGGAAGGTTTTTATACACGTGATTAGGTTTTTAGGGATAACATTAAAAAAAAAAAAAAAAAAAAAAAAAAACATTTATTTTCTTTCTAATTTATAGCATCTTTTAGAAAATGCTATACAAAAAAGCTATAAAAGATGGTATTTGTTGTAGCGTCTCTTGGTTCATATCACATATTGTATGATTGATGTCTCTTGGTTCATATCACACAACCTCAAAATTACATGAAAAGTTATGATAATGATATAACAGGAAGGAAAACTAAAGAAGTTATTATACATGATAATGAAAAACGAAAAATGTTGGGGCCTTATGCACATAACTCAAAACAGTCAAGATGGGCTCTAATGAACAAACTGTAGAGAAAATTAGAAGTTAGTTGGTTTATCCTTAACTCGGTTAAATATTTAAGTGGCTGTAGTTTAGTGGTGACAATTCAATGTTGTGGTCGTGGAGACCTGGGCGTGAATCCCAACAGCCACATTTACTTTTTTTCGCTACAAACTATTGAAATTTATTAACATAACTCAAAACACGGGATGGGTTTTTATGTCAAGCAAATTAGAAGTTTGTTGGTTTATCCTTAATCACCAAAGCGATGAATGATGGGTAAATATCCAAGTGGCTGTAGTTTAGTGGTGAGAATTTCGCGTTGTGGTTGTGGAGACCTGGGCTCGAATCACACAGCAGCCACATTTGCTTTTTTTTTTTTTAGCTACAAACTATTGAAACATATTAACATAACTCAAAACACAACACGGGATGGGTTTGTATGAACAAACTGGTGAAGCAAATTAGAAGTTTGTTGGTTTATCCTTAATCATGAAAGCGATGAATGATGGGTAAATATCCAAGTGGCTGTAGTTTAGTGGTGAGAATTCCACGTTGTGGCCGTGGAGACCTGGGCTCGAATCCCAGCAGCCACATTTGCTTTTTTTTTTTTTTTGCTACAAACTATTGAAACATATTCACATAACTCAAAACACGGATGGGTTTTCATGTGAAGCAAATTAGAAGTTTGTTGGTTTATCCTTAATCATGAAAACGATGAATGATGGGTAAATATCTATGTGGCTGTAGTTTAATGGTGAGAATTCCGCGTGGCCGTGCAGACCTGGGATTAAATCTCACAGCAGCCACATTTGCTTTTTTTAGCTACAAACTATTGAAACATATTAACATAACTCAAAACACGGATGAGTTTTTATATGAAGCAAATTAGAAGTTTGTTGGTTTATCCTTAATCACGAAAGCGATGAATGATGGGTAAATATCCAAGTGGCTGTAGTTTAGTGGTGAGAATTCTGCGTTGTGGCCGTGGAGACCTGGGCTCGTATCACACAGAGCAGCCACATTGAAACATATTAACATAACTCAAAACACGGGATGGGTTTGTATGAACAAACTGGTGAAGCAAATTAGAAGTTTGTTGGTTTATCCTTAATCATAAAAGCGATGAATGATGGGTAAATATCCAAGTGGCTATAGTTTAGTGGTAGAATTCCATGTTGTGGCCGTGGAGACCTGGGCTCGAATCCCAGCAGCCATATTTACTTTTTTTTGGCTACAAACTATTGAAACATATTCACATAACTCAAAACACGGATGAGTTTTTATGTGAAGCAAATTAAAAGTTTGTTGGTTTATCCTTAATCATGAAAACGATGAATGATGGGTAAATATTCAAGTGGCTGTAGTTTAGTGGTGAGAATTTCGCGTTGTGGTCGTGGAGACCTGGGCTCTAATCACAGCTGCCACATATGTTATTTTTTAGCTACAAACTATTGAAACATATTGATATGAACCAAGGAGTTATTGTATTTCATTATTGTATTTTAAGACTTTTAATTTACTTTAGGTTACAATTACATAATGGTTAATTATGACCATTAAGTATGAAGGTTACAACTTTTGGAATGTATTTAGTAGTTTCATTTTGAGGCTATATAAAGCCATGTATTACAACTTTTGGAATGTTTTTAGTAGTTTCATTTTGAGGCTATATAAAGCCATGTATTACAACTTTTGGAATGTTTTTAGTAGTTTCATTTTGAGGCTATATAAAGCCATGTATGTTGTATGTATTCAGTAGTTTCATTTTGAGGCTATATGAACCAAGGAGTTATTGTATTTCATTATTGTATTTTAAGACTTTTAATTTACTTTAGGTTACAATTACATAATGGTTAATTATGACCATTAAGTATGAAGGTTACAACTTTTGGAATGTATTCAGTAGTTTCATTTTGAGGCTATATAAAGCCATGTATTACAACTTTTGGAATGTTTTTAGTAGTTTCATTTTGAAGCTATATAAAGCTATGTATGTTGTATTTGTAGGAAGACTTGGAAAATATAGTAAATGAAGCATTTGTGCTTTTCTTTAGCCAATGGCTAAGTTTGTTTGCAATTCTATGTAGTTTAGATTGCATGTAGAATCATTCAAGCTCGACATGATCAATCTTGCTTGTGGAGTGATTCGAATCTCAAACAAGTGTTTGAGATATTTGATCAACAAGAGTCATTCAAGCTAGACATGATCGATCTTGCTTGTGTAGTGATTCGAATCTCAATCAAGTGTTCTTGCCTTGAGATATTCGATCAACAAGGTAATCCGAATCTTATTCCCCTTGTAGTTGATTCCTTATCTTATCACATATTAACATAACTCAAAACACGGGATGGGTTTGTATGAACAAACTGGTGAAGCAAATTAGAAGTTTGTTGATTTATGCTTAATCATGAAAGCGATGAATGATGGGTACATATCCAAGTGGTTGTAGTTTAGTGGTGATAATTCCACGTTGTGGTCGTGGAGGCCTGGGCTCGAATCCTAGAAGCCACATTTGCTTTTTTTTGGCTACAAACTATTGAAACATATTCACATAACTCAAAACACGGATGGGTTTTTATGTGAAGCAAATTAGAAGTGATATGAACCAAGGGACATCAATCATACAATATACTTCAATGAATATGTGAAGAAAAGGTTGTCAAAATTATCAAAAGATGTTTGATATGAACCAAGGGACATCAATCATACAATATACTTCAATGAAGATGTGAAGAAAAGGTTGTCAAAATTATCAAAAGATGTTTTCAATTCATGCTACCTTGAAGAAGAATGAAGTTTGATTGTTGTAAATTTTGGGTGGGTTACAATTTAGAGTAATTTAGAGTTATTGTAAATTTAGAGTTATATAAAAGCCTTGTATGTTGTATTTGTAAGCAGACTTGAAGATATAGTAAAAGAAGCATTTTTGCTCTTCTTTAGCCAATGGCTAAGTTTCTTTGCAATTCTATGTAGTTTAGGTTGCATGTAGAATCATTCAAACTCAACATGATCAATCTTGCTTGTGGAGTGATTCGAATCTCAATCAAGGGTTCTTGTCTCTAGATATTTTATCAACAAGAATCATTCAAGCTAGACATGATCGATCTTGCTTGTGGAGTGATTCGAATCTCAAACAATGTTCTTGTCTTGAGATATTCGATCAACAAGGTAATCCGAATCTTATTCCCCTTGTATTGATTCCTTATCTTATCAAGAAGTTTGTTGGTTTATCCTTAATCACGAAAGGGATGAATGATGGGTAAATATCCAAGTGGCTGTAGTTTAGTGGTGACAATTCTGCGTTGTGGTCGTGGAGACTTGGGCTCAAATTACGGCAGCCACATTTGGTTTTTTTAGCTACAAACTATTGAAACATATTAACATAACTCAAAACACGGATGGGTTTGTATGAACAAACTGGTGAAGCAAATTAGAAGTTTGTTGGTTTATTCTTAATCATAAAATCAATGAATAATGGGTAAATATCCAAGTGGCTGTAGTTTAGTGGTGAGTAATCATAAAATCAATGAATAATGGGTAAATATCCAAGTGGAGTTTAGTGGTGAGAATTCCACAGAATTCCACATAGTGGCTACATAGTGGCTGTGGAGACTTGGGCTCGAATCCCACCAGCCAAATCACAAAAGCGATGAATGATGGGTAAATATCCAAGTGGGCTCGAATCCCACCAGCCAAATCACAAAAGCGATGAATGATGGGTAAATATCCAAGTGGCTGTAGTTTAGTGGTGAGATGGAGACCTTTAGTGGTGAGATGGAGACTTGGGTTTGAATCACACAGCAGCCACATTTGCTTTTGATGGCTACAAACTATTGAAACATATTCACATAATTCAAAACACGGATGAGTTTTTGGGTTTTTATGTGAAGCAAATTAGAAGCTTGTTGGTTTATCATTAATCATGAAAGCTCATGAAAGCGATGAATGATGGGTAAACATCCAAGATGGGTTTTTATGGTGAAGCAAATTAGAAGTTTGTTGGTTTATCATTAATCATGAAAGCTATGAATGATGGGTAAACATCCAAGTGGTTGTAGTTTAGTAGTGAGATTTCTGCGTTGTGGCCGTGGAGACCTGGGCTCGAATCACACAGAACAGCCACATTTGCTTTTTTTAGCTACAAACTATTGAAACATATTAACATAACTCAAAACATGGGATGAGTTTTTTAGCTACAAACTATTGAAACATATTAACATAACTCAAAACATGGGATGAGTTTTTTAGCTACAAACTATTGAAACATACTAACATAACTCAAAACATGGGATGAGTTTTTATGAACAAATTGGTGAAGCAAATTAGAAGTTTGTTGGTTTATCCTTAATCTTGAAAGCGATGAATGATGGGTAAATATCCAAGTGGCTGTAGTTTAGTGGTGACAATTACGCGTTGTGGTTGTGGAGACCTGGGCTCGAATCACACAGAACAGCCACATTTGCTTTTTTTAGCTACAAACTATTGAAACATATTAACATAACTCAAAACATGGGATGAGTTTTTTAGCTACAAACTATTGAAACATACTAACATAACTCAAAACATGGGATGAGTTTTTATGAACAAATTGGTGAAGCAAATTAGAAGTTTGTTGGTTTATCCTTAATCTTGAAAGCGATGAATGATGGGTAAATATCCAAGTGGCTGTAGTTTAGTGGTGACAATTACGCGTTGTGGCTGTGGAGACCTGGGCTCGAATCACACAGAACAGCCACATTTGCTTTTTTAGCTGGGATGGGTTTGTATGAACAAACTGGTGTGATAAGCGCCAACAATACTGGATTTTGCAAAGCTAGAGATTCTTCTAGAATCCTTGCAAAACGTTCATAGAGAAAGCTAACTTAACGGATTGATTCCAACCAAGAGCTGGTTGCAAAACGTTCATAGAGAAAGCTAACTTAACGGATTGATTCCAACCAAGAGCTGGTTAGAAGATGAATGACTCTTAGATCGAACTTGGAATCTATGATGGTCACTCTTAGATACCAAGACAATTCACTCCAGAATTAGCTTGACGGATTGATTCCAACCAAGAGCTAGTTAGAAGATGAATGACTCTTGGATCGAACTTGGAATCTATCATGGTCACTCTTAGATACCAAGACAATGCACTCCAAAATTAGCTTGATCAGAACTAATTCAATGAATCGATTTAAACATTACACCTAAAGCAAGGTTTGAAAAAGAATAACACCAAATGGGTATCAAGAAAACACAAAGGTTTTTTATCTATTCAACAAAATCCCCCAAACATGAATATTACCTGCCTTTAAATAGGCCAGAAGATAACCCAAACAAAATAAAGTTCAGCCACCAACCACTAATAAATGCTATTAAATACAAATGGAAGAATATAAGGCAATTCATACAAACTATTAATAAATGCTATTAAATATAAAATGAAGCAAATAAGGCATTAATAATTTACTTAATGGGTAATTCAACTACCAAAGGCAAGTCTTCTGATTACTTTCCAATATCAGTCACTCCATTATCTTCTTGATTTGATATGCTAATGCTATAAAGATTTTTGGGCTCAAAAGTCTTTGTTTCAACCGGTACACTAGCTAGCTTTTGAAGATGCAATGTATAGGCCTCTTGAATCTTCTTAACCTTGCTTCTTGTAATCGGTTCTTCAGGTACATGCACGTGATCAGTTGTTGGATTCATATCATGGTGAAGCAAATTAGAATTTTGTTGGTTTATCCTTAATCATGAAAGCGATGAATGATGGGTAAATATCCAAGTGGCTGTAGCTTAGTGGTGAGAATTCCACGTTGTGGCTGTGGAGACATGGGCTCGAATCCCAATAGCCACATTTACTTTTTTTAGCTACAAACTATTGAAACATATTAACATAACTCAAAACACGGGATGGGTTTTTCTATGAAGATAATTAGAAGTTTGTTGGTTTATCCTAAATCACGAAAGCGATATCTTTTTAGCTACAAACTATTGAAACATATTAACAATACTCAAAACACGGGATGAGTTTTTATATGAAGCAAATTAGAAGTTTGTTGGTTTATCCTTAATCATGAAAGCGATGAATGATGGGTAAATATCCAAGTGGCTGTAGTTTAGAAGTTTGTTGGTTTATCCTTAATCATGAAAGCGATGAATGATGGGTAAATATCCAAGTGGCTGTAGTTTAGAAGTTTGTTGGTTTATCCTTAATCATGAAAGCAATGAATGATGGGTAAATATCCAAGTGGCTGTAGTTTAGAAGTTTGTTGGTTTATCCTTAATCATGAAAGCGATGAATGATGGGTAAATATCCAAGTGGCTGTAGTTTAGAAGTTTGTTGGTTTATCCTTAATCATGAAAGCTATGAATGATGGGTAAATATCCAAGTGGCTGTAGTTTAGAAGTTTGTTGGTTTATCCTTAATCATGAAAGCTATGAATGATGGGTAAATATCCAAGTGGCTGTAGTTTAGAAGTTTGTTGGTTTATCCTTAATCATGAAAGCCATGAATGATGGGTAAATATCCAAGTGGCTGTAGTTTAGAAGTTTGTTGGTTTATCCTTAATCATGAAAGCCAAGTGGCTGTAGTTTAGAAGTTTGTTGGTTTATCCTTAATCATGAAAGCTATGAATGATGGGTAAATATCCAAGTGGCTGTAGTTTAGTGGTGAGAATTCTGCGTTGTGGCCGTGGAGACTTGGGCTCGAATCACACAGAGCAGCCACGTACTATTGAAACATATTAACATAACTCAAAACATGGGATGGATTTTTATGAACAACTTGGTGAAGCAAATTAGAAGTTTGTTTGTTGGTTTATCCTTAATCATGAAAGCGATGAATGATGGGTAAATATCCAAGTGGCTGTAGTTTAGTGGTGAGAATTCTGCGTTGTGGCCGTGGAGACTTGGGCTCCAATCACACAGAGCAGCCACATTTGCTTTTTTTAGCTACAAACTATTGAAACATATGGGTTTTTATGAACAAATTGGTGAAGCAAATTAGAAGTTTGTTGGTTTATCCTTAATCATGAAAGCGAAAAGCCAAAGAGAAAGGAAAAAATACGGAAAATCTCTAACCATAGAAATAAAAAAGATGAATGAGGTAAAGATCCAAGTGGCTGTAGTTTAGTGGTGAGAAATCCACATTGTGGCCGTGGAGACCTGGGCTTGAATCCCAGCAGCCACATTTGCTTTTTTTTGGCTACAAACTATTGTTAGGTTTTCATGTGAAGCAAATTAGAAGTTTGTTGGTTTATCCGTAATCATAAAAGCGATGAAAATGGGTAAATATCCAAGTGGTTGTAGTTTAGTGGTGAGAAT
This sequence comes from Cucurbita pepo subsp. pepo, assembly GCF_057944985.1. Classification (NCBI taxonomy): domain Eukaryota; kingdom Viridiplantae; phylum Streptophyta; class Magnoliopsida; order Cucurbitales; family Cucurbitaceae; genus Cucurbita; species Cucurbita pepo. The sequence goes on from NC_141811.1 coordinate 7,719,664, forward strand.
TCCGCGTTTTGGCTGTGGAGACCTGGGCTTGAATCACAGCCATTGCTTTTTTTGGATGGGTTTTTATGAACAAACTGGTGAAGCAAATTAGAAGTTTGTTGGTTTATCCTTAATCATGAAAGCGATGAATGATGGGTAAATATCCAAGTGGCTGTAGCTTAGTGGTGAGAATTTTACGTTGGCCGTGGAGAGCTGGTGAAGCAAATTAGAAGTTTGTTGGTTTATCCTTAATCATGAAAGCGATGAATGATGGGTAAATATCCAAGTGGCTGTAGCTTAGTGGTGAGAATTTTACGTTGTGGCCGTGGAGAGCCCTATCCAAGTGGCTGTAGCTTAGTGGTGAGAATTTTACGTTGTGGCCGTGGAGAGCTGGGCTTGAATCCCAGCAGCCACATTTGCTTTTTTTAGCTACAAACTATTGAAACATATTAACATAACTCAAAAAAACGGGATGGGTTTTTATGAACAAACTGGTGAAGCAAATTAGAAGTTTGTTGGTTTATCCTTAATCATGAAATCGATGAATGATGAGTAAATATCCAAGTGGCTGTAGTTTAGTGGTGAGAATTCCGCGTTGTGGCCGTGGAGACTTGGGCTCGAATTCCAACAGCCACATTTGCTTTTTTTAGCTACAAACTATTGAAACAAACGAACAAACTGGTGAAGCAAATTAGAAGTTTGTTGGTTTATCCTTAATCATGATAGCGATGAATGATGGGTAAATATCCAAGTGGCTGTAGTTTAGTGGTGAGAATTCCACATTGTGGCCGTGGAGACTTGGGCTCGAATCTCAGTAGCCACATTTGCTTTTTTTTTTTTGTCTACAAACTAGTGAAACATATTCACATAACTCAAAACACGGATGGGTTTTCATGTGAAAATGATGGGTAAAAATCCGTTGTAGTTTAGTGGTGAGAATTCCTTGGTTTATCCTTAATCATGAAAATGATGAATGATGGGTAAATATCCAAGTTATTGTAGTTTAGTGGTGAGAATTCCGCGTTGTGGTCATGGAGACTTGGTCTCAAATCACAGCAGTCACATTTGCTTTTTTTTTAGCTACAAACTATTGAAACATATTAACATAACTCAAAACACGGGATGGGTTTGTATGAACAAATTGGTGAAGCAAATTAGAAGTTTGTTGGTTTATCTTTATCATGAAAGCGATGAATAATGGGTAAATATCCAAGTGGCTGTAGTTTAGTGGTGAGAATTCCACGTTGTGGCCGTGGAGACCTGGGCTTGAATCTCAGTAGCCACATTTGATTTTTTTAGATACAAACTATTGAAACATATTAACATATCTCAAAACACGGATGAGTTTTTATATGAAGCAAATTAGAAGTTTGTTGGTTTATCCTTAATCATGAAAGCGATGAATGATGGCCAAATATCCAAGTGGCTGTAGTTTAGTGGTGAGAATTCCACGTTGTGGCCATGGAGACCTAGGCTCGAATCCCAGCAACTACATTTGCTTTTTTAAGCTTCAAACCGTTCCCTCCATCCTAATCAAGTTGGCCAACAGCCACATTTGCTTTTAAGCTACAAACCGTTCCAACCGTTCCCTCCATCCTAATCAAGTTGGCCCTGGAGTTGCAGCTCGACAGCTCTCTTAGGGTTCCCTCATCTGGGATTCCCCTCATCTCGGAGATCCCTAAGGAACCCTAGGGAAGAAGTTCCCTCATCTGGGATCCCCCTCATCTCGAAGATCCCTTAGGAACCCTAGGGAAGAAGTTCCCTCATCTGGGATCCCTAAGGAAGATCAAGTTGCAAAATTCGGCAGGGAAGAGGTTCCCTCATCTGGGATCCCTAGGGAAGAGGATCAAGTTGGCCCTGGAGTTGCAAAATTCGGCGGCATCAAGTTGGCCATGGAGTTGCAAAATTGGGCGGCTCTCTTAGGGTTCCCTCATCTAGGATCCCTAGGGAAGAGGATCAAGTTGACCCTTGCGAACAGCTTGATGCACTATCTCCCTTCAACCCTTTGAGCAAAATGCGGCAAAAGGAAGGAAAATCCATAGACCCACCCCATCGTCTCCACCCCGTAGGAACTACGAGATCACCCCAAGGACGCCTTCGGTATCTAGGGGTCGCGGACCGATCATAGAACCTGGTTCAATAAGTGGAATGCATTACCTGTCCGCTATCCAGTTGGGCAGTAAGGGTCGGAGAAGGGCAATCACTCATTCTTAAAACCAGCATTCTTAAGACCAAAGAGGCGGGCGGAAAAGGGGGGAAAGCTCTCCGTTCCTGGTTTTCCTATAGCTGGACTCTCCGGAACCACAAGAATCCTTAGTTAGAATTTGATTCCAACTCAGTATCTTTTGAGATTTTGAGAGGAGTTTGTAACGACCCGAAATTTTTTACTTAATTTAAGGTCGCTACTGTATACATACCATAAGCATTGAATGCGGAAGACTTCATTTAAATTCCATAAAACATAACCTTTAACTTAAAACACAGCCATGTACTTACGTATTTCGAAAACATCTTTAAAACGACACAACAAAAGACTCGAAATAAAATAAATAAGCGTTTAAGTTTAAAACATCCTATTCTATCCTAAGTCTAAGAAAATAAATGCCACTATCCTATGCATGTGTCATGATCTTGAGTTGCGATGCCGTCGTCAGCTGTACAGGAATGCCTTGCCTTAACCTGAAAAATGTAGTAGCACATGGCTTGAGTATTTAAAGAAATACTCAGTAAGTGACCCCACTATTGGGGTTAAATGCAACAATCACATGCAATGAAATGATGGGACCTATCTTTCATTTCGTTTCGTTTCGTTTTCCCTACGGTGTAATCCTAACAGGTAATCGTGGACGTGTACCATATACTCTACACACAGCCCATACGTGCGAGTATGGGCTCACCAGCTAGTTCGCACACCACTGGGCCACTGTCCCTAGCCGGTGGGCATGCTCTGGGGGCCCACCGGGACCCGTTAAAACTAAAATCGTCACGGCAGTGCTATGCAGGGCATAACGATCGTTGTCCTGCCATTTGGATGTACGCGTCCATACCCTCGTGATGGGATAGGGGTATCCCCCCCAAATGCATTATCACACAATATGCATGAGGTCCCACTAGTCCTACAGTCATCATTTAATGAACATAACCCCGTGTCACGTTTTCATGCTTACATGTCATTCTCATTCTCATTTCGTTACATATCATACATATTCCTAGCGGGGTTATGTATCATGCAATTTACCGTATTTCATGTCATACAATTCATTCAGTTACATTTCAATACCCATACAACAAGTCATAATCGTACAAGGATCACACATCGTCACATGCATTCATATCACATCAACTAAGCAACATAAATAACATACATTCACGTTCACATGATTTCGTACTTAAGCACAATAATTTAGCATACAATGTATCATATCATAACCAAGTCATAACGTAAACACTTCATAGTCATATCGTTCTCTAACTTACCATAGCCTTAACGTTCTTATACCTATCACAGACATATCATTACGTGACGTACCTTAGTCATATCATCACCAGAACGTATCCTAACGCCATCGTTCTATCAATCTATCACAAACCTATCCCTTTCTACCCATAACCTAACCGTATTCTTTCATCAATCTCTCCTATCCATAGCACTTCGGTATGTAACCTAACCTTAACGTTTCATGAACGTATCTTACTCCTATCGTTACATTTTGTTTTGTGCATCCTTCTCGTATCCTATCTCAAACATCTCCTAGAGAACATCGTACCATAATTATTATCATACAAACCACATATTATAACATAACATAACATATAGGAAGCATATCGATCCACAGACAATTCACACATATCAATATATATGACACGTGTAGAACCACAGGGCACGTGTCAACATCGAATATAACCATGCCGATAGTAAGGTCACTAACTGAGTATTTCTTTAAATACTCAAGCCATGTGCTACTACATTTTTCAGGTTAAGGCAAGGCATTCCTGTACAGCTGACGACGGCATCGCAACTCAAGATCATGGCACATGCATAGGATAGTGACATTTATTTTCTTAGACTTAGGATAGAATAGGATGTTTTAAACTTAAACGCTTATTTATTTTATTTCGAGTCTTTTGTTGTGTCGTTTTAAAGATGTTTTCGAAACACGTAAGTCCATGACTGTGTTTTAAGTTAAAGGTTATGTTTTATGGAATTTAAATGAAGTCTTCCGCATTCAATGCTTATGGTATGTATACAGTAGCGACCTTAAATTAAGTAGTGCGGGAAACTAGTAAAACTATAGATCACTTGATGAAATCATCATGAAAAAAAAAAAAAAAGAAAAAAAAAAGAGCTAAATGAGGGTCTTGAGATTAAAATTGAGTAAGTTTGCCCACCTTAGTGTCCACATGAACATTGATGTCAATGAAGCGTCTGAGCCAGAGTTCTGTTGCTCATGAAATTTATGAGAAGAATCAATATGAGCAATAAGGTTATTTATGAAATTTTGGTGATCATGAGAATATGATAATGGGCTAAACCAAGGGTGTGTGTAAAATGACTAAAATGCCCCTATAATTATGTACCATTGGCTTATGACCAAAGTGATCTCTCAATAGCATTAAAACATCTAAATTATACAAAGTTAACATTACTTGTACAAGAAGAGATGCAACGTCAGGTAACTTCTGAACCTACTGAAAATTTCTCGATTGCATCAGCAGCGCAGAAGAAAACAATATATTCAAAATTCGCCAAGGACAAATCGTGTGAACACTGTAATAAAAGTGGTCATACAATCAATGAGTGTCGAATTCTTAAGTTTCACTGTAAGTTTTGTGATAGAAGGGGCCATACAGAAGATCGGTGTCGACAGAAAAATAATTCTGGAAGGACAAGACAAGTCAATCAACACAATAATCGTGGATATCGATCATCTGCAAATATGGCCGATGTTTCACAGTTGAATATAGAAGAACAGTCACCTAATTCCATTCCAAATTTTTCTTCTAAACAATTACGACACATAGCACAAGCCTTATCTGCAATCAATCATCACCCTTCTGGTAATTCTGACAATCACATCAATGTTGCAGGTTTGTTTCCCATATCTACATTATCTATTAACTCTGGGAGTTCTAATTCATGAATTCTCGATAGTGGAGCTACGGATCATATAGTATCAAAATCTTCTGTTATGACTGAACCAAAGGCTGCCATCATGTCTACAATAAATTTGCCTAATGGAGAGACAGCACGTGTGTCACATACTGGCAATATTTTCCTTAGCCCCAACCTTAAATTAAACAACGTTTTATGTGTGCCTTCATTCAATTTAAACCTAATGTCGATCAGCAAACTTACCAATAACTTGAATTGTTATGTCACCTTCTATCCTGATTCTTGTGTTATGTAGGACTTGGCTACGGGGAAGATGATTGGCTCGGGTAAACAATTTGGAGGTCTCTATCATATTTCTTCATCTCCAATCAAATCTTCAGCTCATCAAGTATCTCCGTCATCTGAGTTGTGGCATTTACGCCTAGGTCATCCTTCTTTTTCTCGTTTTAAATTTCTAGCTGATCAATTGCATCTTAATAATGCGAGTTATTCTCATAATTGTAGTATATGCCCGTTAGCAAAACAAACTAGGTTGTCTTTCCCAAGAAGTTCAATAACAACCCATTCTGCCTTTGCTCTGATACCATGTTAAGAATGAGAAATAGAAATAGAATTGGGATCGAAAGTATGATCTTCATTCAGGCTTACCACGTTTAAATAGGATACAAACTATCAACTAATACCTAAAAATAGAAAAAAATATATAACTAACTAAATCTTGTAAATAAATAAAATATACGATCAATCAAATCTATACTAACAACTCCCTAAATATCTCAGATATATTCTAGAAAAAAATATATAACTAACTAAATCTTGTAAATAAATAAAATATACGATCAATCAAATCTATACTAACAACTCCCTAAATATCTCAGATATATTCTAACTAATTATTAAAATATATCTCCAAAATATCCTCTTAATACTCCCCCTCAAGTTGGAGAGTGTATGTTGATCACACCCAACTTGTCCTTCAAAAAGTCAAACTGCTGTCTTCCCAAAGCTTTAGTAAAAACATCTGCCAATTGCATTTTGGTCAAAACATAACACAGTTTGATGATTCCAGCTTGTAACTTTTCTCGAACTATATGACAATCTATTTCAATGTGTTTTGTACGTTCGTGAAAAACTGGATTGGCTGCTATATGTAATGCTGCTTGATTATCACAATATAATAATGCTGGTTTGGACAGTGGAACATTCAAGTCTTGAAGCATGTATCTTAACCAAGTTAACTCTAAACAAGTATTTGCCATAGCTCGATACTCGGCTTCTGCTGATGATCTGGACACATTAGTCTGCTTTTTAGACTTCCAAGAAATAATTGAATTTCCGAGGAAAATGCAGAACCCAGAAATAGACCGTCTAGAAGTTCGACAACCACCCCAGTCAGAATCGCAATATGCTTGTAATCTTAAATTGTTTTCAGATGGCAGTAGGAGTCCTTGACCAGGAGTGCCTTTGATGTACCTTAGAACTTGAAGAGCTGCCTCCCAATGTGGTTTTCTTGGTTCATGCATAAATTGGCTAAGCATACGAACTGAATAAGCTATGTCAGGCCTAGTGACGGTCAAATATATTAATCTACCAATCAACCGTCTGTATTTACTTGGATCATTCAACTTCTCTCCTTCAGTTAAAGAAAGTTTCAGATTTTGCTCCATAGGAAATTTGTCTGGACGTGCTCCTATAAGACCTGTGTCTTGAAGAAGGATGTCTAGAGCATACTTCCTTTGAGACATAAAAATTCCTTTTCTAGATCGAGAAAATTCAATGCCTAGAAAATATTTCAAATTTCCTAAATCTTTGATAAGAAATTTCTGGAGTAAACTAGTCTTGAGATATTGAATTTCTTTGAGATCATTGCCTATCAACAGAATATCATCAACATAGATTAGAACTGCAGTGAAAGAAGTACCTTTACTCTTAGTAAACAAGGAGTAATCTGCTTTGGACTGAGTGTAGCCTGCATTTTGTATAGTTGTAGAAAATATGGAGAACCAATTGCGAGAAGCCTGTTTTAATCCATAAAGAGATTTATGGAGCCGACATACTGTATTCTCCCCCTGTCGGTGAAAACCTGGTGGTAAAGACATATAAACTTCCTCGTCTAGATTACTCAATAGCATTAAGTTGATGAGGAGTCTTATGTCATGGTATGAAAGGATTATACAAAGTTACAAGGCTATTGCAATATGTTGAAGAATTAAACCAAGATTTGGGGGTAAATGACCAAAAGACCCTTTTGGAGTATGAATTAAGATTTAAAATACCTAACTATCTGACAAAAACCTTATAAGGAATCAAAGATTTTATGAATACAAAGTGATAGGCTTATGAAAGTTTTATGCATGCAAATAAATGTTTATGACTCATACGGATTAGGGTATACGTGTTAAGAATTTTTACTTAGTGGTACTTGAAGACTTGACAAAGAACTCTTAGAATAGGGACTCGAGTTATTCCAAGATTAAAGCACTTTCGGGGAGGAAAGTTTCTTTTAGAGGGATATGATGTAATAGCCCAAAAATAAATAAAGAAATAAAAAAATAAAAAAATAGTTATATAATTAATTAATTAATTAATTATAATTATAATTAAAAAAAAAAAAAAAAACAAAAAACAAACAAAATCTGTCCCCACCTCTGTCCACTAACCTCTCATCCCTTCCCACAATTATCTCTCCATCTTATGCCAACTGCAAAAAAAAAAGAAGAAAGAAACAGACAAACAAGAATCGTCCGATCTGAGAAGAAGTACAATGGTTATTGCAGATTTAGAGATTTTTGTCAGTTATTACGGTAAAATCCTATCTCAGATTTCCTTTTCCTTTATAGTTACGGTGATAAGAAATTAATTTAGGATCAAATCTTCTTTCCTATCTTAACAGTCTGTAATAATCAGATTGCATATACAATTATTAGATTTTTGTTAGCATTTTAATTATACAAAATAAGGTTATAAGTTAGATTCAATAAAATTTTAGGTGGCAAATCTATAAACTAAAAGATCGTAGCCTGTACTTAAAATTGGTCAGTAATATCTGTTTACACAATTGAGAAACCTATTTACAGAATGAAAAAGATTAGAGAGAAGGAGGGAGATTGAGGAAAGATTTGTTAAGCAGTATTTAACAATAAAAGAAAATATCAGACATCAGTCCTTTCAATTTTAAAACCTATTTACAGAATGAAAAAGATTAGAGAGAGAAAGGGAGGGAGAGTAAGAAAAGATTTGTTAAACAGTATTTAACAATAATAGGAAATATCAGACAGAAGTGAGCTTATTTCAATTTTGTGTAACAGAAAACATTCAGAATTTTAAGATGGCCAATGTAAATTAGAGTAATAATTTTATAGAGATAAAACTTGAAACTAATGTCATGAGCTCATATAGGTTGACTCGGATTTCAAAGGACGGAATCGAACTTTCATTAAAGATATATTTGTGACAACGACTTAAGCTATCCAGATAAGTGACCTTACTATCGGCGTGGTTATATTTGATGTTGACACGTGCCCTGTGGTTCTGCACGTGTCATATATATTGATATGTGTGAATTGTCTGTGGATTGATATGCTTCCTATATGTTATGTTATGTTATAATATGTGGTTTGTATGATAATAATTATGGTACGATGTGCTCAAGGATATGTTTGAGATAGGGTACGAGAAGAATGCACAAAACGAAATGTAACGATAGGAGTAAGATACGTTCATGAAACGTTAGAGTTAGGTTACATACCAGAGTGCTATGGATAGGAGAGATTGATCAAAGAATACGGTTAGGTTATGGGTAGAAAGGGATAGGTTTGTGATAGATTGATAGAACGATGGCGTTAGGATACGTTCTGGTGATGATATGACTAAGGTACGTCACGTAATGATATGTTTGTGATAGGTATAAGAACATTAAGGCTAAGGTAAGTTAGAGAACGATATGACTATGAAGTGTTTACGTTATGACTTGGTTATGATATGATACATTGTATGCTAGATTATTGTGCTTAAGTACGAAATCATGTGAACGTGAATGTATGTTATTTATGCTGCTTAGTTGATGTGATATGAATGCATGTGACGATGTGTGGCCCTTGTACGATTATGGCTTGTTGTATGGGTATTGAAATGTAACTGAAGGAATTGTATGACATGAAATACGGTAAATTGCATGATACATAATCCCGCTAGGAATATGTATGATATGTAACGAAATGAGAATGAGAATGACATGTAAGCATGAAAACGTGACATGGGGTTATGTTCATTAAATGATGACTGTAGGACTAGTGGGACCTCATGCATATTGTGTGATCATGCATTTGGGGGGATACCCCTATCCCATCACGAGGGTATGGACGTGTACATCCAAATGGTAGGACAACGATCGTTATGCCCTGCATAGCACTGCCGTGATGGTTTTAGTTTTAACGGGTCTCAGTGGGCCCCAGAGCATGCCCACCGGCTAGGGACAGTGGCCCAGCGGTGTGCGAACTAGCTGGTGAGCCCATACTCGCAAGTATGGGCTGCGTGTAGAGTATATGGTACACGTCCACGATTACCTGTTAGGATTACACCGTAGGAAAAATGAAACGAAACGAAACGAAATGAAATGAAACGAAGCGAGACGAAATGAAGATAGGTCCCATCATTTCATTGCATGTGATTGTTGCATTTAACCCCAATAGTGGGGTCACTTACTGAGTATTTCTTTAAATACTCTAGCCATGTGCTACTACATTTTTCAGGTTAAGGCAAGGCATTCCTGTACAGCTGACGACGGCATCGCAACTCAAGATCATGGCACATGCATAGGATAGTGACATTTATTTTCTTAGACTTAGGATAGAATAGGATGTTTTAAACTTAAATGCTTATTTATTTTATTTCGAGTCTTTTGTTGTGTCGTTTTAAAGATGTTTTCGAAACACGTAAGTCCATGACTGTGTTTTAAGTTAAAGGTTATGTTTTATGGAATTTAAATGAAGTCTTCCGCATTCAATGCTTATGGTATGTATACAGTAGCGACCTTAAATTAAGTAGAAAATTTCGGGTCGTTTTGCTGATTTATCTACAAACCATTCAACCATAGAAAATTAGAAGTTTGCTGGTTTATCTACAAACAATTAGAAGTTTGCTGGTTTATCTATAAACCATTCCGCCATAGAAAATTAGAAGTTTTCTGGTTTATCTACAACCCATTCATCAAAATGGGTTCTTATGAACAAACTAGTCTGAGAAAATTAGAAGTTTGCTTGTTTATTCTTAATAATGAATCGGATGAACAACAGGTTAAATATTGAAGCGGCTGTAGTTTAGTGGAGAGAATTCTACGTTGTGGCTGTGAAGACTTCGGCTCGAATCCCAACAACCATATTTACTCTTAATTTAAGCTACAAACCATTCATCCACATGTCGCATGTACCTGCACATAGCATTCAAGTAATGTCTCTTGATTCATCTAACTTTGTACCAAGTGGTTACCTACTTGCACAATCACTATCGGACATTATTTTGTATTCAAACAGGTATCGGTGTGTGATTCATTATGTGCGTGCAACATTGAGTTATGTGACTAGTGTCACAAATGTATATTTTCAACCGTGCAACGTCGTGATCTTGACACGCTCATGACAACTCATTTTTTGCTGGTCGCCCCATATTCATTTTTTGCTCGTCTTTGTGACTTCGATCTTAGGCGAGTTTTGTTTTCGTACAATGAACATAGCTTGTCTACGACCTCTACACTAAAAAAGACATCTGGCTCTACTTTGCTTTTACTCGGGGCCAAGGTCTCTCATGTGCAACGTAGCATCCATCTTGGTTTCCAATTGACACGACCATCATGTTTGGATGCCATCTCAAGTCTCGAGATGTGACCCCAATGCCAAAAAATAAGTTTTCGCTACGCAGCGAAAAAATCGCTCCATTTCAAAACCGCTCTAGAACGCAAGCGAAACGCAAAATTCTGCTCCCAACCATCTCGTTGGGACATTCCTCACCCCAATGTCAAGAAATAATTTTTTCGCTATCGAGCGAAAAAACTGCTCCATTTCAAAACCCCCCGAGAACGCAAGCGAAAATGCGCCAGTTTCCCAAAATTCGGCTTCCAACCATCTCGTTGTGGCATTCCCAACCTCAATGCCAAGAATTTTTTTTTTCTACCGAGCGAAAAACCCGCCCTAGAAAACAAGTGAAACGCAAGATTCGGCTCCCAACCATCTCGTTGGGGGCATTCCCACCCCAATGCAAAGAAATAATTTTTTCGCTACCGAGCGAAAAAACAGCTCCATTTGAAAACCGCTCTACAACGCAAGCAAAACGCAAAATTCAGCTCCCAACCATCTCATTGGGGAGTCCCCCACCCCAATGCCAAGGAATTTTTTTTTTTTTTTTTTGCTACCAAGCGAAAAACTGCTCCATTTAAAAACTGCCCTAGACTGCAAGGGAAATGCAAAATTCGGCTCACAACCATCTCAATGGGGAATTCCCGACCTTAATGCCGAGAAATAATTTTTTCGCTACCGAGCGAAAAAACCGCTCCATTTCAAAACCGCCCTAGGACGCAAGCGAAACGTAAAATTCGGCTCCCAACCATCTCGCTGGAGCATTCCCCACCCCAATGCCAACAAATAATATTTCACTATCGAGCGAAAAAATCGCTCCATTTCAAAAGCGCCCTAGAACGCGAGTGAAAACACGCCGGTTTCCCAAAATTCTTCTCCCAACCATCTCGTTGGGGCATTCCCAACCCCAATGCCAAGAAAAAAAAATTTCGCTACCGAGCGAAAAAACCGCTCCATTTCAAAAACGCCCTAGAAAGCAAGGAAACGCAAAATTCAGCTCCCAACCATCTCGTTGGGGCATTCCCCACCCCAATGCAAAGAAATATTTTTTTCGCTACCGAGATAAAAAAATGCTCCATTTCAAAACGGCCAGAACGGGAGCGCAAAGGCTCTGGTTTTGCAAACTTCGGCTCCCAACCATCTCGTTGGGGCATTCCCCGCCCCAATGCCAAGAAATAATATAATATTTCACTATCGAGCGAAAAAACCGCTCCATTTCAAAACCACCCTAGAACGCAAGCGAAACGCGCCGGTTTCCCATAATTCGTCTCCCAACAATCCCGTCCACAAACGTCTTTTGTCGGGAGACTATAAATACCCACAATATGTTGTGTAAACTTCAGATTCGTGGATGAATGTAATTCAGATCTCAAATTGAGACGTTTCTTAGAAATTCGAGCATCATATTTGTCATTTCTAAGTTTTAAGCAATTCTTGTGGTAGAATTGCACCCGAGCCATTCAATCAAGCCTTGATCAAGTTAGATTGTGGAGTGACTCAATTTACAACAAGGTTTCCAAATCTTGCTTCTAGATCTTTGATCGTAAGAGGTAATCTAATTCTAGCTTTATCTCTTGGTTGATCCAAATTTCGTATAAGGAGGTGTTAATTACTTTGATTCAAAGGTTCTTGCTTCAACAAAAGCTTGGATCGTTGGGCTGAGAATTAGTGTTGCCTTATCAGTTTGGTATCAGAGCCTAGGTTTACATCTTGGTGGCCAACTCTAGAATTGATTTTATCTTTCATTTCTGCTATTGTTTATCGTTTTTTTAAATCTGTCCATTTATTTTGTTGCTGTCATTTTCGCCATTATTCATAACTTTTCACTTTGTTCTCATTTTCTTCCTCCTAAAGATCACGTTGAGATCTTGAAAAAAAAAAATGATCATATTTGTTCTTACAATTGTGATTATAAACGATCTTTATCATTTGCATGTTTATTTGAAGATCAAATAAACTTCGATTCACATCTTTTTCTTAATCCATCTAAATCTAGAACCGTTGTGTTTGATATATTTTTTTTCTCATAATCTACACTTGAAAATAACTTCTAAATTTCCCGAATTGTGCAATTCTATCCCAAAATATCTTTGTGTCTCTTATTTATTTGTTCACTTCTTGTTTTATTTTGTTGTTATTTCATAATTAACTTATCTTGATTGCCTTGAATAACTTGCTACTATCAGAATTGCTTTATCCTAAATAGCCTACCTTTGTGTGTTAAACACAAGTGTTCCTGAGTGTAAAATCAGTGATTTGAGTGTGTGAGGTCCTAAGCATATAAAACTATTGTTTGTACAATCATGAACAAAGACGAGGAAAATGGAGGGGAGATCAATGATCTAGTTGAAGAAGTCTAGAAGAATGAGGAGAAACTGGAAGATGGTATTCATTTGGCACTTATTACAAGAAGACTTCTTAAAACTCAAGTTACGGAGAATGATGTTGATGATCAAAGAGACAACCTGTTCCACACGCGGTATTTAGTTAAGGGGACTGCTTGTAGTCTTATCATTGATAGTGGAAGTTGCACCAATGTAGTAAGTACTATGTTGATCAAAACGGTTGCAAATTTCAACTCAAGATCATCCTAAATCTTACAAGCTCCAATGGCTCAATGATAGTGGAACAATGAAGGTAATTTCCCAAGCTCTAATATCTTTTACTTTGGGAAAATATAAAGATGAAGTTCTTTGTGATGTGTTGCCAATGCATTCTGGAGACATATTGCTTGGCCGACCATGGCAATTTGATAGGAGGGTTATGTATGATGGCTATTTGAATAAGTATTCTTTTGTAAAAGATAGAAAAACCACTCTTGTACCTTTGAGTTCTGCAAATGTGATAAGCGCCTACAATGCTGGAATTTGCAAAGCTAGAGGTCCTTCTAGAATCCTTGCAAAACGTTCACAAAGAAAGCTAACTTAACGGATTGATTCCAACCAAGAGCTGGTTAGAAGATGAATGACTCTTAGATCAAACTTGAAATCTATAATGGTCACTCTTAGATACCAAGACAATTCACTCCAGAATTAGCTTGATCAAAACTAATTCAATGAATCGGTTTAAACATCAAACCTAAAGCAAGGTTTGAAAAAGAATAAGACCAAAAGGGTATCAAGAAAACACAAAGGTTTTTTTTCTGTATTCATCAATTCATCCAAACATGAATATTACATGTCTTTAGGCCTAAAAGATAACCCTAACATAATAAGGTTCAGCCACCCACTACAAATCACTAATAAATGCGTTAAATACAAATTGAAGAAAATAAGGCATTCATAAATTGTCTTAATTGGTAGTTCAACTACCAATGGCAAGTTTTCTAATCACTTTTCAATATCAGCCACTCCATTATTTTCTTGATTTGATTCTTGAATCTTCTTTGTATTGCTTCTTGTAATTGCTCGTTCGGGTACATGGAAGTGATCAGTTGTTGGATTCATATCAAAATGTATTTGCTGATCAATTAAAGTTTGAGAAAAGAAAGAAAGAGTTTGAGGAAAAAGAGTTGAAAGAAAAACAAGAGTTGAGTAAAAAAGTAGAGAAAAATCAAAGAGAAAAAAAGAAGAATAAAAAAAGAGATGAAATTGAAGAAAAAAGAAAGAGAGATAGTTATTTGGCTACAGTTCGAGAGGTGTGAAGGTTTTCACAAAAATCAATCTTTGTACTCATGTACAATGGAGGATTTTTGGTCTCTAACTATAACAACTTGGCTTTGCCTAGTGTTTTTCAATCTCTTTTACAGGAATTTGAAGACATGTTTCAATATAAAGAAATACCTCCCATTAGAGGTACTAAACTATAAAATAGACTTCATTCCAAGGACTGTCATTCCTTATAAGCCAGCTTATCGAGTCAATCCAACCGAGACAAAAGAAATTCAAAGGCAAGTGGAGGTGCTCATGGAGAAGGGCTATGTACGAGAAAGTTTGAGTCCATGTTCTATACGAGACTTATTGGTGCCAAAGAAAGATGAAACTTGGCGCATATGCCTGGATAATAGAGTCATCAACAAAATCACGGTAAAGTGTCGACATCCTATTCCTAGGTTAGACGATATGCTTGATTTATTGCATGATTCGTGTCTATTTATAAAAATTATTTTGAAATCTAGACATCAAATTAGAATGCACGTAGGAGATGAATGGAAAACAACTTTCAATATTAAGTTTGGATTGTATGAATGACTTGTTATGCCTTTTAGGTTAACTAATGCTCCTAGTACACCTATGCGCTTAATATATAATGTTTTGAGAAAATATATGAGAAAACATGTTGTTGTTTATATTGATGATATTATAATTTATTTGAAGATTTTGCTTGAGCATGTGGAGCATGTTAAATTAGTTTTGATTAGACATAGAAAAGAGAAATTTAATTTTAATAAGGGTAGTTTTTGCATGGAAAAAGTTCACTCTATTGGCTTCATAGTTGGTAAAAGTAGAGTAGCTTTAGATAGAGACAAAGTTAAATTCATTATGGATTTGCCAACACCAAAAAGTGCACGTAAATTTCGGAGTTTTCATGAGTTAGCTAACATTTATAAGAGATTTATAAATGATGTTAGAACTATAACTAAACTATTGAATGACTTAGTGAAAAAGAATGTTGTTTTTAAATGGGGAGGAATGCAAGAGAATGCATTTAATTTGCTTAGGAACAAATTAGGCAATGCATCATTATTTCTTTTGCCTAGCTCTTATAAAACTTTTGAAATGGGATGTGATGCATGTGGTTTGGCATTAAGTGTTGTTTTAATTCAAAATGAAAAGTCGTTAGTGTATTTTAGTGAAAAACTAAAGGGGGCAATATTGAAATACCCTACCTATGATAAAGAATTGTTTGTGTTCATATATTGCATGTGCCGCAACACTACTTATGGCCTAGAGAATTTGTGATCCACTTTGATCATGAAAACTTGAAGTACAAGCAAACTGAATTATAAGCAAGGTAAGGATAATACAGTAGCTCATGTGTTATCTAAAAGGTATGATCTCTTTACTTCTCATACTGCAAAATTTTTTGGAGTTGAGCATATTATTGAATTATATAGAGATGACCAAGACTTTAGAACTATTTATGCATCTTGTCTTGCAAAAAAAAGTGGTGGATGATTATTATGTGTTTCATAAATGTTTAATTACTAAGAGTATGCTTTGTATTCCTAAATGCTCTATAAAAGATTTGTTTTTGAGAGAAGCATATGGTTGTGCCTTAATGGGATGTGATGTCCCACATTGGTTGGGGAGGAGAACAAATCACCCTTTATAAGGGTGTGGAAACCTTCCCCTAGCAGACGCGTTTTAAAGCCTTGAGGGGAAGCCCAAAGAGGGAGTGGATTTGGGGGCAGTCCCACATCGATTGGATAAAGGAACGAGTGCCAGCGAGGACGCTGGGCCCCGAAGGGGGGTGGATTGTGATGTCCCACATTGGTTGGGGAGGAGAACAAATCACCCTTTATAAGGGTGTGGAAACCTTCCCCTAGCAGACGCGTTTTAAAGCCTTGAGGGGAAGCCCGAAAGGGAAAGCCCAAAGAGGGTGTGGATTTGGGGGCAGTCCCACATCGATTGGATAAAGGAACGAGTGCCAGCGAGGACGCTGGGCCCCGAAGGGGGGTGGATTGTGATGTCCCACATTGGTTGGGGAGGAGAACAAATCACCCTTTATAAGGGTGTGGAAACCTTCCCCTAGCAGACGCGTTTTAAAGCCTTGAGGGGAAGCCCGAAAGGGAAAGCCCAAAGAGGGTGTGGATTTGGGGGCTGTCCCACATCGATTGGATAAAGGAACGAGTGCCAGCGAGGATGCTGGGCCCCGAAGGGGGGTGGATTGTGATGTCCCACATTGGTTGGGGAGGAGAACAAATCACCCTTTATAAGGGTGTGGAAACCTTCCCCGAGGAGGAGAACAAATCACCCTTTATAAGGGTGTGGAAACCTTCCCCTAGCAGACGCGTAAGCCTTGAGGGGAAGCTCGAAAGGGAAAGCCCAAAGAGAACAATATCTGCTAGCGGTAGATCTGGGTCGTTACATGGGACATCTTAGAATTAATAAAGTTTATAAGATGTTGTATAAACACTTTTGTTGGCCGAAGATGAAGCATGTGGATAGATTTATGGATGATGCAAAGCATGCTGCTGACTTATTCTTTAAGAAAGTAGTTTATAGATTTAATACACTTCATTTGCTTCCTATTCCTACTAATTTCCTTCTAATATTTTTGTGATTGAAGCATGCAGATTTGATCAAAACATTTCAAAAGGAGGTGACGTGTAACGACCCTACATTTCCACATATCTAGAGTCGCTACTAACGCCTCATGCTCATCTCTAATGCAGAATAAAAATCTAAGAATGCTCATCTTTATTAGCGAAAAAATTTAAAACTTCAGATTACGTTCAAACATTGGAAAACACTGTCGGACTTATGTGTTTCAAACATCATGTTGGAGTTCAAAAAGATAAAAAAAAATGATTACAAATTAAATAATATAAATGAATGAAATGCAAACGCCCTATCTAAACCAAGACTAGGAATTTTAAATATGCAACTATCCTATGCACGCGCCACAGTCTCTGATCACGATGCCACCGGCAACCGTACATGGGAGCCTTGCCTTTACCTGAAAAACAATATGGCACACGGCCTGAGTATTTCGAAGAAATACTCAGTAAGTGACCCCATGCAATCATGAATTAGGGACCTATCTCTAATCATCTTAGGGGTGGCCTCCAGTCTCGGACAAATTGGATGTGTAGTACTTCTGATATGAATCCAACAACTGATCACTTCCATGTACCCGAACGAGCAATTACAAGAAGCAATACAAAGATGATTCAAGTATCAACTCAAGAAAATAATGGAGTGGCTGACATTGGAAAGTGATTAGAAGACTTGCCTTTGGTAGTTGAACTACCAATTAAGACAATTTATGAATACCTTATTTTCTTCAATTTGTATTTAATAGCATTTATTAGTAGTTTGTATGAATGCCTTATTTTCTTCAATTTGTATTTAATAGCATTTATTAGTGATTTGTAGTTGGTGGCTGAACCTTATTATGTTAGGGTTATCTTTTGGGCCTATTTAAAGGCATGTAATATTCATGTTTGGATTTTTGGTTGAATACAGAAAAAACCTTTGTGTTTTCTTGATACCCTTTTGATCTTATTCTTTTTCAAACCTTGCTTTAGGTTTGATGTTTAAACCGATTCATTGAATTAGTTTTGATCAAGCTAATTCTGGAGTGAATTGTCTTGGTATCTAAGAGTGACCATCATAGATTCCAAGTTCGATCTAAGAGTCATTCATCTTCTAACCAGCTCTTGGTTGGAATCCATCCGTTAAGTTAGCTTTCTCTGTGAACGTTTTGCAAGGATTCTAGAAGGACCTCTAGCTTTGCAAATTCCAGCATTGTAGGCGCTTATCAACTTCCCTATACACGACTCACACGTGCGAGTGTGAATCCCCAGGGCGCTCACACACCCCCTGGACCCTCTGGTCAAGCTAATCTGTAGCGACGTCCGGAGGTCAGCGGAACCCCATAGTGTCATGCGCCTCATGAACACCCTCATCTGTGTGCATTCGCACCTGTGCGCATACGCGCTCATCATAAGGTGCGCGTCCGCACTCATCATCTCGAGGGGAAGTAGCCCTATGCTTATGAACATACAATATGCATGAGGTCCCTCTAAATCCATCGTAATATCTCTTCTGACACAATCCTCTAGTCTCATCTCTTGTTACTCTAGGTAACACATACTCGTGGATATTTATATATTAATATCATTTTCACGCTCTTAGGGTTGTGTCCTATGTCGATCTAACGACATGATGCAATATGGCACTCATTCTTTTTCACTAAGTCATTCAATAGTTCAGTTATGGTTCTAAAATCATTTATAAATCTCTTATAGAGGTTAGCTAACTCATGAAAACTCCGAACTTTACGTGCACTCTTTGGTGTTGGCAAATTCATAATGAATTTAACTTTGTCTCTATCTAATGCTATTCTACTTTTATCAACTATGAAGCCAGTAGAGTGACTTTTTCCATGCAAAAACTATCCTTATTAAAATTAAATTTCTCTTTTCTATGTGTAATCAAAACTAATTTAACATGCTCCACATGCTCAAGCAAAATCTTCAAATAAATTATAATATCATCAATATAAACAACATGTTTTCTTATATATTTTTTCAAAACATTATATATTAAGCGCATAGGTGTACGTACTAGGAGCATTAGTTAACCTAAAAGCATAATAAGCCATTCATACAATCCAAACTTAATATTGAAAGTTGTTTTCCATTCATCTCCTACATGCATTCTAATTTGATGAAATCCAGATTTCAAAATAATTTTTATAAATAGACACGAATCATGCAATAAATCAAGCATATCGTCTAACCTAGGAATAGGATGTCGATACTTTACCGTGATTTTGTTGATGACTCTATTATCCATGCATATGCCCCAAGTTTCATCTTTCTTTGGCACCAATAAGTCTCGTATAGAACATGGACTCAAACTTTCTGGTACATAGCCCTTCTCCATGAGCTCCTCCAGTTGCCTTTGAATCTCTTTTGTCTCGGTTGGATTGACTCGATAAGCTGGCTTATATAAGGAATGACAGTCATTGGAATGAAGTCTATTTTATAGTTCAGTACCTCTAATGGGAGGTATTTCTTTATATTGAAACATGTCTTCAAATTCCTGTAAAAGAGATTGAAAAACACTAGGCAAAGCCAAGTTGTTATAGTTAGAGACCAAAAATCCTCCATTGTACATGAGTACAAAGATTGATTTTTGTGAAAACCTTCACACCTCTCGAACTGTAGCCAAATAACTATCTCTCTTTCTTTTTTCTTCAATTTCATCTCTTTTTTTATTCTTCTTTTTTTTCTCTTTGATTTTTCTCTACTTTTTCACTCAACTCTTGTTTTTCTTTCAACTCTTTTTCCTCAAACTCTTTCTTTCTTTTCTCCACCTCTAATTGATAAGCAAATACATTTGCAGAACTCAAAGGTACAAGAGTGGTTTTTCTACCATCTTTCACAAAAGAATACCTATTCAAATAGCCATCATACATAACCCTCCTGTCAAATTGCCATGGTCGGCCAAGCAATATATCTCCAGCTTGCATTGGTAATACATCACAAAGAATTTCATCTTTATATTTTTCCAAAGTAAAAGATATTAAAGCTTGGGAAATTACCTTCATTGTTCCACTATCATTGAGCCATTGAAGCCTATAAGGTTTAGGATGATCTTGAGTTGAAATTTGCAACCTTTTGATCAACATAGTACTTACTACATTGGTGCAACTTCCACTATCAATGATAAGACTACAAGCAGTCCCCTTGACTAAACACCGCGTGTGAAATAGGTTGTCTCTTTGATCATCAACATCATTCTCCATAACTTGAGTTTTAAGAAGTCTTCTTGTAATAAGTGCCAAATGAATACCATCTTCTAGTTTCTCCTCATTCTTCTGGATATCTTCAACTAGATCATTGATTTCCCCTCCATTTTTCTCGTCTTGGTTCATGGTTGTACAAACAGTAGTTTTATATGCTTAGGACCTCACACACTCAACTCACTGATTTTACACTCAGGAACACTCGTGTTTAACACACAAAGGTAGGCTATTTAGGAAAGTGACTAATTTCTGATCAAGGTAGGTAATATGGATAAAGCAATTCTGATAGTAGCGAGCTATTCAAGACAATCAAGACAAGGTAATTATGTAGTAACAACAAAATAAAACAAGAAATGAACAAATAAATAAGGGACAAAGAATGGTCGTGAAGATCGAACACAACAATTCCAGATTTATATGCTTTAGGGGAAAATGAGAATTGAAATTTATTTGGTCTTCAAATAAACGTGCAAATGGTCTAATGATAAGGATTTATTAAGAACAATATGATAAGTATTTTTTTTTTCTTTCAAGATCTAAATATGATCTTTATTAGGACACTAAAAACAAAGTAGAAAGATAATGAAGAACTTTGGAAATGACAGTAAGAAAATAAATGACGGATTTAAAGAAACGATAAACAATAGCAGAAATTAAAGATAAAAGCAATTCTAGAGTCGGCCACAAAGATGCAACCTGGCTCTGATACCAAACTGATAAGGCAACCCTAATCCTCAGCCTAACGATCCAAGTTTATGTTGAATCAAGAACCCTTGAATCAAAGTAATTAACACCTCCTTATACGAATTTGGTGTAATAGCCCAAAAATAAATAAAGAAATAAACGAATAAACATAATTATAAAAAAAAAATTAATTATTTAATTTAAAAAAAAAAAAAATCTTTCTCCACCTCTCTCCACTAACCTCTCATCCCTCCCCACAGTTATCTCTCCTCAACCTATCCTTATGCCAGCAAGTAACAGTTACTGCAAAAAAGAAACAGAAAATCAATAATCGTAAGATTTACTTGAGAAAAAAAAATGAGAATGACCTTTACCCAGTTGAGATTCATCGGAGATTTACGTGAAGATAGATCTGATCAACAAGGTATATATTAAATCTTTATTTTCTTTTATCCTATTTTTTTTAGAAATCACAACTAGATCTTCATTGAATTATTACAATGATCTTGGTTTGAGTTAGAAACTAAATGTCAATCATTTATACGATTCTAGTCAATCACGTCAGATTAGTAATATTAGATTAAATTTTTATCAGTAGCCAAATGAATAGATTAAAGATAGAATGGCCAAGAAAACTTTTGAATCGGAAACCCTGAGATAAGAAAAGATTTGGAAACAGAGATCACTGTAAATTTGGAAGGCATGACAACAGAATTAAAAGGAAACAGATAAAAAAAAAATAAAGAAGATTAGGGAATTAAAAACCACAAACTAAATATAGAGGGAAAAAGGTAAACACAGAGGGTAAATACAGAGAGTTTAGAGAGTGTAAAGCCCAGAATAACTTGAAAAAGCTGTATCTACTTTCTTATACAACAGTATGAAAAATAAGATTTTTAATAAAAATATAATTATAGATATATAACATTTCAGACTTTTAACAATGGACCAATGTAAATTAGAGATATAATGTTGTAGAGTTCAAACCTGAAACTAATGTCATGGGCTCATATAGGTTGACTCGGATTTCAAAGGACAGAATCGAACTTTAATTGAATATATATTCGTGACAACGACTTAAGCGAGCCAGGTAAGTGACCTTACTATCGACATGGTTATATTTGATGTTGACACGTGCCCTGTGGTTCTGCACGTGTCATATATATTGATATGTGTGAATTGTCTATGGATCGATATGCTTTCTATATGTTATGTTATGTTATAATATGTGGATTGTATGATAATAATTATGGTACGATGTGCTCTAGGAGATGTTTGAGATAGAATACGAGAAGGATGCACAAAACGAAATGTAACGATAGGAGTAAGATACGTTCATGAAACGTTAAGGTTAGGTTACACATCGGAGTGCTATGGATAGGAGAGATTGATGAAAGAATACAGTTAGGTTATGGGTAGAAAGGGATAGGTTTGTGATAGATTGATAGAACGATGGCGTTAGGATACGTTCTGGTGATGATATGACTAAGGTACGTTTCGTAATGATATGTCCGTGATAGGTATAAGAACGTTAAGGCTATGGTAAGTTAGGGAACGATATGACTATGAAGTGTTTACGTTATGACTTGTTTATGATATGATGCATTGTATGCTAGATTATTGTGCTTAAGTACGTAGTTATGTGTAAACGTGAATGTATGCTTTTAGTCTGATGTGATGTGTAATGCATGTAATGATGTGTGGTCCTTGAACGATTATGGCTTGTTGTATGAGTATTGGAATGTAACTGAATGAATTGTATGACATGAAATACGGTAAATTGCATGGTACATAACCCCGTTAGGAATATGTATGATATGTAACGAAATGAGAATGAGAATGACATGTAAGCATGAAAACGTGACACGGGGTTATGTTCTTAAATGATGATTGTAGGACTAGTGGGACCTCATGCATATTGTATGATCATGCATTTGGGGGGATACCCCTATCCCATCACGAGGGTACGGACGCGTACATCCAAATGGCAGGACAACGATCGTTATGCCCTGCATAGCACTGCCGTGACGGTTTTAGTTTTAACGGGTCCCGGTAAGCCCCCAGAGCATGCCCACCGGCTAGGGACAGTGGCCCAGCGGTGTGCGAACTAGCTGGTGAGCCCATACTCGCATGTATGGGCTGCGTGTAGAGTATATGGTACACGTCCACGATTACCTATTAGGATTACACCGTAGGGAAAACGAAACGAAACGAAACGAAAGATAGGTCCCATCATTTCATTGCATGTGATTGTTGCATTTAACCCCAATAGTGGGGTCACTTATTGAGTATTTCTTTAAATACTCAAGCCATGTGCTACTACATTTTTCAGGTTAAGGCAAGACATCCCTGTACGGCTGACGACGGCATCGCAACTCGAGATCATGGCACATGCATAGGATAGTGGCATCTATTTTCTTAGACTTAGGATAGAATAGGATGTTTTAAACTTAAACCCTTATTTATTTTATTTCGAGTCTTTTGTTGTGTCGTTTTAAAGATGTTTTCGAAACACGTAAGTCCATGGCTGTGTTTTAAGTTAAAATGTTATGTTTTATGGAATTTAAATGAAGTCTTCCGCATTCAATGTTTATGGTACGTATACAGTAGCGACCTTAAATTAAGTAGAAAATTTCGGGTTGTTACAACTCAAGTTACGGAGAATGACGTTGATGATCAAAGAGACAACCTGTTCCACACACGGTGTTTAGTCAAGGGGACTGCTTGTAGTCTTGTCATTGATAGTGGAAGTTGCACCAAGGTTGTAAGTACCATGTTGATCAAAAGGTTGCAAATTCCAACCCAAGATCATCCTAAACCTTACAAGTTCCAATGGCTCAATGATAGTGGAACAATGAAGGTAGTTTCCCAAGCTTTAATATCTTTTTCTTTGGGAAAATATAAAGATGAAGTTCTTTGTGATGTGTTACCAATGCAAGTTGGAGATATATTGCTTGGCCGACCATGGCAATTTGACAGGAGGGTTATGTATGATGGCTATTTGAATAGGTATTCTTTTGTAAAAGATAGTAGAAAAATCACTCTTGGTGTACCTTTGAGTTCTGCAAATGTATTTGCTAATCAATTAAAGTTGGAGGAAATAAAGATAGAGTTTGAGGAAAAAGAGTTAAAAGAAAAACCAGAATTGAGTGATAAAATAGAGAAAAATCAAAGAAAAAAAAGAAGAATGAAAAAAGAGATGGCATTGAAGAAAAAAGAAAGAGAGAGAGTTATTTGGCTACCGTTGGAGAGGTGTGAAGGTTTTCACAAAAATCAATCTTTGTACTTATGTACAATGGAGAATTTTTGGTGTCTAACTATAACAACTTGGCTTTGCCTAGTGTTTTTCAATCTCTTTTACAGGAATTTGAAGACATGGTTCTAGATAAAGAAATACCCCCAATTAGAGGTATTGAACATAAAATAGACTTCATTCCAAGGACTGTCATTTCTTATAAGCCAGCTTATCGAGTCAATCCAACCGAGACAAAAGAAATTCAAAGGCAAGTGGAGGAGCTCATGGAGAAGGCTATGTATGAGAAAGTTTGAGTCCATGTTCTATACAAGACTTATTGGTGCCAAAGAAAGATGAAACTTGGCGCATATGCATGGATAATAGAGTCATCAACAAAATCACGGTAAAGTATCGATATCCTATTCCTAGGCTAGACGATATGCTTGATTTATTGCAAGATTCGTGTCTATTTATAAAGATTATTTTAAAATCTTGATATTATCAAATTAGAATGCATGTAGAAGATGAATGGAAAACAACTTTCGAAATTAAGTTTGGATTGTATGAATGGCTTGTTATGCCTTTTGGGTTAACTAATATTCCTAGTACACCTATGCGCTTAATATATAATGTTTTGAGAAAATATATGAAAAAGCATGTTGTTTATTGATAAGATAAGGAATCACTACAAGGGGAGTAAGATTCGGATTACCTTGTTGATCGAATATCTCAAGACAAGAACACTTGATTGAGATTTGAATCACTCCACAAGCAAGATTGATCATGTCAAGTTTGAATGATTCTACATGCAACCTAAACTACATACAATTGCAAAGAAACTTAGTCATTGGCGAAAGAAAAGCACAAATGCTCCTTTTATGTATTTTCCAAGTCTACCTACAAATACAACATATATGTCTTTATATAGCCTCAAAATGAAACTATTAAAGGCATTCCAAGAGTTGTAACATTCATACTTAATGGTCATAATTAACCATTATGTAATTGTAACCTAAAGTAAATAAAAACTTTAAAAATACATTAATGAAATACAATAACTGTAAATTGTAATCCACCCAAAATTTATCACATGAAACTTCATTCTTCTTCAATGTGGCATGAATTGAAATATCTTTTGATAATTTAAACAATATTTTCTTCACATCTTCATTGAAAAATATTGTATGATTGATGTCTTTTGGTTCATATCATTTGATACCAAATGATATGATAAGGAATCACTACAAGGGGAGTAAGATTCGGATTACCTTGTTGATCGAATATCTCAAGACAAGAATATTGTTTGTGATTCGAATCACTCCACAAGCAAGATCGATCATGCCTAGCTTGAATGGTTCTTGTTGATCAAATATCTCAAGACAAGAACACTTGATTGAGATTCGAATCACTCCACAAGCAAGATTGATCATGTCAAGTTTGAATGATTCTACATGCAACCTAAACTACATAGAATTGCAAAGAAACTTAGTCATTGGCGAAAGAAAAGCACAAATGCTCCTTTTATGTATTTTCCAAGTCTACCTACAAATACAACATATATATCTTTATATAGCCTCAAAATGAAACTATTAAAGGCATTCCAAGAGTTGTAACATTCATACTTAATGGCCATAATTAACCATTATGTAATTGTAACCTAAAGTAAATAAAAACTTTAAAAATACATTAATGAAATACAATAACTGTAAATTGTAATCCACCCAAAATTTATCACATGAAACTTCATTTTTCTTCAATGTGGCACGAATTGAAATATCTTTTGATAATTTAAACAATATTTTCTTCACATTTTCATTGAAGCATATTGTATGATTTGTAACGATCCGAAATTTTCTACTTAATTTAAGGTCGCTACTGTATACGTACCATAAACATTGAAGGCGGAAGACTTCATTTAAATTCCATAAAACATAACCTTTAACTTAAAACACAGCCATGGACTTACGTGTTTCGAAAACATCTTTAAAATGACACAACAAAAGACTCGAAATAAAATAAATAAGTGTTTAAGTTTAAAACATCCTATTCTATCCTAAGTCTAAGAAAATAAATGCCACTATCCTATGCATGTGCCATGATCTCGAGTTGCGATGCCGTCGTCAGCCGTACAGGGATGCCTTGCCTTAACCTGAAAAATGTAGTAGCACATGGCATGAGTATTTAAAGAAATACTCAGTAAGTGACCCCACTATTGGGTTTAAATGCAACAATCACATGCAATGAAATGATGGGACCTATCTTTCGTTTCGTTTCGTTTCGTTTTCCCTACGATGTAATCCTAACAAGTAATCGTGGACGTGTACCATATACTCTACACGCAGCCCATACGTGCGAGTATGGGCTCACCAGCTAGTTCGCACACCGCTGGGCCACTGTCCCTAACCGGTGGGCATGCTCTGGGGGCCTACCGGGACCCGTTAAAACTAAAACCGTCACGGCAGCGTTATGCAGGGCATAACGATCGTTGTCCTGCCATTTGGATGTACGCGTCCGTACCCTCGTGATGGGATAGGGGTATCCCCCCAAATGCATGATCACACAATATGCATGAGGTCCCACTAGTCCTACAGTCATCATTTAATGAATATAACCCCGTGTCACGTTTTCATGCTTACATGTCATTCTCATTCTCATTTCGTTACATATCATACATATTCCTAGCGGAGTTATGTATCATGCAATTTACCGTATTTCATGTCATACAATTCATTCAGTTACATTCCAATACTCATACAACAAGCCATAATCGTACAAGGGCCACACATCGTCACATGCATTCATATCACATCAACTAAGCAGCATAAATAACATACATTCACATTCACATGATTTCGTACTTAAGCACAATAATCTAGCATACAATATATCATATCATAACCAAGTCATAACGTAAACACTTCATAGTCATATCGTTCTCTAACTTACCATAGCCTTAACGTTCTTATACCTATCACAGACATATCATTACGTGACGTACCTTAGTCATATCGTCACAAGAACGTACCCTAACGCTATCGTTCTATCAATCTATCACAAACCTATCCCTTTCTACCCATAACCTAATCGTATTCTTTCATCTATCTCTCCTATCTATAGCACTCCGGTGTGTAACCGAACTCTAACGTTTCATGAACGTATCTTACTCCTATCGTTACATTTCGTTTTGTGCATCCTTGTCGTACCCTATCTCAAACATATCCTTGAGCACATCGTACCATAATTATTATCATACAAACCACATATTATAACATAACATAACATATAGGAAGCATATCAATCCACAGAAAATTCACACATATCAATATATATGACACGTGCAGAACCACAGGGCACGTGTCAACATCAAATATAACCATGCCGATAGTAAGGTCACTTACCTGGCTAGCTTAAGTCGTTTTCACGAATATATCTTTAATGAAAGTTTGATTCCGTCCTTTGAAATCCGGGTCAACCTATATGAGCCCATGACATTAGTTTCGGGTTTGAATTCTACAACATTATTTCTCTAATTTACATTGGTCCATTGTTAGAAGTCTTGAAATGTTATATATCTATAATTATATTTTTATTAAAAATCTCACTTTTCATGGTTACTGTTGTATAAAAAGTAGATACAACTAAGTTATTTTGAGCTTTACTGTTCTCTGTATTTATCCTCTGTATTTACCTTTCCCTCCATATTTAGTTTGTGGTTTTTAATTCCCTAATCTCTTTTTTTTATGTGTTGCCTTTTAATTCTGTTCTCATGTATTCCAAATTTACAGTGGATCTCTATTTCCAAATCTTTCCTTATCTCAGTGTTTCCTATTTCCTTATCTCAGTTTCCTATTCAGAAGTTTTCTTGACCATTCTATCTTTAATCTAATATTACTAATATGACATGATTGACTAGAATTGTATAAATGATTTGACATTTAATTTCTAACTAAAAGATGGATCACGGTAATAATTCAACAAAGATCTAACTATAATTGGTTGTGATTTCTAAAAAAAAAAAATAGGATAAAAGAAAATAAAGATTTAATACATACCTTATTGATCAGATCTATCTTCACATAAATCTTCAGCGAATCTCAACTGGGTAAAGGTCATTCTCATCTTCTTTTTTTTTCCTCAAGTAAATCTGACAATTATTGTTTTTCTTTTTCTGTTTGCAGTAACTGTTACTTTCTGGCGTGAGGATGGGTTGAGGAGAGATAATTGTGGGAAGGGATGAGAGGTTAGTGGAGAGAAGTCGGGAAATGTTGTTTTTATTTATTTATTATTATTATTTTAACTACCTTATTATAATTATTTTTATTTGTTTATTTATTTTTGGCTATTACATGATTGATGTCTCTTGGTTCATATCAGTAACCATAGAAAATAAAATTTTTAATAAAAAAACATAATAGTATATTTATAACATTTCAAGACTTTTAACAATGGACCAATGTAAATTAGAGAAATAATTTCATAGAGTTCAACTTCGGTAACATCAGTATAGAGTTTCTTGGGAATAGCGAGATACTATCGAAGGTTCGTGTAGGACTTCGCTAGAATAGCCTCGCCTTTGACACAACTAATGAGAAAAGGGGTACCATTTATATGAAATGATGCTTGTGAGGCAAGCTTCCAAAACCTAAAAGAGAGATTGGTAACCGTCCCGGTATTCACGGTTCCCAAGATCTCAGAAGAGTACGAATCTATAGTGATGCCTTCAAAGAATGGACTAGGATGTGTGATATAAACCAAGAGACATCATTCATACAATATACTTTAATGAAGATGTGAAGAAAATGTTGTCATAATTATCAAAAGAGGTTACAATTCATGTCACATTGAAGAGGAATGAAGTTTGATGGTTATAAATTTTGGGTGGGTTACAATTTAGAGTAATTTAGAGTTATTGTATTTTAAGACATTTTATTTACTTTAGGTTACATTTACATAATGGCTAATTTTGGCCATTAAGTATGAATGTTACAACTTTTGGAATGCCTTTAATAGTTTCATTTTGAGGCTATATAAAGCCATGTATGTTGTATTTGTAAGGTAGACTTGGAAAATATAGTAAAATAAGCATTTGTGCTTTTCTTTAGCCAATGGCTAAGTTTCTTTGCAATTCTATGTAGTTTAGGTTGCATGTCGAATCATTCAAGCTCGACATGATCAATCTTGCTTGTGGAGTGATTTGAATCTCAATCAAGTGTTCTTTTCTTGAGATATTTAATCAAAGAATCATTCAAGTTAGACATGATCGATCTTGCTTGTGGAGTGATTCGAATCTCAAACAATATTCTTGTCTTGAGATATTCGATCAACAAGGTAATCCGAATCTTACTCCCCTTGTAGTGATTCCTTATCTTATCATTTGATATCAGAGCTTCAGGCTCAAGATCGGATATATGTTTCCTTTGCATTTTTTTTTTCAATTTGATTTTTATTTACTTTCATGTTTTTAGATTTTAATCGACCCAGAGTTCAAAATTCAATCTTTGCTCTAGTCAAAATTTTGAGAGGTGAGATTGAGAGCTTCATTTGTGTAAATGAGTGCAAACAGAGTGGCCTAAAAAAAATCCTTGAGTGTATACACATGAGAGATTGTTGTGAGGGCCTTTGTATTTTCATATCTTATGTTTTGCAGCAAAGTTTCACAAATAGATTCGAGGACAAATCCTCTTGAAGAAGTGGAGAATGATATGAACCAAGAAACATCATTCATACAATATACTTCAATGAAGATGTGAAGAAAATGTTGTCAAAATTATCAAAAGAGGTTGCAATTCATGTCACATTGAAGAGGAATGAAGTTTGATGGTTATAAATTTTGGGTGGGTTACAATTTAGAGTAATTTAGAGTTATTGTATTTTAAGACATTTTATTTACTTTAGGTTACATTTACATAATGGCTAATTATGGCCATTAAGTATGAATGTTACAACTTTTGGAATGTCTTTAATAGTTTCATTTTGAGGCTATATAAAGCCATGTATGTTGTATTTGTAAGGTAGACTTGGAAAATATAGTAAAAGAAGCATTTGTCCTTTTCTTTAGCCAATGGCTAAGTTTCTTTGCAATTCTATGTAGTTTAGGTTGCATGTAGAATCATTCAAGCTCGACATGATCAATCTTGCTTGTGGAGTGATTCGAATCTCAATCAAGTGTTCTTGTCTTGAGATATATGATCAAAAAATCATTCAAGCTAGACATGATCGATTTTGCTTGTGGAGTGATTCGAATCTCAAACAATATTCTTGTCTTGAGATATTCGATCAACAAGGTAATCCGAATCTTACTCCCCTTGTAGTGATTCCTTATCTTATCAATGTGTGTTAATGCAACACATTAAAGTTGTTGCATACGCGTCCCGTCAACTAAAAGAATACGAAGATAATTACCCTACCCACGACCTGGAGTTAGCCGCTGTAGTGTTCGCGCTGAAAATTTGGTGACACTACCTGTATGGAGAGAAAATTCAAAGTTTAACCGACCACAAGATTTTAAATATTTCTTCACCCAGAAAGAGTTAAATATGAGACTGAGAAGGTGGTTAGAATTGGTGAAGGACTACGATGTAGATATCCAGTACCACCCTGGAAAAGCAAATATGGTCGCAGGCGCTTTGAGTAGAAAGGTGGCCCACTCTTCGGCCTTCATTATGAGGGAAGTAAGGGTACAAAGAAAATTTGAGGGAGCCAACATAGTTGTAGCTACCGAGAGAGTCATGGCACAACTGGCCCGACTTACAGTGCAACCTACACTTAGGCAAAGAATGGCTACCACCCAACGAGAGGATCCAAACCTACAGAAAGTCTTAAGCCAGCTAGCTGAAAGTCTAGTAATGGATTCTCAAAGACCTCAGATGAAGGGCTATTGTATCAGGGACGCCTATATGTCTCGACAATAGAGGAGCTAAGGAAAGAAATACTAACGAAGCTCACAACTCGCCATTTGTCATGCACCAAGGAGATACAAAGATGAATTTAAAACAACACTTTCGATGGAAGAGCATGAAGAGGGATGTGGCCGAGTTTGTGAGCAAGTGCTTAGTTTGTCAACAAGTGAAAGCTCCTAGATAAAAGGCGGCGGGGTTGTTGCAGCCCCGAAGCATACTAGAGTGGAAGTGGGAAAGCATAGCAATGGACTTCATAGTAGGATTACCCAAAACGCTTAAAGGCTATACAATGATCGGGTAGTTGTCGATAGGTTGACCAAGTCGGCACACTTCCTACCTGGGAAAGCTACATATACAGTTGACAATTGGGCAAAGCTGTATGTGAAAGAAGTAGTAAGACTACATGGAGTCCCAATATCTATAGTGTCAGATCGGGACCCACACTTTACATCAGCATTCTAGCCCAGACTTCAAAAAGCACTGGGTACCCGCCTCAACTTTAGTACCACTTTCCACCCCCAAACAAATGGACAAACGGAGCATTTAAACCAACTTCTAGAGGACATATTACGCGCTTGCGTACTAGATTTTAAGGGAAGTTGGGATTCCAAACTCTACCTCATGGAATTCTCATATAATAACAACTTCCAAGCTACTATTGGTATGACACCGTTTGAGGCCCTGTATGGGAAACAGTGTAGGTCCTGATAAGGCAACCATAATCCTCAGCCCAACGATCCAAGCTTTTGTTGAAGCAAGAACCTTTGAATCAAAGTAATTAACACATCCTTATACGAAATTTGGATCAACCAAGAGAAAAGGCTAGAATTAGATTACCTCTTACGATCGAAGATCTAGAAGCAAGATTTGGAAACCTTGTTCTAAATTGAGTCACTCCACAATCTAACTTGATCAAGGCTTGATTGAATGGCTCGGGTGCAATTCTACCACAAGAATAGCTTGAAACTTAGAAATGGCAAATATGATGCTCGGATTTCTAAGGGAAACGTCTCAATTTGAGATCTGAATTACATTCATCCACGAATCTGATTTTTACATAACATATTGTGGGTATTTATAGTCTCCCGACAAAAGACGTTTGTGGACGGGATTTATTCGAGATGTTTGTGGACGGGATTTATTCCCGATCCCCTTTAATCTCCACAAAGAATAAGTCAAATTGACCATTTGACTTTTACATAATTTATCAAATTAAACATAGTTTTTTTTAACAAATGTTGATGTGCTTGAGTGGCTAACGCGGCAGACTTGTAATCAATTGAGCTTTCTGTGTGCAGGTTTGAATTCCGTTGTTGACATAGTTTTTTGAATCTTTTGGAACACCGTGATTCTTATCAGGTCCCCACTATGTTAGGACGAAGTAGGCGAAAGAGAGTTAGTAGAACCTGAGCTTGTTCGACTCACCAATGAGGATGTTCAGAAAAATTCGAGCAAGGATGCGTACCGCTAAAAGTCGACAGAAAAGCTACGCCGATGTAAGGCGTAGAAGCTTAGAGTTCGAGATAGGAGACCCAGTACTCCTCAAGGTGACACCTATGAAAGGTGTCTTGAGGTTCAGACGTAAGGGCAAGTTAAGTCCTAAATTCATTGGACCATTCGAGATCCTAGAGCGAGTTGGTTCAATAGCGTATAAGTTAGCCCTACCTCCAGCCCACTTAGGAGTACACGATGTATTTCACATGTTGAGGCTGAGGAAGTACATTACGGACCCTATCCACGAAATAGACTACGAACCACTCCAACTCAATGAAGATCTAAGCTAGACCCTATCCACGAAATAGACTACGAACCACTCCAACTCAATGAAGATCTGAGCTACGAGGAAAAACTAGTAAAAATCGTAGCTAGAGAAGTAAAAACCTTACGCAACAGGAATATTGCGTTCGTTAAGGTACTGGGGCGGAATCACCACAGCGAGGAAGCCATGTGGGAGAGTGACGATGAAATAAGAGAAAAATACCCCGAGCTAGTACAATAGTTTGAGACTTTCGAGGACCAAAGTTCTTTTTAGGGGTAGATAATGTAACGACCCGGAAAAAAAAAAGAAAAAAAAAGAGATAATAATAATAATAAGTAAATAATAATTATATATATAAAAAAAGGGGTAAATTATCTCTCTCTCTACCTTCCCCAAATATCTCCCAACACCTCCTACAACTTCAAAATGATCTGGAAAAAAAAAAAACGAAACAGAAACAAAAAATGGCATATTTTGAGAACGAAAAAATGAGAGAAAGAATCACAGATTTTGGGAGAGAAGAATTGAGATGGCCTTCACTTCAAGCAGATTTAGGTTAGAAATGGAAAGAGATGGAAAAGTAATCAGTAAGTTAGATCTCCTTTTCTTTTATCTTTTGCAAGAGATAGAAAAGTTGTAACGACCCGGGAAAGAAAGAAAAAAAATAATAATATATATAATAAATAAAAGAGGAAAACGAGAAAACGAGGAAAAAAAAAACTCAGTCGCCGGAAAACCCGCGAGTTTTCCAGCGACCGCTGAGTTTCGCGGAACCCACGCGAAACGACGGCCACAGCACGCCCAGCCCTCAGCCCACGACACCCAGCATCTTCAGAACACCTGCAAAGGGAGAAAAGATAGAAAATTTCGAGAGAGAGAGAGAGAGAGAGAGATTTTGGACAAACGTCGGCGAGTGTCCAGTTTCTCCGACGAGCCCTCAAACCACCCTCAAACCGACACCAAACGACCTGTTACCACCATGAGAAGGATCCCTAACGAAAGCACAATAACTCAGGGTGCGTTTTGTGTTATTTCGTAAGCGCCGTCGTCGGTAACCGAGGTCGAAAAATTAGGTTTTCTTAATCGTTCTTAGATCTGTGGCTTTTAGGAGCTTTTAGGCCGCAAAACTCCCAGAAAAGAAAGAAGGACGACGAACAAAGAGGAAAAGGGAAGAAAGAGGACCGAAATCGGCAACAGAAACGCCGCGGGAAGGAGAGAGAAAGCTCACCAGAAAATCGGCCGAAGTCGGGTAAGGAAGACGAGATCCACTGATCCGGGTCAACCCGAACCCAAAACCCGAGAGAGCCAGCCCATTCCTCTCTTGGCCTCTGCCTTCGGCCCAGCCCAACTACAGCGGCCCAAACCTCAAACCAGCCCAGAAGCTACGGTTCTGTTGAACCAACCCAGACTAGACCCACGGTCCAATTGAGCCGGTCTGCAAACCAAACACTTGCGGCCCAGCCCAGTAAGCTGAGGCCCAACGATTAGTCTTGGCCCAGTAGCCTTCCACAGCACGCGACCTGAACCACGACCCGTACCGGACTGCGACCCGCGCTTCGACCCGACACTACCGCTCGACGTGGCTCTCTGCTGCCGCCACGTGTCACACAGCGGCGTAGGCAGTCCCTCGGCTTAGCTCGGCGCAAACGGCTCGGGCTCCCTCCAGCGACGTTCCGGCGGCTTCCAGTGGCTGCTCGGCTCGGCTCACCTGTTTTTAGCCTGGTTTCCACTGTTCCGACCCTCCCGGATCTATTTTCGGCCCCGATTAAGGTATCCAAGGCCGTTTTAGAGCCGTATTTCACATTTATTAAATTATAGGTAAATTAATTGTGAAATACTAACGGAAAGTGGTGAACGGTGTGATAGGAAACAAACCCCAGCGACGTAGGAGGTAGCTCTCACGGAACGGGAGCTTACGTTTAGCTATTTAGGGAGTACTTCGGCCAAGGCCAACCAAGTAAGTGGCCTTACTATAGGATAAGCTAAATAAATTGCATGAGTTATGATGATGTGTGGATTATGATGCTTAATGATATGTGCAGTATATACATATTTTGTTGAGTGATGCTTGATATGTTTGACACACGTTGTGGCATTATGATGAGCATGATGATTGCATGATTTTTACCTTAATATGATGATGTTTTCCATATTGAGCATACTAGATGATGATGAGTGCCATATTGCATGATGTCGTTAGATCGACATAGGACACAACCCTAAGAGCATGAAAATGATATTAATATAAATATCCATGAGTATGCGTTACCTAGAGTAACAAAGAGATGAGACTAGAGGGTTGTGTCAGAAGAAGCATTACGATGGATTTAGAGGGACCTCATGCATTTTGTATGTTCATAAGCATAGGGCTACTTCCCCTGGAGATGATGAGTGCGAACGCGCACCTTATGATGAGCGCGAATGCGCACAAGTGCGAAAGCACACAGATGAGGGTGTTCATGAGGCGCATGACACTATGGGGTTCTGCTGACCTCCGGACGTCGCTACAAATTAGCTTGACCAGAGGGTCCAGGGGGTGTGCGAGCGCCCTAGGGACTCACACTCACACGTGTGAGTCGTGTGTAGGGAAGTACTACACATCCAATTTGTCCGAGACTGGAGGCCACCCCTAAGATGATTAGAGATAGGTCCCTAAATCATGATTGCATGTGTTTGCATGTGCATGGCCCCTATAGTGGGGCCACTTACTGAGTATTCTTTGAAATACTCAGGCCGTGTGCCACATCATTTTTCAGGTAATGGCAAGGCGCACTTGTACGGAGGACAGCGGCATCGCGAGCAGAGACTGTGGCACGTGCATAGGGTAGATTCATATTTAAATTTCTAGTCTTAAGTTAGAATAGGTTGTTTTGCATTTCATTGTTTTAAATTATTTTGTATTTGTTTTTGTTTTCTCTAAATTTCAGTATTTCATATTTATACACGTAAGACCATGGCTGTGTTTTCCATAGAAGAAGTTGTTTTAAACGTTTTTTTTTTTTAAGTTTACGTTATCAACTATGTTCATGTAAGAGTTATATTTCCGCATTATAGATGAGCATGAGACGTTAGTAGCGACTCTGAGTATGTGAAAATTTAGGGTCGTTACAAAAGTTATCTTAGATCTCCTTTTCAATTATTTAAATTTTTGGATATCGGATTGAAAATCAAAATTGATTTAAAACGGCTTTGTGAATTGCATCTAAATTGAATCATCATTTCTAGGAAAGAGAAGAAAATCATAATTGATGGATGCATAGGCATTTTTACTGAGGAAAATTAAAATAGATTGAAAATGACTTCTCGAATTGGATAGTCATTTGGGAGAGAGGAGAAAACATAATAGATTGAAAATAGTTTTCGTTGATTAGTTTTTAGAGGAAAGAGAAGAAAACATAATAGATTGAAAAAGAAAAGAGAAGAAAATAGAATAGAAAATGTCTGTGTTTTAAGATAAAGGTTATGTGATAAGATAAGGAATCAACTACAAGAGGAATAAGATTCGGATTATCTTGTTGATCGAATATCTCAAGGCAAGAACACTTGATTGAGATTCGAATCACTCCACAAGCAAGATCGATCATGTCTAGCTTGAATGATTCTTGTTGATCAAATATCTCAAAGGCAAGACACTTGATTGAGATTCGAATCACTCCACAAGCAAGATTGATCATGTCGAGCTTGAATGATTCTACATGCAACCTAAACTACATAGAATTGCAAAGAAACTTAGCCATTGGCTAAAGAAAAGCACAAATGCTTCTTTTACTATATTTTCCAAGTCTGCTTACAAATACAACATACATGGCTTTATATAGTCTCAAAATGAAACTATTAAAAGCATTCCAAGAGTTGTAACATTCATACATAATGGCCATAATTAACCATTATGTAATTGTAACCTAAGGTAAATAAAAGCTCTTAAACTACATTAATGAAATACAATAACTCTAAATTGTAATCCACCCAAAATTTATCACATGAAACTTTATTCTTCTTCAATGTGGCATGAATTGAAATATTCTTTTGATAATTTCAACAATATTTTCTTCACATCTTCATTGAAGCATATTGTGTATGATTGATGTCTCTTTGTTCATAGCATTATGTTTTATGGAATTTAAATGAAGTCTTCCGCATTCAATGTTTATGGCACGTATACAGTAGCGACCTTAAATTAAGTAGAAAATTTTGGGTCGTTACATAAGAAATGATTGTAATTTGTACCAATTAAATATAATATTATTACAAACAATATTTGAATTGTATGATCCAAATAGCATGAAGTTTATTACCCAATACACTTTAAACAATGAAAACATGAAATTCGATTTTTACTGAGGTCGTTTTAGAGTCGTCATATTGTTAGTTGGATTATTAATTAAAATTTGAAATACTAACAATAGATTGCGAACGGTGTGATAGGAAGCGAACTCCGGCAACATTTGGAGTAGCTCCCGCTCGGGAGCTTACGTTAATTAAATTAGGGAGTACTCCGACTAAGGCCAACCAAGTAAGTGGCCTTATAATAGGATAGGCTAAAGATTGTTTGAATTATGATGATGTATGAGTATGATGTTGTGTTGTGATGTATGTTAAATGTACGTTATTTATGTTTCGATGCATGATGTACATGTTATATCTGATGCACTTAATGACTTATATAATGAGTATGATGTATGCATGACGATGTTATTAACATGATGATGTTTTCCATGTTGAACATGCCTTATGATGTTGTTTGCCATATTGCATCATGTCGTTAGATCGACATAGGACACAACCCTAAGAATATTAAAATGATATTAATGTAAATATCCACGAGCACGTGTTACATAGTGTAACCAAGAGATGAGACTCGAGGGTTGTGTCAGAAGAGATGTATAATTGAACTTAGAGGGACCTCATGCATATTGTATGTTCATAAGCATATGGCTACTTCCCCTAGAGATGATGAGTGCGGACGCGCACCGTATGATGAGCGCGAATGCACATAGATGAGGGTGTTCATGAGGCGCATGACACTATGGGTGTAACGATCCGGAAGAAAAAAAGAAAAAAAAAAAGAGATAATAATAAGAATTAAGTAAATAATAATTATAAAAAAAAATTAAATAAAAAAGTAAATTATCATTCTCTCTCTCCACCTTCCCCAAATATCTCCCCAACACCTCCTACAACTGAAAAATGATCTGAAAAAAAAAAACGAAACATAAACAAAAAATGGCAGATTTTGAGAAGGGAAAAATGAGAGAAAGAAACAAAAGAAAGATCACAGATTTTGGGAGAGAAGAATTGGAGATGGCCTTCACTTCAAGCAGATTTAATAGGAATGGAAAGAGATGGAAAAGTAATCGGTAAGTTAGATCTCTTTTTATTTTATCTTTTTGCGAGAGATAGAAAAGTTATCTTAGATCTCCTTTTCAATTATTTAGATTTTTGGATATCGGATCAAAAATTAAAATTGACAAAATTGATTGAAAATAGCTTTGTGAATTGCATCTAAATTGAATCATCATTGTTAGGAAAGAGAAGAAAATCATAATTGATGGATGCATAGCATTTTTACTGAGGAAAATTAAAATAGATTGAAAATGACTTCTCGAATTGGATAGTCATTTGGGAGAGAGGAGAAAACAAAATAGATTGAAAATAGCTTCCGTTGATAGTAGTTTTTAGGAAATGGAAGAAAACATAATAGATTGAAAAAGAAAAGAGAAGAAAATAGAATAGAAAATGGCTTCGGTTAATGAGAGTAGTTTGTAGGAAAAAGAAGAAAAAAAAAAGATTGAAAATGACTTCTAATAATTGATAGTCATACTCGGGAGGAGAAGAAAACAGAATTGATTGAATATTATTTTATAATTGCAGTCATTCATATGAAAGAAAAAGAAGACAGAGAGAGGAGAAACAACAGTGGTACAACCGAGAGAAAGAAAATGGAAGATGTGGGAAATTATTATTATTTGTACCAAGAGAATATAATATTATAACAAACCAGAGTTGGATTGAATGATTGAAGCATCATAAAAATAATATTGACATATTTCAATTTAAGTTTTACTACCGAACCAAAATTTAGAAATTCTTCGATTTTTACTAAGACCGTTTTAGAGCTATATTTCACATTGTTAGTTGGATTATTAATTAAAATGTGAAATGCTAACGAAAGGTGACGAACGGTTCGATATGAAGCGAACTCTAGCAACTTTTGGAGTAGCTCTCGAGGAACGGGAGATTACGTTAATTAAATTAGGGAATACTTCGGCTAAGGCCAACCAGGTAAGTGGCCTTACTATAGGATAGGCTAAAAATTGTATGAGTTACGATGATGTATGACCTATGTCGTACGATGCGGTATATGAGTTATGATGATGTATGATGTATGACTTTGATGATGTATGAGTTATGATGATGTGTGAGTTATGATACCTGATGATGTGCTCATTATGAATTTGCCAACACCAAAGAGTGCACGTAAAGTTCGGAGTTTTCATGAGTTAGCTAACCTCTATAAGAGATTTATAAATGATTTTAGAACCATAACTGAACTATTGAATGACTTAGTGAAAAAGAATGAGTGCCATATTGCATCATGTCGTTAGATCGACATAGGACACAACCCTAAGAGCGTGAAAATGATATTAATATATAAATATCCACGAGTATGTGTTACCTAGAGTAACAAAGAGATGAGACTAGAGGGTTGTGTCAGAAGAGACATTTTGATGAATTTAGAGGGACCTCATGCATATTGTATGTTCATAAGCATAGGGCTACTTCCCCTAGAGATGATGAGTGCGGACGCGCACCGTACGATGAGCGCGAATGCGCACAGGTGCGAAAGCACACAGATGAGGGTGTTCATGAGGTGCATGACACTATGGGGTTCCGCGGACCTCCGGACGTCGCTACAGATTATGATAAGATAAGGAATCAACTACAAGGGAAATAAGATTCAGATTACTTTGTTGATCGAATATCTCAAGGCAAGAACATTGTTTGAGATTCGAATCACTCCACAAGCAAGATTGATCATGTCGAGCTTGAATGATTCTACATGCAACCTAAACTACATAGAATTGCAAAGAAACTTAGTCATTGGCTAAAAAAGAGCACAAATGCTTCTTTAATAATATTTTCCAAGTCTGCTTACAAATACAACACACATGATTTTATATAGCCTCAAAATGAAACTACTAAAGACATTCCAAGAGTTCTAACATTCATACTTAATGGCCATAATTAACCATTACGTAATTGTAACCTAAAGTAAATTAAAAGTCTTAAAATACAATAACTCTAAATTGTAACCCACCCAAAATTTATGACCATCAAACTTCATTCCTCTTCAATGTGGCATGAATTGCAACATCTTTTGATAATTTTGACAACATTTTCTTCACATCTTCATTGAAGTATATTGTATGATTGATGTCTCTTGGTTCAAATCGATCTTGCTTGTGGAGTGATTCGAATCTCAAACAATATTCTTGTCTTGAGATATTCTGATATGGAAATCAACCCAAGGAAAAGTATGGAACGGATTACCTTGATGATCAAGATCAAGAGTAAAGAAAACTCGTGATTCGAATCACTCCACAAGAGGTTTGATCAATACCACTTGAATGACTCTACATGCAAGTTCTAAACACAAGAATTTGCAAAGAAAGTTTAGCTCTCAACAAAGCTAAAATAGAAATTCTATTCTTAATTCCAAAATCTGATGTCTAATCAAAGAAAAGAAGGCTTTATATAGCCTTTACAAACCTTAACGTATGTGATACATAACTCCAAAATTAAATGGGCTAGTAAATAAGAAATACCCATAACCTCCCATATTAAAATGGCTAGTTAATGGTGGAATATAGTAACCTAGGTGGGTTACAATATAACCTTAACTCCTATATTTAAAACTAGCTTAAATATGACAACAAATAGTTAAACTATAATTAAATAATGCAAATAATAAAATGTGCTTATTAGTCATCCTTGGACTATTTGATAAATTCAGCGGAGTTCATTAAATGCAACTTAAAGTGCATTTAATTCATCTCTGTCTTGAAGCTCAACTTTGCATAACATATAAGGGAGGTCTCCAACGTCTTCTAGAATTTCCTTTGATGAGCTCACCATAGCTTGAATATAACTGTATAAGGTTTGTTGTAGCTTCTTGGCTCTCGCCTTGTAATTGGACCTTGAGGTATGGAAATTCCTTGGTCGTGATTCATATCATATTCGATCAACAAGGTAATCCGAATCTTACTCCCCTTGTAGTGATTCCTTATCTTATCATTTCGTATCAGAGCTTCAGGCTCAAGATCGGATATATGTTTCCTTTGCGTTTCTTCTCAATTTGATTTTTTATTTATCTTTATCTTTTTGGCCTAAAAAAGATCCTTGAGTGTATACACGTGAGAGATTGTTGTGAGGTCCTTGGTATTTCCATATCTTATTTTTTGCAGCAAAGTTTCACAAACAGATTCGAGGACGAATCCTCTTGAAGAAGTGGAGAATGATATGAACCAAGAGACATCAATCATTCAATATGCTTCAATGAAGATGTGAAGAAAATATTATTGAAATTATCAAAAAGATATTTCAATTAATGCCACATTGAAAAAAAAGGAAGTTTCTCATGTTTTAAATTTTGGGTGGATTACAATTTAGAGTTATTGTATTTCATTAATGTATTTTAAGACTTTTAATTTACTTTAGGTTACAATTACATAATGGTTAATTATGACTATTAAGTATGAATGTTACAACCCTTGGAATGCCTTTAGTAGTTTCATTTTGAGGCTATATAAAGCCGTGTATGTTGTATTTGTAAGAAGACTTGAAAAATATAGTAAAAGAAGCATTTGTGCTTTCTTTAGCCAATGGCTAAGTTTCTTTGCAATTCTATGTAGTTTAGGTTGCATGTAGAATCATTTAAGCTCGACATGACCAATCTTGCTTGTGGAGTGATTCGAATCTCAAGCAAGTGTTCTTGCCTTCAGATATTTGATCAACAAGAATGTTTCAAGCTAGACATGATCGATCTTGCTTGTGGAGTGATTCGAATCTCAAACAATGTTCTTGCCTTGAGATATTCGATCAACAAGGTAATCCGAATCTTATTCCCCTTGTAGTTGATTCCTTATCTTATCAACGAGGGTACGGACGCGTACATCCATTAGGTAGGTGAAGTATCGTTAGGTTTACATAATACTGTCGTGACGGTTACGCTAATGGGTGTCCGACAAAAGTTGAGCTATCAGAAAAGGCTCGCCCGACAAGAAGCCCAACGTGTGCGAACTGTCTGGTGAGCCCATACTCGCATAAATGGGCTGTATGTAGAGTATATGGTACACATCCAAGTTGCCCAATTAGAATAGTGTCGTAGGAAAAAATAGACTGATAAGTCTCTTTATGTTCTTGCATTCGAGCCCATACTTGCATTCGCATGTTCTTGCATTTAACCCCAATAGTGGGGTCACTTACTGAGTATTTCTTAAAATACTCAAGCCATGTGCAACTACATTTTTCAGGTTAAGGCAAGACATTGATGGACAA
Organism: Cucurbita pepo subsp. pepo; assembly: GCF_057944985.1. Classification (NCBI taxonomy): domain Eukaryota; kingdom Viridiplantae; phylum Streptophyta; class Magnoliopsida; order Cucurbitales; family Cucurbitaceae; genus Cucurbita; species Cucurbita pepo. The sequence continues at coordinate 7,762,160 of NC_141811.1, forward strand.
CACATTATGCCTTTTTCTTCTCGGCCCATGTAAGATAAAGGCCCATTTAAATTCATTGATGACCCGCCCAATAAGGCCTTTATTTTCTCTATTTAAATTTATTTAAGTTCATGTACTTTGCTTGTCTTATTCTTTTAGAAAAACAACTCTTGTACGTTTGAGTTCTACCTATGTATTTGCTTATCCATTAAAGTTTGAGAAAAAAAGAGTTAGAAAAATTGAAAGAAAAAAAGAGTGAAAAGAAGAATAAAATTGAAAAAAAAAAAAAAAAGAAAGAAAGCAAGTGAGTTTTTGGCTAGAGTTGGAGAGGTTAGAAGGCAAAATTTTCACCCAAAACAAATGTACTTGTACAAAGAAGAATGTAATAGCCCAAAAAATAAAATAAAATAAAATAAAATCATAAATAATGAAATAAATAAAGAAATAAAGAAATAAAAATAATTATAAAAAAATTAGTTAAAAAAATAATGATAATAATAAATAAATAAATAAATAAATAAAAACAACCTTTCTCCACTACTCTCCACTAACCTGGTCAAATTTACTTGAGAAAAAAAAATGAGGATGGTCTTTACCCAGTTGAGATTCACAGGAAATTTATGTGAAGTCTGATCCATAAGGTATATATTAAATCTTCATTTTCTTTTATCCTATTTCTTTTTTTTTTTAGAAATCAGAGCCAACTATAGTTAGATCTTCATTAAATTATTATAATGGTTTAGCCTTGATTTAGAAATTAAAAATCATTTATACGAATTCTAGTAAATCAGGTTAGATTAGTAATATTAGATTAAATTTATATCAGTAGCCAAATGAATAGATTAAAAATAGAATGGCAAAGAAAATTTGTGAACAGAAAACACTGAGATGAGATAGGAAAGATTTGGAAACAGGGATCCACTAGAAATTTTGAATACATGAGAACAAAATTAAAAGACACGGAGTAATACAAATAAAAAAAAAAGGAAGATCACCAGTAGAGCGCAGAATAACTTGAAATAACTCTATCTACTTTTTTTTTATACAACAATAACCATGTAAAATAAGATTTTGAATAAAAATATTATTATAGATATATAACATTTCAAGACTTTTAACAATGGATCAATGTAAATGAGAGAAATAATTTTATAGAGTTCAAACTGGAAACTGATGTCATGGGCTCACATAGGTTGACTTGGATTACAAAGGACATAATTGATCTTTCATTAAGGAATTATTCGTGACAACAACTTAAGCTAACCAGGTAAGTGCCCTTACTATCGGCATGATTATATTTGATGTTGACACGTGCCCTGTGGTTCTACACGTGTCATATATATTGATATGTGTGAATTGTTTGTTGATCGATATGCTTCTTATATGTTATGTATATGTTATATGTGAATTGTATGATAATAATTATGGTATGATATGTTCAATGATATGTTTGAGATAAGATATGAGAAGGATGCACAAAATGAAATGTAACGATAGAAGTAGCATACTCATGAAACATTAAGGTTAAATTACATTCTAGAGTGCTATGGATATAACAGATTGATGAAAGAATACGGTTAAGTTGTAATAGCCCAAAAATAAATAAAGAAATAAAAAAATAAAAAAATATTAAAATAAAAGAGTTAAAATAAAAATAATAATAATAAATTAATTAATTAATTAAAATTAAAATTTAAAAAAAAAAAAAAAAAAAAAAAATCTTTCCCCACCTCTCTCCACCAACCTCTCATCCCTTCCCACAATTATCTCTACTCGACCCATCTTACGCGAACTGCAAAAAAAAAAAGAAACAGAAAAACAACAATGGTCAGATTTGAGAAGTAAAATGACTTTCAATAGATTGCAGATTTAGAGTTGGTCAGTTATTATAGTAAAATCCTATCTCAGATTTCCTTTTCCTTTATAGTTATGGTTATAAGAAATTAATTTAGGATCAAATTTTCTTTACTATCTTACCGTATGTAATAATCAGATCCCATATAGAATTATTAGATTTTTGTTAGCATTTTAGTTATACTAAATAAGGTTATAAGGTTAGATTCAATAAAATTTTAGGTGGCAGATCTATAAACTAAAAGATCTTAACATGTACTTAAAATTGGCCAGTAATATATGTTTACACAATTGAAGAACCTAGTTACAGAATGAAAAAAAAATTAGAGAGAGTGAGGGAGATTGAGGAAAGATTGGTTAAACAGTATTTAACGATAAAAGGAAATATCAGAGGGCACTGAGCTCCTTTAGCTACTTTAAATTTTGTCTAACAGAAAATATCCAAATTTTTATCAGAGGGCAGTGAGCTTCTTTAAATTTTGTCTAACAGAAAAGATTAGAATTTTAAGATGGCCAATGTAAATTAGGGAAATAATTTTATAGAGTTCAAACTTGAAACTGATGTCATGAGCTCATATAGGTTGACTCAGATTTCAAAGGACGGAATTGAACTTTCATTAAAGATATATTTGTGACAATGACTTAAGCGAGCCAGGTAAGTGACCTTACTATCGGCATGGTTATTTTTTATGTTGACACGTGCCCTGTAGTTCTGCACGTGTCATATATATTGATATGTGTGAATTGTCTGTGGATCGATATACTTCCTATATGTTATGTTATGTTATAATATGTGGATTGTATGATAATAATTATGGTACGATGTGCTCTAGGAGATGTTTGAGATAGGATACGAGAAGGATGCACAAAACGAAATGTAACGATATGAGTAAGATACGTTCATGAAACGTTAAGGTTAGGTTACATACCGGAGTGCTATGGATAGGAGAGATTGATGAACGAATACGGTTAGGTTATGGGTAGAAAGGGATAGGTTTGTGATAGATTGATAGAACGATGGCGTTAGAATACGTTCTGGTGATGATATGACTAAGGTACGTTACGTAATGATATGTCTGTGATAGGTATAAGAACGTTAAGGCTATGGTAAGTTAGAGAACGATATGACTATGAAGTGTTTACGTTATGACTTGTTTATGATATGATGCATTTTATGCTAGATTATTGTGCTTAAGTACGTAGTTCTGTGAACGTGAATGTATTCTTTTAGTCTGATGTGATGTGTAATGCATGTAACGATGTGTGGTCCTTGAACGATTATGGCTTGTTTGTATGAATATTTGAATGTAACTGCAGGAATTGTATGACATGAAATAAGGTAAATTGCATAAAACATAACCCCGTTAGGAATATGTATGATATGTAAAGAAATGAGAATGAGAATGACATGTAAGCATGAAAACGTGACAGGGGTTATGTTCATTAATGATAACTGTAGGACTAGTGGGACCTCATGCATATTGTGTGCTCATGCATTTGGGGGGATACCCCTATCCCATCACGAGGGACGGACGCGTACATCCAATGGCAGGACAACGATCGTTATGCTTTGCATAGCGCTGCCGTGACAGTTCTAGTTTTAACGGTTTCCGGTATAAGGGCTCCTAGAGCATGCCCACCGGCTAGGGACAGTGGCCCAGCGGTGTGCGAACTAGCTGGTGAGCCCATACTCGCACGTATGGGCTGCGTGTAGAGTATATGGTACACGTCCACGATTACCTGTTAGGATTACACCGTAGGGAAAATGAAACGAAAGATAGGTACCATCATTTTATTGCATGTGATTGTTGCATTTAACCCCAATAGTGGGGTCACTTACTGAGTATTTCTTTAAATACTCAAGCCATGTGCTACTACATTTTTCAGGATAAGGCAAGACATTCCTGTACGGCTGACGACGGCATTGCAACTCGAGACCATGGCACATGCATAGGGTAATGGTATTTATTTTCTTAGTCTTAGGCTAGAATAGGATGTTTTTTTTAAACTTAAACTCTTATTCATTTTATTTAGTCTTTTGTTGTGTCGTTTTAAAGATGTTTTCGAAACACGTAAGTCCATGGTTGTGTTTTAAGATAAAGGTTATGTTTTATGGAATTTAAATGAAGTCTTCCGCATTCAATGTTTATGGTATGTATACAGTAGCGACCTTAAATTAAGTAGAAAATTTCGGGTCGTTACATAAGTTATGGGTAGAAAGGGATAGGTTTGTGATAGATTGATAGAACGATAGCGTTAGGATACATTTCTGTGATGATATAACTAAGGTACGTTCACATAACGATATGACTGTGATAGGTATAAGAACGTTAATGCTCTGATAAGTTAGGAAACGGTATGACAACGAAGTGTTTACGATATGACATGTTTATGATACGATATATTGTGATGTGATATGTTATGTTTAGATTGTTTTGTGTGACCATTGAGGTAATTGTTGTATGAATTGCACGTTATGAAATGACATGTTAAAAGCATGGAGTGTTATGTTATGTTTTCTAAATTATATGTATACAACATGTTATGAATGACATGATATCACGATAAATGAATGAAATATAACCCTGTTAAAATTATGCATGATATGAGAACTGAAAAATGAGAAAAGATATGATATGAATGTAAAACGATAGCGGGGTTATATTTAACAATGTCGAAAATGGAAAAATAGTGGGACCTCATGCATTATGTGTGCTCATGCATTTGGGGGATACCCCTATTTCATCACGATGGACAGGGATACGATCATTATGTTTTACATAATGCTGCCGTGACGGTTACTAGTTCTAACAGGTGTGTGACCTAAGAAGCTCCCAGAGTATGCTTGCTTGACAAGGAAAGTGGCCCAGTGGTGTGCGAACTGACTCAAGCCATGTGCTATTACATTTTTTCAAGTTAAGGCAAGACATTCCTGTACGGCTGACGATGGCATCGCAAATCGAGACCATGGCACATGCATAGGATAGTGGTATTTATTTTCTTAGACTTAGGCTAGAATATGATGTCTTTAACTTAAACGCTTATTTATTTTATTTAGTCTTTTGTTGTGTCGTTTTAAAGATGTTTTTGAAACACGTAAGTCCATGGCTGTGTTTTAAGATAAAGGATATGTTTTATGGAATTTAAATGAAGTCTTCCGCATTCAATGATTAGGATATGTATATAGTAGCGACCTTAAATTAAGTAGAAAATTTTGGGTCGTTACAAAGAATGTTTGGCCTTTAACGATAACAACTCATCTTTGCCTAGTATGTTTCAATCTCTTTTCTAGGAATTTGAGAATGTGTGCCAAGATGAAGTACCTAAAGAACTACTTCCCATTAGAGGTATTGAACATAAAATAGACTTCATTCCGAGGGCAGTTATTCCTAATAGGTCAGCTTATAGAGCCAACCCAATTGAGACTAAAGAAATTCAGATGCAAGTAAAGGAGTTCATGGGGAAGGGCTATATATGAGAAAGTTTGAGTCCGTATTCTATACCAGTCTTATTGGTGCCAAAGAAAGATGGAATATGGCGCATGTGCATGGATTGTAGAGCCATCAACAAAATCACTATAAAGTATCGACATCTTATTCCTAGGCTAGACAATATGCCTGATGAGTTGTATGGTTCATTTCTGTTTACAAACATTGATTTGAAATATGGATATCATCAAATTAGAATGCATGTCGGAGATGAATTGATATGAACCAAGAGACATCAATCATACAATATACTTCAATGAAGATGTGAAGAAAATATTGTTGAAATCATCAAAAGATATTTCAATTCATGTCACATTGAAGAAGAATGAAGTTTCATGTGATAAATTTTGGGTGGATTACAATTTAGAGTTATTGTATTTCATTAATGTAGTTTAAGAGTTTTTATTTACTTTAGGTTACAATTACATAATGGCTAATTATGGCCATTAAGTATGAATGTTACAACCCTTGGAATGCCTTTAATAGTTTCATTTTGAGGCTATATAAAGCCATGTATGTTGTATTTGTAAGGTAGAGTTGGAAAAATATATATAAAAATAGCATTTGTGCTTTCTTTAGCCAATGGCCAAGTTTCTTTGCAATTCTATGTAGTTTAGGTTGCATGTAGAATCATTCAAGCTCGACATGATCAATCTTGCTTGTGGAGTGATTCGAATCTCAAGCAAGTGTTCTTGTGTTGAGATATTTGGTCAACAAGAATCATTCAAGCTAGACATGATTGATCTTGCTTATGGAGTGATTTGAATCTCAAACAATGTTCTTGCTTTGAGATATTCGATCAACAAGGTAATCCGAATCTTATTCCCCTTGTATTGATTCCTTATCTTCTCATGAATGGAAAACAACTTTCAAAACTAAGTCTGGATTGTATGAATGACTTGAAGCCTGTTGGGTTGACCAATGCTCCTGGTGCATTTTTGCGCTTAATGAATTATATTTTGAAAGAATATTTGGGAAAACATGTTGTTATGTATTTTGATGATATTTTAATTTATTTCAAGACTTTGCATGTTAAAGAGAAACTTTACATGTTGTAGAGCATGTTAATTCAGTTTTGATTACGCTTAGAAAAGAGAAATTGTATGCTTTAATAAGTGTAGTTTTTGCATGAAAAAAGTTAACTTTCTTGGCTTCATAATTGGTAAAAATGGGGTAGAAGTAGATGAAGAGAAAGTTAAAAAAATCAGGGATTGGCCAATACCAAAAAATTTAAGTGAAGTTCGGAGTTTTCATGGGTTGCCTAGCTTCTATGGGAGATTTATAAAAGATTTTAGCACCATAGCTGCACCATTGAATGGCTTAGTGAAAAAGAATGTTGATTTTAGCACCATAGCACCGGTTGGTCGTGCCTTGGTGGAAAGGAGAGGCCGTAGAAAAAGGCATCATAATTTTCAACAACGAGTTTCTTATAACGATAGAATTGATCGTAATGTGGGGAGCATCAAGTTAAAACTTTCCAAATTTTATGGCAAAACCGATCCAGAACAGTACATTGAATGGGAGAAAATGGTGGAGTTGGTGTTCACCTATCATAATTTTAGTGATAAAAAGAAGGTATTGTTATGCATTGCTCAATTCAAACAATATACTCAAATTTGGTGGGGTAAATTGATGTAAAGTAGGAGAAGAAATCTTGATGCACCAATTGATTCATGGTAGAGTTCAAAGAGTCCATGAGGAAGCGTTTTGTTCCACAATATTTTCAACGGGACATGGCGCAAAGGCTTCAAGCATTGAAACAAGGACGCAAGTCTGTGGAGGATTATTACAAGGAGATGGATACATTGATGGATCGACTTGATCTCGATGAGGATATGGAGGCTCTCATGGTGCAGTTTCTTAATGTTTAAACACGGAGATTGCAGACAAGGTTCATCTACAGCCTTATTCTAATATCGAGGAGTTGTTGCACATTGTAATTAAGATTGAGAGGCAAATCCAACGAAGGTCTCAATGGTATTCTTCTAAAACTTTTTCCAACTCTATTTCTACATGGAAAAAGATAGGAAAAACATCGATTATAAGCATAGAAATCAAGAGATGTATCACAAGCCTCAAGCTAAATTTGAGAAAGGTGAGAGGTCTAGAATAGAGAAAGAAAAAGTAGAAAAATATAATGTTTGAAATAGGAATTTAAAGTGTTGGCGATGTCAAGGGGTAGGACACTATAGTAGAGATTGCCCAAATGCAAGAATTATGACCATAAAGGAGGGAGAAATTGTTACAAAAGATGAAGAGGCACATGAAGATATAAATGAGGAAAATGATGAGAGTGAGGAGTTTAGTGAAGAGGACCCTACACATATATCTTTAGTTACTCGACGGGCTCTAAACACCCACATTAAGGAGGAATGTAACGGAACCGGAAAAAAAAATGATGGTCGTTGGCAGAGCCGAAAACTCCGGCGAACGCTGGAGTTTTCGCTCGCACACGACCCACAAAGGGCGGCCGAGGGCTGGGATGCCACAAATCGTGTCCCCGACCTTCAGCCACCCTGAAAGAACCTGCAAAGAAACGAAAACGGTAAGGAAAAAGGAGAGAGAACAGAAAACCGACGGAACTCCGGCGAAGCCGAACCGTACAAATCGACGTCGAAAGGAACGGTGAACTTTACACACATCTGGAGTAGGTTTTAGACGAATCCCGTACGCTGAACACCGTCGGCAAGGAAGACGGAACGGTGAACTTTTGAGCTTCTCCAAATCCGGGAGTGCGAGGCCCTTACCAACGAAATCTGTACCAAAAACGGGGTTAGGGTGAAGGATAAGCTCGGGAATGGGGGAAAAAAGAGGGAAAAAAGACGTCGGGACGACGTTGTCGAAGAGAGAGAGAGACCGCCAGAAAATCGCGCAGGAAGTCGGGCGAAGAGGACGAAGTCCGACCCGAGATCCAGATCTGGAAACCCAAACCGATCCCCATCCCTTCGGTTAGCCTAGAACCCATGTTACCCGTAGCCCAAACACCCGGCCTTCAACAGCGAGCCGGCCCATCACGCCGCGGCCCGTCACCCGTGTTCGATCCGAGACCCGCGAGTGGCCCGTTAACCCGCACCTCGACCCGAGACGCCTGCACACGCGTCGCTCTCTGATTGTGCCACGTGTCACGTCTGCAGCGCGGCTCCTTTCAGCTCAGGCTGCTTCATTGACTCGGCGGCGGCTCGGCAGCTCCAGCGGCTTATTCGGCTCGAGAAACCTGTTTCCAGCCCGTTTGACACAGTTTCGACCCTCCCGGACCTGGTTTCGACCCTGTTAAAGGTAAAAGGGAACATTTTAAGGTAGTATTTCACAAATTCCAGTTGTGAATTTATTCTTATTTGTGAAATACTAACGGAAGTGACTCATGAACCAATAGGAACCAACCACCAACGGAAGCGTAGAACGTCCACGAGGAGCTAGGAGCTTACGTTATATTAAATTGTATGCTAGCTTAATGTGCTTAAGTACGAAATCATGTGAACGTGAATGTATGTTATTTATGCTGCTTAGTTGATGTGATATGAATGCATGTGATGATGTGTGACCCTTGTATGATTATGGTTTGTTGTATGAGTATTGGAATGTACCTGAATGAATTGTATGACATGAAATACGGTAAATTGCATGATTCATAACCCCGCTAGGAATATGGATGATATGTAACGAAATGAGAACGAGAATGGCATGTAAGCATGAAAACGTGACACGGGGTTATGTTCGTTAAATGATGACTGTAGGACTAGTGGGACCTCATGCATATTGTGTGATCATGCATTTGGGGGGATACCCCTATCCCATCACGAGGATACGGACGCGTACATCCAAATGGCAGGACAACGATCGTTATGCCCTGTATAGCACTGCTGTGACGGTTTTAGTTTTAACGGGTCTCAGTGGGCCCTCAGAGTATGCCCACCGGCTAGGGACAGTGGCCCAGCGGTGTGCGAACTAGCTGGTGAGCCCATACTCGCACGTATGGGCTGCGTGTAGAGTATATGGTACACGTCCACGATTACCTGTTAGGATTACACCGTAGGGAAAAAAATGAAACGAAACGATAGGTCCCATCATTTCATTGCATGTGTTTGTCGCATAACCCCGATAGGGGGTCACTTACTGAGTATTTTAGAAATACTCAAGCCTCGTGCTACTTTACTTTTGCAGATAAGGGCAAGGCACCCATGTGACAACGACGACGGCATCGTACACCACAGGATCGTGGCACATGCATAGGGTAGTTGGTTGTTCTTTTTCCATTTCGTAGTCTAGGCCGAATTTGGTTGCATCATTAATATAGGTTAGTATAGGATGAAATGTATTTGCATAATAAACCTTAGGGTAGAATAAAATATGCATTTTTGGTTTTTGTTTCTTTTCCTTTCTTTCAATTTTCTCTTTTTCCGTTGTAATCATGTTTCTCTGAGGTAATAAAAGGCGAGTGCGAGTCGCATTAATGAATAGGGCCCATTAAATGTATATTCCGCATTTCAAAGTATAGTAATGACCTTATATTAAATAGGTAAAATATTAGGGTCGTTACAAGGAATGCATAGACCAAAGAGAGAACTTATTTCAAATTCGGTGTCTTGTTCAATCTGTACCTTGTAGTGTAGTCATTAATAGCGATAGTTGCACCAATGTTGTGAGTTCTATTCTGTTCAATTTGTACCTTGTAGTGTACAAGTTAGTCATTTTCAAGGTTCGGACAAGGGTTCACCCAAAGTTCATCCTTTCAGATCCTTTTTGACCTTTGGAGTGTTAGAAACTCAAAGTTCGTGCTTTCTAGAGTCTGTCTCAGCGTTTGTACCATACTTTCACCCATTAGAGTTTTGGACGGCCATAAACCAAAAGTTTGCCTTTTTTAGAGTTTGTCTCAAATTTCATGCCAAAGTTAGTCCAGACATGGGCTCTTGGAGCTTTTGAGGGTTAGAGACTCGAAGTTCGCTGCCTTCAAAGTTCACAAGAACATGGGCCTGGAAAGTCTTCGGAGGGTTTTGAAACAAGAAGTTCGGTTCGTTCTTTCTAGAGTTCATCTCAACATTTATGCATGAGTTCGTCAAAACATGGACTTGTTAGAGCTCCATCGTGTTGGGAGCCAAAAGTTCATCTTTCCCGGAGTCTACCTTGACGTTTGGACCAGAGTTCATGCAAATTAGAGCTTTAAAGAGTTAAAAAACCCAAAGTTCGTCTTTCTGCAACACTGTCTCGACATCTGATCCAAAGTTCATCCAACCTTCAATCTGTTAGGCTTACAAACTTGAACCTCGTGGATTGAAGCGCCCGTTTCGTTCAGACTTTGACGTGTTAGAGATTTGGGGAGTTAGGAACCCAAAGTTCGTCCTTTCCAAAGTTTGTGTACACGTTAGTCATTTCTAGAGTTTGGACAAAGGTTCGCCCAAAGTTCATCCTTTTAGACCCTTTTTGAGCTTTGGAGAGTTAGACACTCAAAGTTCACCCTTTATAGAGTTTGTCTCAGCGTTTGGACCCCCTTTCCAGAGTGTCTCGAAACTTGTGCTAAAGTTTGTCTAGACATGGACCCGCTGGAGCTTTTGAGGGCTATAGACCCGAAGTTTGGTGCCTTCAAAGTTCGCCGAAACCTGGGCTGGTAAGTCTTTGGAGGGTTTTGAAACAAAAGTTTGGTTCATCCTTTCCAGAGTTCGTCTCGACATTTATGCCAGAGTTTGTCGAAACATGGACTTGTTAGAGCTCTATCGTGCTGGGAGCGAAAAATTCATTTTTCTCGGAGTCTGTCTTGACGTTTGGACCAGATGATATGAACCACGACCAAGGAATTTTCATACCTCAAGGTCCAATTACAAGGACGAGAGCCAAGAAGTTATAACAAACCTTATACACTTATATTCAAGCTATGGTGAGCTCATCAAAGCAAATTCTAGAAGACGTTGGAGACCTCCCTTATATGTTGTGCAAAGTTGAACTTCAAGAAAGAGATGAATGGAATGCACTTTAAGTTGCATTTAATGAACTCAGCTGAATTTATGAAACTAGTCCAAGGATGACTGATAAGCACATTTCAATCCTTGCACTATTTAATTATAATTTAAATATTTGTTTGTCATATTTAAGCTAGTTTTTAATATAGGAGTTAAGGTTATATCTACATAGGTTACCATATTTCACCATTGACTAGCCATTTTAATATGGAAGTCATGGGTATTTCTCATTTACTAGTCCATTTAATTTGGGATTATGTATAGGTTAAAGTTGTAAAGGCTATATAAAGTCTTCTTTTCTTTGATTAAAGACCTCAGATTTTGGAATTAAGAATAAAATTTCTCTTTTAGCTTTGTTGAGAGCTAAGTTTTTCTTTGCAAATTCTTGTGTTTAGAACTTGCATGCTTAGAGTCATTTAAGTGATATTGATCAAACCTCTTGTGGAGTGATTCGAATCATGAGTTTAGAAACGAGTTTTCATTACTCTTGATCTTGATCATCAAGGTAATTTGTTCCATACTTTCCCTTGGGTTGATTCCATATCACCAAACTTCTTGCAAACTAGAGCTTAAGGGAGTTAGAAAACCAAACTTCATCCGTCCGCAACACTTTCTCGATGTTTGGTCCAAAGTTCATCAAAAGTTCAATTTGTTAGGCTTAGAAACCTGAACTTCATGGTTTGAAGAGTCCATTTCGTCCGAACGTTGACCTGTAAGAGATTTGGAGATTCAGGAACTAGTTACAGGGTGCAACGTAGGAATAAAGACAAGCAAAGTACCTAAACTTCAAAAGAATCACTCCAGACCATTAAGCGTTCAAAAATCAGCATGCTAGCACCATAAGAATTCAAACAATCACGTTCCATTTCACCTACTTGTAGTCCTGAGAAATACAGCAACTATGATATGAATGCAACTGCTGACCCTTTGCATGTACCCGAAGGACCGATTACAAGCAAGGTTAAGAAGATTCAAGAGGCCTATACATTGCATCTTCAAAAGCTAGCTAGTGTACCGGTTGAAACAAAGACTGTTGAGCCCAAAAATCTTTATAGTATTAGCATATCAAATCAAGAAGATAATGGAGTGGCGGATATTGGAAAGTAATTAGAAGACTTGCCTTTGGTAGTTGAATTACCAATTAAGACAATTTATTAATTCCTTATTTTCTTCAATTTTTATTTAATAGTATTTATTAGTGATTTGTGGTTGGTGGCTGAACTTTATTACGTTAGGGTTACCTTTTTTACCTATTTAAATACATGTAATATTCATGTTTGAGGATAATTGTTGAATACAGAAAAAAACCTTTGTGTTTCCTTGATACTCTTTTGGTGTTATTCTTTTTTCAGACCTTGCTTTAGGTTTGATGTTTAAATCGATTCATTGAATTAGTTTTGATCAAGCTAATTCTGGAGTGAATTATATTGGTATCTAAGAGTGACCATCATAGATTCCAAGTTCGATCTAAGAGTCATTCATCTTCTAACAAGCTCTTGGTTGGAATCAATCCGTTAAGTTAGCTTTCTCTATGAGCGTTTTGCAAGGATTCTAGAAGGACCTCTAACTTTGAAAATTCCAGCATTGTAGGCGCTTATCATTTGGTATCAGAGCTTTTGGTCGACGTTCTTTGGCTTCTCTAGAGGTGAAATATTTTTATTGTTATTTTTTTTGTATCAATTTTTGTCTCTCTCTCTCCGATTATCGAAAAAAAAGAAAAAAAAAAGAGAAAAAAAAATCAGTAGAAAAAAAAAATCAGTTCTGAGAAAATATATATATATATATATATATATATTCAGTTCTTATCATTTATTTTCAAGCTCTTGATCCTTGAGATACTAGTCTTAGCTTGTTAGAATTGATCGTTGAATTGGATATAATCAAGCTTAAAGCAAGATTGCACAAAAAAAAAAAAAAAAAAAAAAAAAAAAAAAAAAAAAAAAAAAAACAGTCTTTACATTCTTGACCTAGTACCAAAAGCCTACCTTTGAGTGTTAAACACGAGTGTCCCTGAGTGAAATTTTTGTGAGAAGTGTGGAGAGATCCCTTGATAACAAAATGTCACATAATGGAGAAGTAGTACCACCAGTACCAGATCTTAATACAATCATTCTTCAAGCAATTGAAGGTATGATGGAAATGATGATGGAAGATAGACAAGAAAGAAGGGTGCAACAACAAAGACAAGAACGAACATTACAAGAAGATGAAGGTATAGTAGTACAAGAAAGACAAGTTGATGGTAGATGGAGAGAAAGAAATAACCATGCAACTATTATAGAACCTAGAAGGATGGAAAGAGTACATGAAGATAGAGATGGGGGAGTTAAACTCAAAATCCCACCCTTTTGTGGAACGGCAGATTCTGAGGCATACTTGCAGTGTCAAAGAAAGATAGAGCATGTGTTTGATTGCAACACCTATAGTGAAAATAAGAAGATGAGACTTGCTATTGCCGAATTTACCAATCATGCTGGTGATTGGTACCAACATCTCAAATCCGAGAGAAGAAGAAAAGAGGAGGATCCAATAGAGACATGGGAAGAACTTAAAGAAGCCATGAGAAAAAGGTATGTTCCAAAACATTATGAAAGAAATTTGAAAACTAAATTGCAAGGTTTGAGGCAAGGAATAAAAAGTGTGGCGGAATATTATCAAGAGATGGAAACTATGATGGAAAGAGAAAATGTTAGAGAAGAAGAAGAAGATACCATGTCTAGATTCCTTGGAGGTTTGAATCGAGAAATTGCTCATCTTGTTGACAGAAATCCGCCACCATACATGGAAGACATGTATCATTATGCTCTCAAAATTGAAGACCAATTGAAGGAAGAAAAAGAGCATTAAAAAAGGTACACATCACGAACTAACACCTTTTCAAATTCTAAAACTTGGAACAAGGATAGTTTTGTGAATAGAAATGAATCAATGTCTCCAAAAGAAAAGTTTGTGGCTGCTAAAAGAGTGGAGGCTGAAAGTTCCAATGGTAAAAAGAATGAAGCTTCAAAGACGGTAAAGAAGAAGTCTAGTTCTATTCAATGTTGGAAGTGCAAAGGGTTTGGACACATGAGCAAAGAGTGTGTTAATAAAAAAGTTATGGTGATAAGGAATGATATACTTGATTCAGATGATGAATGTGAGGATCATGATTCACAGCTTGTGGAAGAAATCGCAGCATATGATGATGAGTATGTTGAAGAAGGTAATTCCATATCTTTGATTACAAGAAGGGTACTCAATGTTCAAATCAAGGAAGAGAAATTTGAAGATCAAAGGGAAAACTTGTTCCACACAAGATGTTTGGTCAAAGGAAACCCATGCAGTTTGGTGATTGATAGTGGAAGTTGCACAAATGTGGTAAGCAGCTTCCTTGTAAAAAGACTTCAACTTTCTGTCCATCCCCATCCAAAACCATACAAACTTCATTGGTTCACAAACAAAGAAGAAATTAAGGTGAACTCCCAAGCTCTTATTTCTTTTACTCTTGGAAGATATAAAGATAAAGTTTTTTGTGATGTCGTACCAATGCATGCAGGAGACATCTTATTCGACCGACCTTGGCAATATGATAGAAAGGTAACATTTGATGGTTTGACGAACAAGTATACTTTTACTTTGTGTACGAAGAAATTTACTTTACTTCCATTGTCTCCATATGAAGTACATTGTGACCAATTGAAATTAGAGAAGAAAAGAAAAGAATATGAAGAACAACAGTGGAGAGAAGAAACTAAGGTAAAAGAGAGAGATAATGGTGAAAAAAAAAAAGAGAAAAGTGAGGGGCAAAGGATGAGTGAAACCAAGAAAGAAAAAAAAGTTGATAAGATAAGGAATCAACTACAAGGGGAATAAGATTCGGATTACCTTGTTGATCGAATATCTCAAGGCAAGAACACTTGATTGAGATTCGAATCACTCCACAAGCAAGATCGATCATGTCTAGCTTGAATGACTCTTGTTGATCAAATATCTCAAACACTTGTTTGAGATTCGAATCACTCCACAAGCAAGATTGATCATGTCGAGCTTGAATGATTCTACATGCAATCTAAACTACATAGAATTGCAAATAAACTTAGCCATTGGCTAAAGAAAAGCACAAATGCTCCTTTCTATATATTTTCCAAGTCTACTTACAAATCAACCATACACGGCTTTATATAGCCTCAAAAATGAAACTATTGAAGGCATTCCAAGAGTTGTAACATTCATACTTAATGACCATAATTAGCCATGATGTAAATGTAACCGAAATTAAATAAAAAGTCTTAAAATACAATAACTCTAAATTGTAACCCACCCAAAATTTACAACAATCAAACTTCATTCTTCTTCAATGTAGCATGAATTGAAACATCTTTTGATAGTTTTGACAACCTTTTCTTCATATCTTCATTGAGGTATATTGTATGATTGATGTCTCTTGGTTCATATCATTCTCCACTTCTTCAAGAGGATTCGTCCTCGAATCTATTTGTGTAACTTTGCTGCAAAAAATAAGTTATGGAAATACGACGGACCTCACAACACTCTCTCAAGAGTATATGCTCAAGGAATTTTAGGCCACTCTGTTTGCACTCATTTACACAAATGAAGCTCTCATTCTCACCTCTCAAATTTTTTAGTAGAGCCGAGATTGGATTTTTTTTTATTCTAAATCGATTAAAAACTAAAAAGGTAAAAAAACAAACGCAAAGGAAACATATATCCGATCTTGAGCCTGAAGCTCTGATACCAAATGATAAGATAAGGAATCAACTACAAGGGGAATAAGATTCGGATTACCTTGTTGATCGAATATCTCAAGGCAAGAACACTTGATTGAGATTCGAATCACTCCACAAGCAAGATCGATCATGTCTAGCTTGAATGACTCTTGTTGATCAAATATCTCAAACACTTGTTTGAGATTCGAATCACTCCACAAGCAAGATTGATCATGTCGAGCTTGAATGATTCTACATGCAATCTAAACTACATAGAATTCCAAATAAACTTAGCCATTGGCTAAAGAAAAGCACAAATGCTCCTTTCTATATATTTTCCAAGTCTACTTACAAATCAACCATACATGGCTTTATATAGCCTCAAAAATGAAACTATTGAAGGCATTCCAAGAGTTGTAACATTCATACTTAATGACCATAATTAGCCATGATGTAAATGTAACCGAAATTAAATAAAAAGTCTTAAAATACAATAACTCTAAATTGTAACCCACCCAAAATTTACAACAATCAAACTTCATTCTTCTTCAATGTAGCATGAATTGAAACATCTTTTGATAGTTTTGACAACCTTTTCTTCACATCTTCATTGAGGTATATTGTATGATTGATGTCTCTTAGTTCATATCATTCTCCACTTCTTCAAGAGGATTCGTCCTCGAATCTATTTGTGTAACTTTGCTGCAAAAAATAAATTATGGAAATACGACGGACCTCACAACACTCTCTCAAGAGTATATGCTCAAGGAATTTTAGGCCACTCTGTTTGCACTCATTTACACAAATGAAGCTCTCATTCTCACCTCTCAAATTTTTTAGTAGAGCCGAGATTGGATTTTTTTTTATTCTAAATCGATTAAAAACTAAAAAGGTAAAAAAACAAACGCAAAGGAAACATATATCCGATCTTGAGCCTGAAGCTCTGATACCAAATGATAAGATAAGGAATCAACTACAAGGGGAATAAGATTCGGATTACCTTGTTGATCGAATATCTCAAGGCAAGAACACTTGATTGAGATTCGAATCACTCCACAAGCAAGATCGATCATGTCTAGCTTGAATGACTCTTGTTGATCAAATATCTCAAACACTTGTTTGAGATTCGAATCACTCCACAAGCAAGATTGATCATGTCGAGCTTGAATGATTCTACATGCAATCTAAACTACATAGAATTCCAAATAAACTTAGCCATTGGCTAAAGAAAAGCACAAATGCTCCTTTCTATATATTTTCCAAGTCTACTTACAAATCAACCATACATGGCTTTATATAGCCTCAAAAATGAAACTATTGAAGGCATTCCAAGAGTTGTAACATTCATACTTAATGACCATAATTAGCCATGATGTAAATGTAACCGAAATTAAATAAAAAGTCTTAAAATACAATAACTCTAAATTGTAACCCACCCAAAATTTACAACAATCAAACTTCATTCTTCTTCAATGTAGCATGAATTGAAACATCTTTTGATAGTTTTGACAACCTTTTCTTCATATCTTCATTGAGGTATATTGTATGATTGATGTCTCTTGGTTCATATCATTCTCCACTTCTTCAAGAGGATTCGTCCTCGAATCTATTTGTGTAACTTTGCTGCAAAAAATAAGTTATGGAAATACGACGGACCTCACAACACTCTCTCAAGAGTATATGCTCAAGGAATTTTAGGCCACTCTGTTTGCACTCATTTACACAAATGAAGCTCTCATTCTCACCTCTCAAATTTTTTAGTAGAGCCGAGATTGGATTTTTTTTTATTCTAAATCGATTAAAAACTAAAAAGGTAAAAAAACAAACGCAAAGGAAACATATATCCGATCTTGAGCCTGAAGCTCTGATACCAAATGATAAGATAAGGAATCAACTACAAGGGGAATAAGATTCGGATTACCTTGTTGATCGAATATCTCAAGGCAAGAACACTTGATTGAGATTCGAATCACTCCACAAGCAAGATCGGTCATGTCTAGCTTGAATGACTCTTGTTGATCAAATATCTCAAACACTTGTTTGAGATTCGAATCACTCCACAAGCAAGATTGATCATGTCGAGCTTGAATGATTCTACATGCAATCTAAACTACATAGAATTCCAAATAAACTTAGCCATTGGCTAAAGAAAAGCACAAATGCTCCTTTCTATATATTTTCCAAGTCTACTTACAAATCAACCATACATGGCTTTATATAGCCTCAAAAATGAAACTATTGAAGGCATTCCAAGAGTTGTAACATTCATACTTAATGACCATAATTAGCCATGATGTAAATGTAACCGAAATTAAATAAAAAGTCTTAAAATACAATAACTCTAAATTGTAACCCACCCAAAATTTACAACAATCAAACTTCATTCTTCTTCAATGTAGCATGAATTGAAACATCTTTTGATAGTTTTGACAACCTTTTCTTCACATCTTCATTGAGGTATATTGTATGATTGATGTCTCTTGGTTCATATCATTCTCCACTTCTTCAAGAGGATTCGTCCTCGAATCTATTTGTGTAACTTTGCTGCAAAAAATAAGTTATGGAAATACGACGGACCTCACAACACTCTCTCAAGAGTATATGCTCAAGGAATTTTAGGCCACTCTGTTTGCACTCATTTACACAAATGAAGCTCTCATTGTCACCTCTCAAATTTTTTAGTAGAGCCGAGATTGGATTTTTTTTTATTCTAAATCGATTAAAAACTAAAAAGATAAAAAAAGAAACGCAAAGGAAACATATATCCGATCTTGAGCCTGAAGCTCTGATACCAAATGATAAGATAAGGAATCAACTACAGGGGAATAAGATTCGGATTACCTTGTTGATCGAATATCTCAAGGCAAGAACACTTGATTGAGATTCGAATCACTCCACAAGCAAGATCGATCATGTCTAGCTTGAATGACTCTTGTTGATCAAATATCTCAAACACTTGTTTGAGATTCGAATCACTCCACAAGCAAGATTGATCATGTCGAGCTTGAATGATTCTACATGCAATCTAAACTACATAGAATTGCAAATAAACTTAGCCATTGGCTAAAGAAAAGCACAAATGCTCCTTTCTATATATTTTCCAAGTCTACTTACAAATCAACCATACATGGCTTTATATAGCCTCAAAAATGAAACTATTGAAGGCATTCCAAGAGTTGTAACATTCATACTTAATGACCATAATTAGCCATGATTTAAATGTAACCGAAATTAAATAAAAAGTCTTAAAATACAATAACTCTAAATTGTAACCCACCCAAAATTTACAACAATCAAACTTCATTCTTCTTCAATGTAGCATGAATTGAAACATCTTTTGATAATTTTGACAACCTTTTCTTCACATCTTCATTGAGGTATATTGTATGATTGATGTCTCTTGGTTCATATCAAAAGTGATTTTGAAGAAAAGAGAGAAAATGTGAGTTTGGTTATAAGAATGGGAGAAATGAAGAATATGTTAGCCCAAGAACCAAAATTTGTACTTATGTGCAAAGGAATGTGTTTAGCAATAGAACCAAAAACTGATGATACTTTGCCAAGTGCTTTTAAGTCTCTTTTGCAGGAATTCAATGACATATTTCCACATGAAGATGCATGTACGCGGTTACCCCTTTAAGAGGGATTGAACACCAAATTGACTTCGTACCTGGGGCAACTCTTCCAAATATGGCTGCCTATAGGACCAATCCCACCGAGACTAAGGAGATTCAGAGACAAGTGGAAGAACTCATGGATAAAGGATATGTTAGAGAAAGCATGAGTGATATGAATCCAACAATTGATCACTTCCATGTACCCGAACGAGCATTTACAAGAAGCAATACAAAGAAGATTCAAGTATCAAATCAAGAAAATAATAGAGTGGCTGGCATTGGGAAGTAATTAGAAGACTTGCCCTTGGTGGTTGAATTACCAATTAAGACAATTTATGAATGCCTTATTTTCTTCAATTTGCATTTAATAGCATTTATTAATAGTTTGTATGAATGCCTTATTTTCTTCAATTTGTATTTAATAGCATTTATTAGTGATTTGTGGTTGGTGGCTAAACTTTATTATGTTAGGGTTATTTTTTGGGCCTATTTAAAGAAATGTAATATTCATGTTTGATGGAATTGTTGAATACAGACAAAACCTTTGTGTTTTCTTGATACCCTTTTGGTGTTATTCTTTTTCAAACCTTGCTTTAGGTTTGATGTTTAAACCGATTCATTGAATTAGTTTTGATCAAGCTAATTCTGGAGTGAATTGTCTTGATATCTAAGAGTGACCATCATAGATTCCAAGTTCGATCTAAGAGTCATTCATCTTCTAACCAGCTCTTGGTTGGAATCAATCCGTTAAGTTAGCTTTCTCTGTGAACGTTTTGCAAGGATTCTAGAAGGACCTCTAGCTTTGCAAATTCCAGCATTGTAGGCGCTTATCAATGAGTCCTTCTTCGGTTCCTGTGATTTTAGTACCCAAGAAAGATGGCACGTGGAGGATGTGTGTTGATTTTCGAGCCATCAACAAAATAACGGTAAAGTATCGACACCCTATTCCTAGATTGGATGACATGTTGGATGAATTATATGGTGCTAATCTGTTTTCAAAAATAGATCTTAAAAGTGGTTATCATCAAATTCGAATGAATGTGGGAGATGAGTGGAAAATGGCTTTCAAAACAAAGTTTGGGCTTTATGAGTGGCTCGTTATGCCGTTTGGCCTTACAAATGCACCAAGTACTTTTATGAGGCTAATGAATCATGTTTTGAGAGACTATATTGGAAAATTTGTTGTTGTATACTTTGATGATATCCTTGTTTACTCAAAAAGCTTGGATGATCATATTTTGCACGTTAAGAAAATTCTGTTTAAACTTAGAGAAGAGAAGCTTTATGCCAACTTCAAAAAGTGCAGTTTTTGTCTAGACCAAGTCAACTTCCTAGGGTTCTTAGTTGGAAAGAATGGAGTACAAGTTGATGAAGAAAAGGTAAAAGCTATTAGAGAATGGCCAACACCCACAAATACAACCGAGGTAAGATCTTTTCATGGTTTGGCTAGTTTCTATAGGAGATTCATTAAGAATTTCAGTAGCATAGCATCACCATTGAATGAAATTGTTAAAAAGCATGTGAAATTTGAATGGAAGGAAAAACAAGAGAATGCATTCAATGAACTGAAAGATAAATTAACCAATGCGCCTTGTCTTGCTTTATCTAACTTTGATAAATCTTTTGAAATTGAATGTGATGCAAGTGGGATAGGCATAGGGGCTGTTTTAATGCAAGAAAAAAGGTCAACCATGTTCTTTAGTGAAAAGCTTAATGGAGCACAACTCAACTATCCGACTTATGACAAAGAGTTATATGCACTTGTGAGGGCTTTGCAAGTTTGGCAACATTATTTGTGGCCGAAAGAGTTTTTTATTCATACAGACCATGAAAGTTTGAAGCACCTCAAAAGCCAAACAAAGCTAAATAGGAGACATGCTAAATGGGTGGAATTCATTAAGACGTTTCCTTATGCAATCCATTACAAAAAGGGGAAGGATAATGTGGTCGCAGATGCATTATCAAGAAGGTATGCTTTATTTTCTTCCCTTACTGCAAAAATTCCTGGTTTTAAACACATGATTGAATTGTACAAAGTTGAAAAATCTGAATTTTATGATGTGTATATGCAATGTTTAGAAGGGAAACATGGGCAAGATCATATTGTGTTCGATGATATGCTTTTTAGGAAGGGTAAACTTTGTATCCCTAGATGTTCTATTCGAGAGTTACTTGTGAAGGAGGCTCATGGGGGAGGACTTATGGGACATTTTGGAGAATTTAAAACATATAGCATGTTGTGTGAACATTTTTATTGGTTGAAAATGAGGAAAGATGTGAACAAAGTATGCAAGCAATGTTTTAAATGTAAGGAGGCTAAGTCTAAGACACAACCACATGGTCTTTACACATCTTTAGATGTTCCTAGTGAACCATGGGTTGACATTAGCATGGATTTTTGATAAGATAAGGAATCACTACAAGGGGAGTAAGATTCGGATTACCTTGTTGATCGAATATCTCAAGACAAGAATATTGTTTGAGATTCGAATCACTCCACAAGCAAGATCGATCATGTCTAGCTTGAATGATTCTTTGATCAAATATCTCAAGACAAGAACACTTGATTGAGATTCGAATCACTCCACAAGCAAGATTGATCATGTCGAGCTTGAATGATTCTACATGCAACCTAAACTACATAGAATTGCAAAGAAACTTAGCCATTGGCTAAAGAAAAGGACAAATGATTCTTTTACTATATTTTCCAAGTCTACCTTACAAATACAACATACATGGCTTTATATAGCCTCAAAATGAAACTATTAAAGGCATTCCAAAAGTTGTAACATTCATACTTAATGGCCATAATTAGCCATTATGTAAATGTAACCTAAAGTAAATAAAATGTATTAAAATACAATAACTCTAAATTACTCTAAATTGTAACCCACCCAAAATTTATAACCATCAAATTTCATTCCTCTTCAATGTGACATGAATTGCAACCTCTTTTGATAATTTTGACAACATTTTCTTCACATCTTCATTGAAGTATATTGTATGAATGATGTCTCTTGGTTCATATCATTACAACGAGTTTGAAACAAGTTCTCTCTTTGATCTAGGCCGTCCTCCTTAATGTGGGTGTTTAGAGCTCGTCGAGTAACCAAAGATATATGTGTAGGGTCCTCTTCTCTAAACTCCTCACTCTCATCAGTTTCCTCATTTATGTCGTCATGTGCCTCGTCATCCGTAACAATTTCTCCCTCCTTGATGGTCATAATTCTTGCATTTGGGCAATCTCTACTATAGTGTCCTACCCCTTGACATCTCCAACACTTTAAATCCCTATTTCGAACATTAGACTTTTCTACTTTTTCTTTCCCTGTTCTAGAACTCTCCCCTTTCTCAAATTTAGCTTGAGGCTTCTCATTAATCTCTGGATTTCTATGCTTATAATCAATGTTCTTACTATTCTTTTTCCATGTAGAAGTAGAATTGGGAAAAGTTTTAGAAGAATACCGTTGAGACCTTCTTTGGATTTGCCTCTCGATCTTAATTGCAATGTGCAACAACTCCTCAATATTAGAATAAGGCTGTAAATCAGTCTTGTCTGCAATCTCTGTGTTTAACCCATTAAGAAACCGCGCCATGACAGCCTCCATGTCCTCATCGAGATCAAGTCGATCCATCAATGTATCCATCTCCTTGTAATAATCTTCCACAGACTTGCATCCTTGTTTCAATGCTTGAAGCTTTTGCGCCATGTCCCGTTGAAAATATTGTGGAACAAAACGCTTCCTCATGGACTCTTTGAACTCGTACCATGAATCAATTGGTGCTTCAAGGTTTCTTCTCCTACTTGACATCAATTTATCCCACCAAATTTGAGCATATTGTTTGAATTGAGGAATGCATAACAGTACCTTCTTTTTATCACTAAAATTATGACAGTTGAACACTGACTCCACCGTTTTCTCCCATTGAAGGTACTCCTCTGGATCGGTTTTGCCATAAAACTTGAGAAGTTTTAATTTGATGCTCCCCACGTTACGATCAATTCTATCATCATAAGGAACTCGTTGTTGTAAATTATGATACCTTCTTCCATGGTCTCTCCCTCGCATCAAGCCATGACCAACCGCATGTGGATTATCCTCGTGGTGATCAGAATTGTCGCCCTCATATGTATCGGTTGAGGGCGTAGGTTGTGGAATCCTCTGTCGTGCTTGATTTTGAATCTCCAATCTTCCTATTCGATCATTCAACTCTTCTATTCCTCGAATTAGTCTTTCCATGGTTCGTTGTTGTGCTTCTCTCAATCGTGCATCAGTAATGTTAGTATTGTTGTCTGGATTTTCCATGCTACAAAAGAAAGGTAAAAGAAAAAAAAAAGGACCTCACAAGCGCTCCCTCACGTGTATTCACTCGTAAATGTAGTTCACTCGTGTTTATCACTCAACACTCGAATCAATGTGTCACTCCCTTACAAACTCACCCTCACAATTGAGCACACACAAATCACACTCCAAAAAAAAACAAATTGGGATGTGAGACAAGCTATGTTATAGAGCTAAATGCAATTCAAAGTGAATAGACAGCACAGTCAACACATAAACAAGGGTATTGAAGGAGCAATCCGAATAACGACAAAGAAACGAATTAAAGAAAGAAAATGATTAAGGACTAATTTAGACGTAGTAACATATGAGAGTTACATATAATAATCAAGAGGAAAAAAGAAAGACATTTAACATCAATATGCTTTATTTCTTTCAATGGTTTTTTTTTTTTTTTTTTTTTCTTATTGGCAAAATCTAATAAATTTACCAACAAGAAAATTGATTTAGAAGATCTTAAAGAAGAATAACGTGTTGATAAGATCCAGATCTAACCCTTTAAAGAACATAAAAAAATGTATATATATATTTTTTTTGTTATATATTTTTGTGATAGAATATGAACATTCTACACAAACTGAGAAAAAAAAATAATAAGAGAATTAAAAGAGATAAGCGCAATGAAACATATATCGGATCTTGAGCCTAAAGCTCTGATACCAAAATGATAAGATAAGGAATCACTACAAGGGGAGTAAGATTCAGATTACCTTGTTGATCGAATATCTCAAGACAAGAATATTGTTTGAGATTCGAATCACTCCACAAGCAAGATCGATCATGTCTAGCTTGAATGATTTTTGATCAAATATCTCAAGACAAGAACACTTGATTGAGATTCGAATCACTCCACAAGCAAGATTGATCATATCGAGCTTGAATGATTCTACATGCAACCTAAACTACATAGAATTGCAAAGAAACTTTTTCATTGGCTAAAGAAAAGCACAAATGCTTCTTTTACTGTATTTTCCCAAGTCTACCTTACAAATACAACATACATGGCTTTATATAGCCTCAAAATGAAACTATTAAAAGCATTCCAAAAGTTGTAACATTCATACTTAATGGCCATAATTAGCCATTATGTAAATGTAACCTAAAGTAAATAAAATGTCTTAAAACACAATCACTCTAAATTACTCTAAATTGTAACCCACCCAAAATTTATAACCATCAAACTTCATTCCTCTTCAATGTGACATGAATTGCAACCTCTTTTGATAATTTTGACAACATTTTCTTCACATCTTCATTGAAGTATATTGTATGAATGATGTCTCTTGGTTCATATCAATTTTGTTCTAGGATTACCAAAGACTAGAAGGCACCATGATAGCATTTTTGTTGTGGTTGATAGGTTTAGTAAGATGGCACATTTCATTCCATGTAACAAAACAGATGATGCTACCAATATAGCTAATCTATTCTTTAAGGAAGTTGTTAGATTGCATGGTATTCCCAAAACCATTGTTAGTGACAAGGATGTAAAATTATTAAGCCATTTTTGGAAGGTTTTGTGGGGAAAGTTGGGAACTAAGCTTCTAGTTTCTACAACATGTCACCCCCAAACCGATGAACAAACTGAGGTCGTTAATAGAACATTAACGACCTTTTGTGGAATAGATCACTAATTTCTAAAAATCCTAAGTCTTGGGAAGAGACTCTACCTTTTGTGGAATTTGCATACAATAGAGCAATACATAACACCACTCAGTGTTCACCGTTTGAGGTTGTGTATGGATTTAATCCTTTAACTCCTCTAGATTTATTGCCTTTGCCACCTAATATGTTTGCTAATGATGCAGCTTCTTCAAGAGCCGAATACATAAAAAAAATTCACAAAGACATAAAAGAAAGAATTGAAAACAAAAATAAAAAACTAGTCACGCGCAAGAACCAAGGAAGAAAGAAATTGATTTTTAAACAAGGTGACTGAGCTTGGGTCCATCTACGAAAGGAAAGGTTTCCAAGTCAGAGAAAGTCAAAACTTCAACCAAGAGGAGATGGTCCTTTTCAAGTACTAGAGTGGATCAATGACAATGCATACAAGCTAGATCTCAGAGGTGAGTACAATGTAAGTTCAACTTTTAATGTGGCTGATTTGACTCCATTTGATGTAGGGAATGAAGACCTTGATTTGAGGACAAATCCTTTTAAAGAAAGGGAGGATGATATGAATTCAACTGTTGACCCTTTACATGTACCCGAAGGACCGATTACAAAAAGCAAGGTTAAGAAGTTTCAAGAGGCCTATACATTGCATCTTCAAAAGCTAGCTAGTGTACAGGTTGAAGCAAAGACTTTTGAGCCCAAAAATCTTTATAGCATTAGCATATCAAATCAAGAACATAATAGAGTGGCTGATATTAGAAAGTAATTAAAAAACTTGTCGGTAGTTGAATTACCAATTAAGACAATTTATTAATTCCTTATTTTCGTCAATTTTTATTTAATAGCATTTATTAGTGATTTGTGGTTGGTGGCTGAACTTTATTACGTTAGGGTTACCTTTTTTACCTATTGAAAGACATGTAATATTCATGTTTGAGGATAATTTGTTGAATACAGAAAACAACCTTTATGTTTTCTTGATACCCTTTTGGTGTTATTCTTTTTTCAGACCTTGCTTTAGGTTTGATGTTTAAACCGATTCATTGAATTAGTTTTGATCAAGCTAATTCTGGAGTGAATTGTCTTGGTATCTAAGAGTGACCATCATAGATTCCAAGTTCGATCTAAGAGTCATTCATCTTCTAACCAGGTCTTGGTTGGAATCAATCCGTTAAGTTCGCTTTCTCTATGAGCGTTTTGCAAGGATTCTAGAAGGACCTCTAGCTTTGCAAATTCCAGCATTGTAGGCACTTATCAAACTAGTTAAAACGAGCAACACAGGAATAAAAATAAGTAAAGTACCTCAAATTACGAACAAACAAAAATCCACATGCTACCACCATATGCAATCGTATCACGTTCCATTTCTCCTACTCGTAGTCCTAGAAATAGAGCACCTAGTTACGAGGTGCAACGAAGGAATAAAGACAAGCAAAGTACCTGAACTTCAGCCAGATCGCTCGAGACCATTAAGCGTCCAAAAATAAGCATGCCAACACCATAAGCAATCAAACAATCACGTTCCATGTCTCCTACTCGTACTCCTGAGAAATAGAGCGACTAGTTACAAATTGCAGCGCAAGAATAAAGACAAGCAAAGTACATGAACTTCAAAAGGATCACTCAAGATCATTAAGCGTCCAAAAATCGACATGCATGCTAGCACCATAAGCAATCAAACAACCACATTCCACTTCTCCTACTCGTAGTCCTGAGAAATACTGATATGATAAGGAATCACTACAAGGGGAGTAAGATTCAGATTACCTTGTTGGTTGAATATCTCAGGGCAAGAACATTGTTTGAGATTTGAATCACTCCACAAGCAAGATTGATCATGTCTAGCTTGAATGATTCTTGTTGATCAAATATCTCAACGCAAGAACACTTGTTTGAGATTTGAATCACTCCACAAGCAAGATTGATCATGTCAAGCTTGAATGATTCTACATGCAACCTAAACTACGTAGAATTGCAAAGAAACTTAGTCATTGGCTAAAGAAAGCACAAATGTTTCTTTTACTATATTTTCCAAGTCTACTTACAAATACAACAAACATGGCTTTATATAGCCTCAAAATGAAACTATTAAAGGCCCAAGAGTTGTAACATTCATATTTTATGGTCAGAATTAACCATGATGTAAATGTAACCTAAAGTAAATAAAATGTTTTAAAATACATTAATGAAATACAATAACTCTAAATTACTCTAAATTGTTGAATACAGATAATGGAGTGGCTGATATTGGAAAGTAATTAGAAAACTTATCTTTGGTAGTTGAATTACCAATTAAGACATTTTATTAATTCCTTATTTTCTTCAATTTTTATTTAATAGCATTAGTGATTTGTGGTTGGTGGCTGAACTTTATTACGTTAGGGTTACCTTTTTTACCTATTTAAAGACATGTACTATTCATGTTTGAGGATAATTTGTTGAATACAGAAAACAACCTTTGTGTTTTCTTGATACCCTTTTGGTGTTATTCTTTTTTCAGACCTTGCTTTAGGTTTGATGTTTAAACTGATTCATTGAATTAGTTTTGATCAAGCTAATTCTGGAGTGAATTGTCTTGGTATCTAAGAGTGACCATCATAGATTCCAAGTTCGATCTAAGAGTCATTCATCTTCTAACCAGGTCTTGGTTGGAATCAATCCGTTAAGTTCGACTTCTCTATGAACGTTTTGCAAGGATTCTAGAAAGACCTCTAGCTTTGCAAAATCCAGCATTGTTGGCGCTTATCATTTGGTATCAGAGCTTTTGGTTGACGTTCTTTGGCCACCCTAGAGGTGAAATATCTTTATTGTTATTTTTTTTTCTCTCTCAGATTCTCGGAAAAAAAAAAACCAGCCTTTACATTCTTGACCTAGTACCAAAAGCCTACCTTTGAGTGTTAAACACGAGTGTCCCTGAGTTAAAATTTTGTGAGAAGTGTGGAGAGGTCCCTTGATAACAAAATGTCACATAATGGAGAAGGAGTACCACCAGTACCCGATCGTAATACAACTATTCTTCAAGCAATTCAAGGTATGATGGAAATGATGATGGAAGATAAACAAGAAAGAAGGGCGCAACAACAAAGACAAGAACGAACATTACAAGAAGATGAAGGTATAGTAGTACAAGAAAGACAAGTTGAAGGAAGATGGAGAGGAAGAAATAACCATGCAACTATTATGCAACCTAGAAGGATGGAAAGAGTACATGAAGATAGAGATAGGGGAGTTAAACTCAAAATCCCACCATTTTGTGGAACGACAGATTCTGAGGCATACTTGCAGTGTGAAAGAAAGATAGAGCATGTGTTTGATTGCAACACCTATAGTGAAAATAAGAAGATGAGACTTGCTATTGCCGAATTTACCAATCATGCTGGTGATTGGTACCAACATCTCAAATCCGAGAGAAGAAGAAAAGAGGAGGATCCAATAGAGACATGAGAAGAACTTAAAGAAGCCATGAGAAAAAGGTATGTTCCAAAACATTACGAAAGAAATTTGAAAACTAAATTGCAAGGTTTGAGGCAAGGAACAAAAAGTGTGGCGGAATATTATCAAGAGATGGAGACTATGATGGAAAGAGCAAATGTTAGAGAAGAAGAAGAATATACCATGTCTAGATTCCTTGGAGGTTTGAATCGAGAAATTGCTCATCCTGTTGACAGAAATCGACCACCATATCATGGAAAGAGCAAATGTTAGAGAAGAAGAAGAAGATACCATGTCTAGATGGAGACTATTATTCTCTCAAAATTGACGACCAATTGAAGGAAGAAAAAGAGCATTAAAAAAGGTACACATCACAAACTAACACCTTTTCAAATTCTAAAACTTGGAACAAGGATAGTTTTGTGAATAGAAATGAATCAATGTCACCAAAAGAAAAGTTTGTGGCTGCTAAAAGAGTGGAGGCTGAGAGTTCCAATGGTAAAAAGAATGAAGCTTCAAAGACGGTAAAGAAGAAGTCTTGTTCTATTCAATGTTGGAAGTGCAAAGGGTTTGGACACATGAGCAAAAAGTGTGTTAATAAAAAAGTTATGGTGATAAGGAATGGTATACTTGATTCAGATGATGAATGTGAGGATCATGATTCATAGCTTGTGGAAGAAATCGCAGCATATGATGATGAGTATGTTGAAGAAGGTAATTCCATATCTTTGATCACAAGAAGGGTACTCAATGTTCAAATCAAGGAAGAGAAATTTGAAGATCAAAAGGAAAACTTGTTCCACACAAGATGTTTGATCAAAGGAAACCCATGCAGCTTGGTGATTGATAGTGGAAGTTGCACAAATGTGGTAAGCAGCTTCCTTGTAAAAAAGACTTCAACTTTCTGTCCATCTCCATCCAAAACCATACAAACTTCAATGGTTGACAAACAAAGAAGAAATTAAGGTGAACTCCCAAGCTCTTATTTCTTTTACTCTTGGAAGATATAAAGATGAAGTTCTTTGTGAGGTCGTACCAATGCATGCGGGGGACATCTTGTTCGGCCGACCTTGGCAATATGATAGAAAGGTAACATTTGATGGTTTGATGAACAAGTATACTTTTACTTTGTGTGGGAAGAAATTTACTTTACTTCTGTTGTCTCCATATAAAGTACATTGTGACCAATTGAAATTAGAGAAGAAAAGAAAAGAATATGAAGAACAGCAGTGGAGAGAAGAAACTAAGGTAAATGTGAGAAAAAAAAAGTGGAAAAAAAAACAATATTCAGTTCTTGTCCGGAAAAAACGAAGAATTTGATTTGAAGACAAATCCTTTTAAAGAAAGGTGGGATGATATGAATCCAACAACTGATCACTTCCATGTACCCGAACGAGCAATTACAAGAAGCAATACAAAGAAGATTCAAGAATCAAATCAAGAAAATAATGAAATGACTGATATTGGAAAGTGATTAGAAGACTTGCCATTGGTAGTTGAACTACCAATTAAGACAATTTATGAATGGCTTATTTTCTTCAATTTATATTTATAGCATTTATTAATAGTTTGTATGAATGCCTTATTTTCTTCAATTTGTATTTAATAGCATTTATTAGTGATTTGTAGGTTGTGGCTGAACCTTATTATGTTAGGGTTATCTTTTGGGCTTATTTAAAGGCATGTAATATTCATGTTTGGAGGATTTGTTGAATACAGGAAAAAACCTGTGTTTTCTTGATACCCTTTTGGTGTTATTCTTTTTCAAACCTTTCTTTAGGTTTTGATGTTTAAACCGATTCATTGAATTAGTTTTGATCAAGCTAATTCTGGAGTGAATTGTCTTGGTATCTAAGAGTGACCATCATAGATTCCAAGTTCGATCTAAGAGTCATTCATCTTCTAACCAACTCTTGGTTAGAATCAATCCGTTAAGTTCGCTTTCTCTTTGAACGTTTTGCAAGGATTCTAGAAGGACCTCTAGCTTTGCAAAATCCAGCATTGTTGACGCTTATCAATGCTAGCACTAGAAGCAATCACGTTCCATTTCTCCTACTCGTACTCCTGAGAAATAGAGCGACTAGTTACAAGGTGCAACGCAGGAATAAAGACAAGCGAAGTACCTGAATTTCAAAAGGATCGCTCGAGACAATTAAGCGTCCAAAAATCGGCATGAATGCTAGCACTATAAGCAATCAAACTATCACGTTCCACTTCTCCTACTCGTAACCCTGAGAAATAGAGCAACTAGTTACAAGGTGCACCGCAGGAATAAAGACAAGCAAAGTACTTGAATTTCAAAAGGATCGCTCGAGACCATTAAGCGTCAAAAAATCAGCATACTAGCACCATAAGAATTCAAACAATCACGTTCCATTTCACCTACTTGTAGTCCTGAGAAAGAGAGCAACTAGTTACAAGGAGCAACGAAGGAATTAAGATAAGTAATGAACCTGAACTTACGACAAACAAAAATCCGCATGCTAGCACCATAAGCAATCGTATCACATTCCATTTCTCCTACTCGTTGTCCTGAGAAATAGAGCACCTAGATACGAGGTGCAACGAAGGAATAAAGACAAGCAAAGTACCTGAACTTCAGCCAGATCACTCGAGGCCATTAAGCATCCAAAAATCAACATGCTAGCACCATAAGCAATCAAACAATCACGTTCCATTTCTCCTACT
This sequence comes from Cucurbita pepo subsp. pepo, assembly GCF_057944985.1. Taxonomy (NCBI): domain Eukaryota; kingdom Viridiplantae; phylum Streptophyta; class Magnoliopsida; order Cucurbitales; family Cucurbitaceae; genus Cucurbita; species Cucurbita pepo. Next base: position 7,793,832 of record NC_141811.1, read on the forward strand.
CGTACTCCTGAGAAATAGAGCAAATAGTTACAAGTAGCTACTCAAGAATAAAGACGAGCAAAGTACATGAACTTCAAAAGGATCACTCGAGACCATTAAGTGTCCAAAAATATGCATGCATGCTAGCACTATAAGCTATCAAACAATCACGTTCCAGTTCCCCTGGAGAAATAGAGCAACTAGTTAAAAGGTGCAACACAAGAATAAAGACAAGCAAAGTACCTGAATTTCAAAAGGATCGCTCGAGACCATTAAGCGTCCAAAAATCCTTATACAGTTATATTCAAGCTATGGTGAGCTCATCAAAGGAAATTCTAGAAGACGCTAGAGACCTCCCTTATATGTTGTGCAAAGTTGAGCTTCAAGAAAGAGATGAATTAAATGCACTTTAAGTTGCATTTAATGAACTCCGCTAAATTTATGAAACTAGTCCAAGGATGAGTCAATAAGCACATTTTATTAATTGCATTATTTAATTATAGTTTAACTATTTGTTTGTCATATTTAAGATAGTTTTAAATATAGGAGTTAAGGTTATATTGTAACCCACATAGGTTACTATATTCCACCATTAACTAGCCATTTTAATATGGAGGTTATGGGTATTTTTCATTTACTAGCTCATTCATTTGGGAGTTAAGTATCACATAGGTTAAGGTTATAAAGGCTAAAGCCTTCTTTTATTTGATTAGACATCAGATTTTGGAATTAAGAATAGAATCTCTATTTTAGCTTTGTTGAGAGCTAAACTTTCTTTGCAAATTCTTGTGTTTAGAACTTGCATGTAAAGTCATTCAAGTGGTATTGATCAAACCTCTTATGGAGTGATTCGAATCACGAGTTTAGAAACGAGTTTTCTTTACTCTTGATCTTGATCATCAAGGTAATCCGTTCCATACTTTCCCTTGGGTTGATTTCCATATCAATAAGCAATCAAACAATCATGTTCCATTTCTCCTACTCGTACTCCTGAGAAATAGAGCGACTAGTTACAAGTTGCAACACAAGAATAAAGCCAAGCAAAGTAGATGAACTTCAAAAGGATCACTCGAGACTTATTAAGCGTCCAAAAATCGGCATGCATGCTAGCACTATAAACAATCAAGTTCCACTTCTCATACTCGTAGTCCTGAGAAATAGAGCAACTAGTTACTAGGTGCAACAGGGGAATAAAGACAAGCAAAGTACCTGAACTTTAAAAGGATCGCTCGAGACCATTAAGCGTCCAAAATTCAGCATGCTAGCACTATAAGCAATCAAACAATCACGTTCCACTTCTCCTTCTCGTAGTCCTGAGAAAGAGAGCAACTAGTTACAAGGTACAACGCGGGAATAAAGACAAGAAAAGTACATGAACTTCAGCCAGATCGCTCGAGACTATTAAGCGTCCAAAAAACGGCATGCTAGAACCATAAGCAATCAAACAGTCACGTTCCATTTCTCCTACTCTAGACCTGAGAAATAGAGCAACTAGTTACAAGGTGCAACACAGGAATAAAGAGAAGCAAAGTACCTGAACTTCAAAAGGATCGCTCGAGACCATTAAGCGTCCAAAAATCAGCATGCTAGCACTATAAGCAATCAAACAATCACGTTCCACTTCACCTACTCGTATTCCTGAGAAAGAGAGCAACTAGTTACAAGGTGCAACACGGGAATAAAGACAAGAAAAGTACCTGAACTTCAGCAGGATCACTCGAGCCCATTAAGCGTCCAAAACCAGCATGCTAGCACCATAAGCAATCAAACAATCACGTTCCATACCGTTGTAATGCTCTTGGTCCACTAACTTTCTTGGACTTCTCAAACTGTAGAGAGACTCTAGCCCCATGATTATTGTAACGATCCAAGCCGACCGCTAGCAGATATTGTTCTCTTTGGACTTTCCCTTTCGGGCTTGCCCTCAAGGCTTTAAAACGCGTCTGCTAGGGGAAGGTTTCCACACCCTTATAAATGGTGGTTTGTTCTTCTCCCCAACCAATGTGGGACATCACAATCCACCCCCCTTCGGGGCCCATCGTCCTCGCTAGCACTCTTTCCTTCCTCCAATCGATGTGGGACCGCCCCCAAATCCACCCCCCTTTGGGGCCCAGCATCCTTACTGGCACACTGCCTCATGTCTACCCACCTTCGGGGAACAGCAAGAAGGTTGGCACATCGTCCGGTGTCTGGCTCTAATACCATTTGTAACGACCCAGGCCCACCGCTAGCAGATATTGCCTCTTTGGACTTTTCCTTTCGGGCTTGCCCTCAAGGCTTTAAAACGCGTCTGCTAGGGGAAGGTTTCCACACCCTTATAAATGGTGGTTTGTTCTCCTCCCCAACCAATGTGGGACATCACACTTATGATGTGATGATGCTATATGATGGTGTGATGTTGTTATATGATGATGCGATGATGTGATGATGCATATGAGATGATGACATGATATGATGTATGATGATGATGGTATATAATGGTGTGATGTTGTTATGAGATGATGTGATGATGTGATGATGTAATTGAGATGATCATGATGTAAGATGCGTGAGGTAAGATGTAACACTAATTCATGAAGCACACAAACCATGTAGAATAGAAACAATTGCTGCTTGTAACAGATGCATTTATAGTGGGAAGCAACAAGGACAATTGAGGTTTAAGTTAGAGGAGTATGAAGTAACCAACATATAAGAAGAAAAACAAGCATTTCAAAAAAAAAAAACCAAAGAATAAACGGCAGTAATAGCATAATTAGTATTCTGATTTTTGTTTGAATGGTTACTGCTTGTGCAGGTAAGGGTTAAAGCCTTACCTCTGTGATTTGTGCAGAAATTGGTGTTCTTTGTGTAGTGCTTTCTTCAGATTTCCAGGAATGAACGTCCCAAAGAATTAATGGATTTGAATCAGCTTTTGAAAGGGTTTTCTACATTCGGACAAACCTTGCTATCTTAGGGTTCCATATTTGTTACTTGCTCTTCTGCAAATCCCCATTTTCAGAGAATATTCTCCAATTTGAAACCGTCTTTTCTCGCAGAGGCCGAGCCCCAACACCGAATTTGTTCCATGCAGTCAAAGGAAAACGAAAAAACAAAAATACAATTTTATTAATAGATATTTGGCATATTAAAAAAAAAAAAAATTATATATTTTTTTTTTGTTGTAGCTGATGAGGATATGGTTTGAGCATCAAAATTAACCATTGTTCCATAAGTTAGGGGTTTTCTCATGGCCACTCCAGCTCTTTGGGTAATTGCTCTTATCTACCTTGCCCCTAAAAAAACTTGAGGATTGCATTGGATTTTGTTTAATATGCCCGGTTATCTTAAGGTCAAGATGGGGCGTTTAACTCCAGGTTATCTACCTTCACCTTCTTTCACTCTTTTTCGTGTTAGGACCATAAATTCTAAAATTCACTCTTTTTTGTGTTAGGACCATAAATTCTAAAATTTCTTCTTCACCTTCTTTCACTCTTTTTCGTGTTAGGACCATAAATTCTAAAATTTCTTCTTAGGGTGTGAGAAGAGGGGTTGCAAAGCTAGAGGTCCTTCTAGAATCCTTGCCAAAACGTTCACAGAGAAAGCTAACTTAACGGATTGATTCCAACCAAGAGATGGTTAGAAGATGAATGACTCTTAGATCGAACTTGGAATCTATGATGGTCACTCTTAGATACCAAGACAATTCACTCCATAATTAGCTTGATCAAAACTAATTCAATGAATCGGTTTAAACATCAAACTTAAAGCAAGGTTTGAAAAAGAATAACACCAAAAGGGTATCAATAACACACAAATGTTTTTTTTTTCTGTATTCAACAAAATCCCACAAACATGAATATTACATGCCTTTAAATAGGCCCAAAGATAACCCTAACATTATAAGGTTCAGCCACCAACTACAAATCCCTAATAAATGCTATTAAATACAAATGGAAGAAAATAAGGCATTCATACAAACTACTAATCAATGCTATTAAATACAAAGGGAAGAAAATAAGGCATTCATACAAACTACTAATCAATGCTATTAAATACAAATGGAAGAAAATAAGGCATTCATACAAACTACTAATCAATGCTATTAAATACAAATGGAAGAAAATAAGACATTCATACAAATTACTAATAAATGCTATTAAATACAAATCAAAGAAAGTAAGGTATTCATAAATTGTCTTAATTGGTAGTTTAACTACCAAAGTCAAGTCTTCTAATCACTTTCCAATGTCAGCCACTACATTATTTTCTTGATTTGATACTTGAATCTTCTTTGTATTGCTTATTGTAATTGCTCGTTTGGGTACATGGAAGTGATCAGTTGTTGGATTCATATCATCCCCCCTTTCTTTAAAAGGATTTGTCCTCAAATCAAATTATTCTTTCTATCTGGACAAGAACTGAATATTGTTTTTTTTTCTCTCTCTACTAATATATTTTTTTCTCACTTTTTTTTTCTTATCTTTTTTTTTTCTTTCTCTAATTTCAATTGATCACAATGTACTTCATATGAAGACAATGGAAGTAAAGTAAATTTTTTCCCTCACAAAGTAAAAGCATACTTGTTCATCAAACCATCAAATGTTACCTTTCTATCATATTGCCAAGGTCGGCCGAACAAGATGTCCCCCGCATGCATTGGTACGACATTACAAAGAACTTCATCTTTATATCTTCCAAGAATAAAAGAAATAAGAGCTTGGGAGTTCACCTTAATTTCTTCTTTGTTTGTCAACCATTGAAGTTTGTATGGTTTTGGATGGGGATGGACAGAAAGTTGAAGTCTTTTTACAAGGAAGCTGCTTACCACATTTGTGCAACTTCCACTATCAATCACCAAGCTGCATGGGTATCCTTTGACCAAACATCTTGTGTGGAATAAGTTTTCCATTTGCTCTTCTCCTTGATTTGAACATTGAGTACCCTTCTTGTGATCAAAGATATGGAATTACCTTCTTCAACATACTCATCATCATATGCTGCAATTTCTTCCACAAGCTGTGAATCATGATCCTCACATTCATCATCTGAATCAAGTATACCATTCCTTATCACCATAACTTTTTTATTAACACACTCTTTGCTCATGTGTCCAAACCCTTTGCACTTCCAACATTGAATAGAACTAGACTTCTCCTTTACCGTCTTTGAAGCTTCATTCTTTTTACCAATGGAACTATAAGCCTCAACACTTTTAGCAGCCACAAACTTTTCTTTTGGTGACATTGATTCATTTCTATTCACAAAACTATCCTTGTTCCAAGTTTTAGAATTTGAAAAGGGGTTAGTTCGTGATGTGTACCTTTTTGAATGCTCTTTTTCTTCCTTCAATTGGTCTTCAATTTTGAAAGCATAATGATACATGTCTTCCAGATATAGTGGTGGATTTCTGTCAACAAGATGAGCAATTTCTCGATTCAAACCTCCAAGGAATCTAGACATGGTATCTTCTTCTTCTTCTCTAACATTTGCTCTTTCCATCATAGTTTCCATCTCTTGATAATATTCCGCCACACTTTTTGTTCCTTGCCTCAAACCTTGCAATTTAGTTTTCACATTTCTTTCATAATGTTTTGGAACATACATTTTTCTCATGGCTTCTTTAAGTTCTTCCCATGTCTCTATTGGATCCTCATCTTTTCTTCTTCTCTCGAATTTGAGATGTTGGTACCAATCACTAGCATGATTGGTAAATCCGGCAATAGCAAGTCTCATCTTCTTATTTTCACTATAAGTGTTGCAATCAAACACATGCTCTATCTTTCTTTCCCACTACAAGTATGCCTCAGAATCTGCCGTTCCACAAAAGGGCGGGATTTTGAGTTTAACTCCCCCATCTCTATCTTCATGTACTCTTTCCATCCTTCTAGGTTGCATAATAGTTGCATGGTTATTTCTTCCTCTCCATCTACCATGAACTTGTCTTTCTTGTACTACTATACCTTCATCTTCTTGTAATGTTCATTCTTGTCTTTGTTGTTGCGCCCTTCTTTCTTGTCTATCTTCCATCATCATTTTCATCATACCTTGAATTGCTTGAAGAATGGTTGTATTGATCTGGTACTGGTGGTACTGCTTCTCCATTATGTGACATTTTGTTATCAAGGGACCTCTCCACACTTCTCACAAAAATTTCACTCAGGGACACTCGTGTTTAACACTCAAAGGTAGGCTTTTGGTACTAGGTCAAGAATGTAAAGTCTGTTTTTTTTTTCTCTTCTCGATAATATGAGAGAGAAACAAAAATTGATACAAAAAAAAAAACAATAAAAATATTTCACCTTTAGAGCAGCCAAAGAATGTCGACCAAAAGCTCTGATACCAAATGATAAGCGCCAACAATGCTGGATTTTGCAAAGCTAGAGGTCCTTCTAGAATCCTTGCCAAAACGTTCACAGAAAAAGCTAACTTAACGGATTGATTCCAACCAAGAGCTGGTTAGAAGATGAATGACTCTTAGATCGAACTTGGAATCTATGATGGTCACTCTTAGATACCAAGACAATTCACTCCAGAATTAGCTTGATCAAAACTAATTCAATGAATCGGTTTAAACATCAAACCTAAAACAAGGTTTGAAAAAGAATAACACTAAAAGGGTATCAAGAAAACACAAAGGTTATTTTTTTCTTGTATTCAACAAAATTCCCCAAACATGAATATTACATGCTTTTAAATAGGCCCAAAAGATAACCCTAACATTATAAGGTTCAGCCACCAACTACAAATCCCTAATAAATGCTATTAAATACAAATGGAAGAAAATAAGGCATTCATACAAACTACTAATCAATGCTATTAAATACAAATAGAAGAAAATAAGGTATTCATAAATTGTCTTAATTGGTAGTTCAACTATCAAAGACAAGTCTTCTAATCACTTTCCAATGTCATGTAATAGCCCAAAAATAAATAAAGAAATAAACGAATAAACATAATTATAAAAATAGTTAAAATAATAATAATAATTATAAAATTAATTAATTAATTAAAAAAAATCATTCCCCACTTCTCTCCACTAACCCTTCGTCCCTTCCCACAGTTATCTCTCCTCGACCCATCCCACCTGCAAAAAAAAAACAGAAAAACAACAATAGTCAGATCTGAGAAATAAGTATAATGGCTATTGCAGATTTAGAGATTTTTGTCAGTTATTACGGTAAAATCCTATCTCAGATTTCCTTTTCCTTTAGAGTTATGGTGATAAGAAATTAATTCCTTTTCCTTTAGAGTTATGGTGATAAGAAATTAATTTAGGATCAAATCTTCTTTCCTATCTTTAACCGTCTCTAATAATCAGATCTCATATAGGTCAGTAATATCTGTTTCCACAATTGAAAAACCTATTTACAACATTAAAGAGATTAGAGAGAGAGGGAGGCAGATTAAGTAAAGATTTGTTAAACAGTATTTAACAATAAAAGGAAATATCCCAGTGAGCTCCTTTCAATTTTAAAACCTATTTACGGAATGAAAAAGATAGAGAGAGAGGGAGAGTAAGGAAAGATTTGTTAAACAGTATTTAACAATAATAGGAAATATCAGACAGGAGCTCCTTTCAATTTTTTGTAACAGAAAACATTCAGAATTTTCATCAGTGAGCTTCTTTAAATTTTGTCCAACCGAAAAGATCAGAATTTTAAGATGACCAATGTAAATTAGAGTAATAATTTATAGAGATAAAACTTGAAACTGATGTCATGAGCTCATATAGGTTGACTCGGATTTCAAAGGACGGAATCGAACTTTCATTAAAGATATATTTGTGACAACGACTTAAGCTATCCAGGTAAGTGACCTTACTATTGACATGGTTATTTTTTATGTTGACACGTGCCCTGTGGTTCTGCACGTGTCATATATATTGATATGTGTGAATTGTCTGTAGATCGATATGCTTCATATATTTTATGTTATGTTATATAATATGTGGATTGTATGATAAGAATTATGGTACGATGTGCTCTAGGAGATGTTTGAGATAGGATACGAGAAGGATGCACAAAACAAAATGTAATGATAGGAGTAAGATACGTTCATGAAACGTTAAGGTTAGGTTACATACCAGAGTGCTATGGATAGGAGAGATTGATGAAAGAATACGGTTAGGTTATGGGTAGAAAGGGATAGGTCTGTGATAGATTGATAGAACGATGACGTTAGGATACGTTCTGGTTATGATATGATACATTGTATGCTAGATTATTGTGCTTAAGTACGAAATCATGTGAACGTGAATGTATGTTATTTATGCTGCTTAGTTGATGTGATATGAATGCATGTGACGATGTGTGACCCTTGTGCGATTATGGCTTGTTGTATGAGTATTGGAATGTAACCGAATGAATTGTATGACATGAAATACGGTAAATTGCATGATACATAACCCCGCTAGGAATATGTATGATATGTAACGAAACGAGAATGAGAATGACATGTAAGCATGAAAACGTGACACGGGGTTATGATCATTAAATGATGACTGTAGGACTACTGGAACCTCATGCATATTGTGTGATCATGCATTTGGGGGGATACCCCTATCCCATCACGAGGGTACGGACGCGTACATCCAAATGGCAGGACAACGATCGTTATGCCCTGCATAGCGCTGCCGTGACGGTTTTAGTTTTAACGGGTCCCGGTGGGCCCCAGAGCATGCCCACCGGCTAGGGATAGTGGCCCAGCGGTGTGCGAACTAGCTGGTAAGCCCATACTCGCACGTATGGGCTGCGTGTAGAGTATATGGTACACGTCCACGATTACCCGTTAGGATTACACTGTAGGGAAAACGAAACGAAACGAAATGAAACGAAACGAAATGAAATGAAAGATAGGTCCCATCATTTCATTGCATGTGATTGTTGCATTTAACCCCAAAAGTGGGGTCACTTACTGAGTATTTCTTTAAATACTCAGGCCATGTGCTACTACATTTTTCAGGTTAAGGCCAGGCATTCCTGTACGGCTGACGACGACATCGCAACTCGAGATCATGGCACATGCATAGGATAGTGGTATTTATTTTCTTAGACTTAGGATAGAATAAGATGTTTGAAACTTAAACGCTTATTTATTTTATTTTGGGTCTTTTGTTGTGTCGTTTTAAAGATGTTTTCGAAACACTTAAGTCCATGGCTGTGTTTTTAAGTTAAAGGTTATGTTTTATGGAATTTAAATGAAATCTTCAGCCTTCAATGTTTATGGTATATATACAATAGCGACCTTAAATTAAGTAGAAAATTTCGGGTTGTTACAGTAAGCCACTACATTATTTTCTTGATTTGATACTTGAATCTTCTTTGTATTGCTTCTTGTAATTGTTCGTTTGGGTACATGGAAGTGATCAGTTGTTTGAAGAAGAAAAATGCAGGGTTGTGCGTGCGTCTTGGTGTAGGAGGCTGAAATGCAGGTGTGGGTCAGCGGTGGGTCTCAATTTCATAGGCTAGAGCAGCATTCATGGGTCTCTGTTCAGCAGCGGTGGAGATTGTGTGTGGGTCAGGTCAGTAGTTTGCACAGGCGGTGTGGTCACGGTACAGTGACTAAATTGACGTGGGTGACTGTTTTTCTTTGAGAGTTCGTAGGGGGTATTTGATTGGAGCTTAAATCAGTCTAGGTTTGAGGTATAATCGATTTCTTCTCGAGGAGGTTTGAATGGCTCACATGGGTTATAGTCCATTGGGTTTATTGATCCCATTATAACTCTGTATTTGGTGCTTGATGATCTTAATAAAAGTCTCATATGCTGGTTCTTAAAATGGATGTAGGCCAAAAAGGTTGAACTGCTTATATATTTTGGTGTTCTTATCTCTTGCTTTGTTTATTTGCTGCTGCAAATTGTATTCTGTTTAGAGCAAATTAGAGTTCAATTTTTTTTTTTTTTTTTTTACCAAGTTCAGTTCTCAATCCTCACTACTAGACTGTATACCACTAGTTGAAATCTAGGTAATCCCCGTTCACATTTGTTCATTGTTATTTGTTGCTTGAAGTCTTCCACCACTTCATTCCTTCATATTAGAGGGCTGTCTCTGCTCTGTTGACATCCTTGTTTGGGTTAGAAGGAGGTTAGCAAAACCTTTGCCTCTTTTTCGTCTAACCCTGTTGATACATTTATTCGAGGCAGGAGATAGGCAGGAGATAGGCAGTAAATTTTTTAAAAAAGGAAATGGTGGAGGAATTAATTTAGAGTAACATTTTCCTCTGGGTCATTTTGAATCTCTGCTTACATTTTAAATATTAGGCTCCTACTTCAAACATCATAAATTCATATGCAAAGTTCGATTGGACTCGATGTATTAGTATAATATAAATATTGAATGACAGACGTAATATACTTTACACTTGAAGATGTTAAGTCTTACAAAAAACAAGTGAAATTTTGTCTTGTTTGGAAATACATTATATTCTCTACCACTTGAATATTGCAACCATTAGCATTTTTCTTACGTTCATTCAATTCAGGTTTTAAACACTTTGCACAATGACCAGCACTGAGGCAGGAATGGGTCAGTCTACAGAACAAAAGAAGAGTGTCTGTGTCATCTCCATCCATGTTTAGAAGATGGGGTAGAAGACATCCATTTATCAGATATGGACTTCCAATCCAATGATCTCTCTCACCTTGCTTGGGGCAGTTGGTCTTGGTTAGTGGTTGCTGGTACTGTTTGAAGTTTATGATTCAAAGTTATGGTGTTGCCTTCTTTAGGAGATCACTTTAATTTCCTGGATCTCCTTTTCAAAGTGGAGAAATACCTCTCTTCTGGATTGAAAACCTGTTTTATACAAAATAGATGGGAAAGATTCTGGACTTTTGCCTTGGAAGTGTTCATCGAGTCCATGGAATTGAGATTTGAGAACTGATGCGAAAATGCTTCGAGAATCAAAATTCCGTGTGCAGTCCTTTCAACTTAATATTCACTACTCTCTGGCTTACCTTTCACAACGTTTTACTGTACATCAATACCTTTCCTGGTGCTCTATTTCATATCTTGTAAAGTTCAATTTGGAGTAGACGGTTAATTAGCTATCTGCTCCGCATTTCTTTTTGCATTCCTAAAAGTGGTGTGCCCTTCTTGGCTAAGATTTATGATGGTGTGCAAAAGTACCATGTTTGGAAATCACTGCTCGAAATTTTTTACTTAATTTAAGGTCACTACTGTATACATGTTATGAATATTAAATACGAAAAGACTTCATTTAAATTCCATAAAGCGTAACCTTTATCTTAAAACACAGCTATGTTCTTATGTGTTTTGAAGACACCTTTAAAACGACACAACTAAATAAAATAAATAAACATTTAAATTAAAAAACATCATATTCTAGCCCTAAATACCACCATACTATGTATGTGCCATGGTCTCGAGTTGCGATGCCGTCGTCAGCAGTACAAGAATAGAATGTCTTGCCTTAATCTGAAAAATGTAGTAGCACATTAGCACATGGCTTGAGTATTTAAAGAAATACTCGCTGTCATCAGCCGTACAAGAATGTCTTGCCTTAATCTGAAAAATGCAGTAGTACATGACTTGAGTATTTAAAGAATTACTGTAGTACATGCTTGAGTATTTAAAGAATTACTACATGGCTTGAGTATTTAAAGAATTACTAGCCAATTTAGTAGTAGTACATGACTTGAGTATTTAAAGAATTACTAGCCTTAATCTAAAAAATGCAGTAGTACATGACTTGAGTATTTAAAGAAATACTTAGTAAGTGACCCCACTATTGGGGCTAATGCAAGAACATGCAAATGTAATGACGGGACCTATCATTTCAGTCTATTTTTTTACGGCACTATCCTAACGGGTAACTTGGATGTGTATCATATACTCTACACACAACCCATGCGTGCGAGTATGGACTCACCCGTCAGTTCGCACACCGCTGACCCACTTTCCTTGTCGGGCGAGCATATTTTGGGAGCTCCTTAGGCCGGACACCCCTTAAAACTAGTAACCGTCACGACAGCATTAGGTTAAACATAATGATCGTTCTCCTGCCTAACCGTCGCAACATTATGATAGCCATAATGAGCGTTTTCCTGCCACGTAATGTACGCTTCCGTATTATCGTGAAGGGTAAGGGGTATCCTCAAACGCATGAGCTGTTGGGATTTATGCCCTAAAGCCTCGTAATTAATTATTTAGTTTTTAACAATAATTTTTATTATTTTATTTTTAATTTAATTGTTATGTATGGTATGAAAATCCAAGGTTATTAATGTAATCTTGAACCGTATGTGGTTGACATACAAGAGGATCGTGTTCAATTAATAACCTAAACAGTCTATAGTATATGGATAAGGTTGGGTGCCTTATCCTGGTAACACTATTTATACGGCCCACTTTGTAATCGTTACAAATGATTTTATTCAAATCGTTCATGTGGAGACATGTAAGTGGGGGTATCCTATACAATGAGTTTGTATAAAACTAGACCAAGAAATATTTAATTCTCTTTATAAATTCGTTAATTGAGAAGATTAATATTTCACATGATGACCATATGCGACTCGATCTTAATCCTGAGTGAGCTATGAACTCCTGCCTGTGAGGGCTTGTCCTTTAATTTACATGGGTGAGAATGACTCTTTTAGCCGATTCAATATGCCTAACATTTTGGGGACTTGGCCAAATAAGGAGTTGGGAACATAATATCATGAGATGGAATCTACTCCTTCTCATATAAGGAAAGTAGATGAGTTGTTCTCTTAAGTACTGATTTCGGGACTTGAACAATGGGACCCCACCCTCTCATTGGCCCAAGAGGGACTTGTTTATGATTGGATGATAAACAAATTGTTCAGTAGAGAATCAGTGGTACTTAAGGTGAAAGATGTAATTATAGGGGTAAAACGGACTTTTGACCCAGCTGTAATTATGAACAACTCGTGATGGATCGACTTGCTTATAATGATTATATCAATGAACATAACTTGTCCTACAGTACATAAGAGTGCAGCTCTAGGCCTATAGTCGAGTGACTTATAGTTAATGAATGAAAATTGATTAATTAAAGAGTTTAATTAATTAATTTTGTATCATTGGAACTTATAATCGGTAGGTTCATAAAGTCCCATTGCTAGCTCATAGTAACACTAAAAGGTTCAATTTATTTGAAAGAAAATTTGAAGGGTTCAAATTGATATTCAATATAGAGAAAATAAATTTAATTTGAAATGTCAAATTAATATTTAGTATATTAGATATATTAAATAAATAGAGAAAATATATTTAATATCGAATACTAGTAAGAAGGGAAACACAGCAATAGATAGGAAGGAGTGGAAGGAGTTGAATATAATTATAAAGAAGAAAAAAAAAAGGTAAACACAATAACAATGTTAACGGGTATTAAACACAGTAAGAAAAAATAGAATATCTGGAAAATATTAAAGGGTATTAAATGGTTTGTATGAAAATAATACTATAACAAACATATATAAATATTTCAAGAGACTTTAACGTTTGCATGAAGTAAAACACATGGACCAATATAAATTAGAGAAACAATTTTAATAGAAGTTTAAATTTGAAACTGATGTCATGGGCTCACGTAGGTTGACTTGGATTTCAATGGACTTTCATTAAGGATAACGTCAGGACATCAGCCTACGCTAATCAGGTAAGTGGCCTTACTATCGACATGGTTATATTTGATGTTGACACATGCCCCGTGGTTCTGCACGTGTCATATATATTAATGTGTGAATTGTCTGTGGATCGATATGCTTCTTATATGTTATGTATATGTTATAATATGTGAATTGTATGATAATAATTACGGTACGATGTGTTCAATGATATGTTTGAGATAGGATACGAGAATGATGCACAAAACGAAATGTAACGACAGGAGTAAGATACGTTCATGAAACGTTAAGGTTAGGCTACATACAGGAGTGCTATGGGTAGGAGAGATTGATGAAAGAATACGGTTAGGTTATGGGTAGAAAGGGATAGGTTTGTGATAGATTGATAGAACGATAGCGTTAGGATACGTTCCTCTGATGATATGACTAAGGTGCGTTCACGTAACGATATGACTGTGATAGGTATAAGAACGTTAAGGCTATGATAAGTTGGGGAACGATATGACCACGAAGTGTTTACGATATGACATGTTTATGATACGATATATTGTGATGTGATATGTTCTATTTAGATTGTTTTATGTGACCATTGAGGTAATTGTTGTATGAATTGCACGTTATGAAATGACATGTTAAAAGCATGGAGCGTTATGTTATGTTTTTTAAATTGTATGTATACAACCTGTTATGAATGACACGATATAACGATAAATTAAATGAAATATATCCCCGTTAGAATTATGCATGATATGAGAACTGAAAAATGAGAAAATATATAATATGAATGTAAAAAAATAGCGGGGTTATATTTAATAATGTTGAAAATGAAAAAATATTGGGACATCATGCATTATGTGTGCTCATGCATTGGGGGATACCCCTATTTCATCATGACGGACAGGGATAGGATCATTACGTTTTACATAATGCTGCCGGTAGGGGTACGATCATTATGTTTTACATAATGCTGCCGGTAGGGGTACGATCATTTTATTTTACGTAATGCTGCAGCGATGGTTACTAGTAATAACGGGTGTCTTGCTTAAGGAGCTCCCAGAGTATGCTCGCCTGACAAGGAAAGTGGCCTAGCAGTGTGCGAACTGACTGGTGAATCCATACTCACACGTATGGGTTGTGTGTAGAGTATATGGTACACATCCAAGTTACCCGTTAGGACAGTACCGTAGGAAATAGATTAAAATGATAGGTCTCGTCATTGCATTCGCATGTTATTGCATTTAACCTGTAATATCCGAATTTTTAGACAAATAAATAAAAAAATAAAAATAACAACATAGGGGCAAAATTGTCATTTTGCCCCTACTCATACCTAAGGGGTCTCGTTGTTTGGGCTCTAAGAAGAAAGAGACAGTAAAAAAAAGAAAAGAAAAGAAAAAGAAAAAGAAAAAAAAAAAAAAAAAAAAGTTAGGGTTTGGGAGAAAGGAAGAGCAAAGAAGACAAACTGTCGTTGAAGATCGAATCCAAGGCAAGAAAGTTCGAAGCAATACTTCTCTCGGTGCTGGAAAAGAAGTTTGGGTGGTGGATTCACTCATTCCGGCAAAAAAATTCGAGAACGGACAAAGTAAAGTTCCGAACTTTTTGTTTCAATTTTATCTAGATCTGAGGAGTTTCTTGAGCGTTAGATCTGGATTTTTTGTGGTATGTAACTAAAATAAGATTCACACAGGTTTATTGAAGTTCCTGGACGATAATCGGAGTTTAGTTGGACTTTGGGTAAACTGATCGAAAACAGAAAATGTGAGTTTTTCCGTATCTTTGGACGGCCTTAACTCATCCTGTATTCAAGGTAAAAAATAAAAGAAAAATATTGTAGAAGTAGAATATGAGATGTACAATTTTCGTGAAGAAACATTGTTGATATGGATTACGGATTGAAAGATAAGAAAATTCGAAAAAAATAGATCGAAAGTGCTAACATCTGGAAATTTGAAACACATGCAGGAGAGAGAAAGAGACTGCCACGCGTTGACTAGCGAACGGAGGAGCGCGGCGGAGCCGGCATGCGTCACGTGGTAGCGTTCCACTGGTGCGCTGAGTCGGGTCGACCCGTACGCTCGCCGAACCGGTCCAGAAACTCGCGGTCCAACCTGATTTTTCTCGCTAATCACTGTGCGCCACGTGTCACGCCCATAAAATTCGAAGGTAAGTCCACGGCCGCTGGGGTTCGAAACGCGGCACTGCCCGTGCGTGTGCCGGCACGTGTGGGGACCTGCTGGCGCGTGGGACCCCATTCTCTCACCCATTTGGCCTCCTTGCTTGTTTTTCGCCCCAATTTCAACTCTGATCCTATTTTTATGTGAATTAGGACCAAGGAAATTCCAGAATTTTTGGAACCTTTTCCAGCAAATAATTCGAGCTTGGGAAGACACGCGTCAACCAAGTAAGTAGTCATTTGGATTTCCACGAGCAGTACTTATAGGAACCACTTGGATGCATGCATGCTATCATACCCATAAACCTAGCTACCCGAACCTAACATATTAGTATGGAAACCATGAAAATGAAATAAATAAGGAAATTTATGGCTTCTAGATATGAATGATTATGTAATCTGTTTAGATTGAGATTCTGATAATGTATGTATGCATGAGGAGGATGGGAAACTTGTGAAATCTGCACTTCAGGTATAAATGGACATTATCTTCCCATTGAGCATGTTTGTTAATATTGCATGAACTGCTGCGTGTTAACTCCTATGCATGGTGATTCCTTGTGTTATCTTTCTGGTTGAATATGAAAAAATTATGAGCTTAGATTAGGGTGCTTGTGACTAAGTAGGCTAGACGAGATCCTAGATTGGGGGACCTCTAGAATACCGTGCATTTAGACCCGCGAAACGATTACCAACGGATCCAGAGCCCAGAATTCCAAACCCGATAGGTTTGTGAGAGCTTGCACAAGAATCCTAGAGATGCACGAATTCAAGTCTAAGCCACCAAGTTTCACCCTAGAAGGAATAGTAGGTCACCACGGTAACTGTAGGTAACCCGTTAGAGTCGAGCAGTGTGGATAGTGTCATCAGAACCTCCACTTCCCTCTCTGCTCCGATATCGTATCGTCAAGACAGAGCTCCGGTATGGAGATCGTTGAGCTTGGCAGATCCGGACAAGGAAGTGTGACAGGCCCAGACCTAGTGGTGATAGCTAAGGGGTCTTTTAAACAGAACTCCTGATCGTAGAAACCCATCCGTGAGCGGGGGACATGGAACCACTAGGATGATTTAGTAGCTAATCGGCACACAGGGGATCGCAACCCCCGATTTTAGTGGATGTATGGTCCCGTGTGAGGGTTGTCAGCTAACCTCCATGGATGATGTTCAGAGAGAGTTACGTATTCAGATCCAGCCATACGATCCCCTCAGATTTACATATGAGGTCGCGCCTCTCCTCAGGACACTGATCATTTCACTGCATAAGATGGGCAAGCCTCCTAAGGTACAGAAAAGAGAGTCGTAGCGTGATTCGCAGTCACTAGAACCCAAAGATAAGACCGTGTATACCTACTAAGATAAGGATGCGAAAAGAGCCTACAAGTAGGTTGCTTACTGAGTATATTTTTATACTCACCCCTTTCTCCCCCTTTTTTTTTTTTAGGTACCAGTCAATACAGGGAGGTGTTCGAGAGCTGCATTGTCACAGAGGGGTGTCGTTCCGGAGCGTCAGTCCCTTGTTGGTCTTTTAGAGTTCTTCGTCCGTTTTCATATTTGGAGTCTTTTGTATTTCATTTTATATTTGTAATTCCTTTTGTAATAATTTGAAACAAAACTTTTCTCTATTTTGTTTTAATTAAATGGTATTTTTACCTTTTACTTTACTTTTCTTTTCTTTTTATTTATTTTTGATTTCGTCTTTTCGATTCAGTTTTTCGAAGCCTCGAAAATTGGGTCGTGACATAACTCCCAATAGTGGGGTCACTTACTGAGTATTTCTTTAAATACTCAAGCCATGTGCTACAACATTTTTCAGGTTAAGGCGAGACATTCCTCGAGATCATGGCACATGCATAGGGTAGTGGTATTTATTTTCTTAGACTTAGGCTAGAATAGGATGTTTTTAACTTAAACGCTTATTTATTTTATTTAGTCTTTTGTTGTGTCGTTTTAAAGATGTTTTCGAAACACATAAGTCCATGGCTATGTTTTAAGATAAAGGTTATGTTTTATGGAATTTTAATGAAGTCTTCCGTATTCAATGTTTAGGATATGTATACAGTAGCGACCTTAAATTAAGTAGAAAATTTCAGGTCATTACAACTGTAGAGACCGAGGGAGTCATAGCACAGCTAGCCTGACTCATAGTACAACCTACGCTTAGGCAGATAATTATTACCTTCCAACGAGAGGATCCAAACCTGCAGAAAGTCCTAGGACAGTTAGACGAAAGTCCAATAGATGGATTCTCGAAGTTCTCAGATGAAGGACTATTGCATCAGGGACACCTATGTGTTCCGACAATAGAGGATTTAAGGAAAGAGATACTGA
Organism: Cucurbita pepo subsp. pepo; assembly: GCF_057944985.1. Classification (NCBI taxonomy): domain Eukaryota; kingdom Viridiplantae; phylum Streptophyta; class Magnoliopsida; order Cucurbitales; family Cucurbitaceae; genus Cucurbita; species Cucurbita pepo. The sequence continues at coordinate 7,811,906 of NC_141811.1, forward strand.
CGGAAGCTCACAACTCGCCATTTGCCATGCATCCAGGAGGTACTAAGATGTACAAGATTTAAAACAACACTTTTGGTGGAGGAGCATGAAGAGGGACGTGGCCGAGTTTGTGAGCAAGTGCTTAGTTTCTCAACAAGTGAAAGCTCCTAGACAAAAGGTGGTGGGGTTGTTGCAGCCCCTAAGCATACCGGAGTGGAAGTGGGAAAACATAGCAATGAACTTCATAGTAGGATTACCCAAAACGCTCAAAGGCTATACAGTGATCTGGGTAGTTGTCGATAGGTTGACCAAGTCGGCACACTTCCTACATGAGAAAGCTACATATACAGTTGACAATTGGGCACAACTGTATGTGAAAGAAATAGTAAGACTACATGGAGTCCCAGTGTCTATAGTATCGGACGGGATCCATGCTTTACGTCATCGTTCTGGCGCGGACTTCAAAAAGCGTTGGGTACCTGCCTCAACTTTAATACTACCTTCCACCCCCAAACAGATGGACAAATGCAGCGTTTAAACCAAATTCTAGACGACATGTTACGCGCTTGCATACTAGATTTTAAGGGAAGTTAGGATTCCAAATTCCACCTTATGGAATTCTCGTATAATAACAGCTTCCAAGCCACTATTTGTATGACACCGTTTGAGGTCCTATTTGGGCAACGGTGTAGGTCCCACTATGTTGGGACGAAGTAGGCAAGAGAGAGTTAGTAGGACCCGAGCTAGTTCGAATCACCAATGAGGCTGTCCAGAAAATTCGAGTGTGGATGCGTACCGCTCAAAGTAGACAGAACAGCAACGCCGATGTAAGCGTAGAAGCTTAGGGTTCAAGATAGGGGACCTGGTATTCCTCAAGGTGGCACCTATGAAAGGTGTCTTGAGGTCCGGACGTAAGGGCAAGTTAAGTCCCAGATTCATTGGACCATTCGAGATTCTAAAGCGAATTGGTCCAGTAGCATATAAGTTAGCCCTACCTCCCGCCCTCTCAAGAGTGCATGATGTATTTCACGTGTCGATGCTGAGGAAGTACATTACGGACCCTATCCACGTAATAGACTACGAACCACTCCAACTCAATGAAGTTCTGAGTTAGAGGAAAAACTAGTAAAAATCTTAGCTAGAGAAGTAAAAGCCTTATGCAACATGAACATTGCGTTCGATAAGGTGTTGTGGCGGAATCACCACAGCGAGGAAGCCACGTGGGAGTGTGAGGTCGAAATAAGAGAAAAATACCCCGAGTTAGTACAAGAGTTTGAGACTTTCAAGGACGAAAGTTATTTTTAGGGCTATATAATGTAATGACCCGAAAAAAAAGAAAAGGAAAAAGAAAAAAAACTCAGACCGTCGAGTTTCGTAGATCCCACGCGAAACGACAACTGCACCCTGCTCAGCCTTCAGCCCACGACTCCCAGAACACCTCATATTACCTGCAAGCAAAGAAAAGAAAGAAAATACGAGAGAGAGAGATTTCGAGTAACGCCGGCAAGTCGCAAACTTTTTCCAACGAGTCCCAAACCACCCAAACACCGATGTCAAACGCTCAATTACCATCACAAGAGGGATCCCTAACAATAGCACAATAACTCAAGGTGCGTTTTGTGCCTTTTCGTAAGCGCCGTCGTCGGTAACCAAGGTCAGAAAATTGGGTTTTCCTAAACGTTCTTAGATCTGGGGTTTTTAGGAATTTTTAGGCCACAAAACTTCAAGGAAGGAAAGAGGGACGACAAACAGAGAGGAAAAGAAAGAAAGAGGATCAAAATCGGCAACGAAAATGCTGCGAGAAGGAGAGAGAAAATGCGCCGTTAAATTGCGCAGAAGTCGGGTAAGGAAGAAGGATCCATTGGATCCAGTCAGCCCCAACCGAGTACCCAGACTCGAGGCCCAAACCAATCTAAGCCCAGTCTAGTAAGTCGAGGCCCAATGATCAGTCTGGCCCAGTAGACTTCTGCAGCCGATGACTCGAATCGCAACCCGAACCGGACTGTGACCCGCGCCTCGACCCGACGCCACTGCACAACGTGGCTCATTCTACTGTTGCAACGTGGCACACAGTGGCTTAGGTGGTCCCTGCTCGGCGCAAGCGGCTTGGTCTCTTTCCTGCGAAGCTCCGGTGACTCCCAACGACTGTTTCGACTCAGCTTCTGGATTTTAGCCCGATTTTTACTGTTTCGACCCCCCTAGACCTATTTTTGGCCTCGATAAGGTATTCGAGACCGTTTTAGAGTCGTATTTCACATTTATGTATATATTTAGATGTATATTATAACGTTTCCAAGAATTTATTCATGCAAAGTTTTTAATGCTCGCATGAAGTCTAGCACATGAACCATTGTAAGAGTTAGAGAATTGAACGTGAAATTGATGTCATGGATTCATATGGGTTGATTTGGATACAAAGGACAAAATCGAACTTTCATTCAGAATAAATTGGTGACACCAGTATAAGCTATCACGTAAGTGACCTTACTATAGGATAGGCTAAAAATTGTATGAGTTATAATGATGTATGAGCTGTATCTTATGATGTCGTATGAGTATATGATGATGTATGAGTTATGATGCTTGATGATGTGTATAGTATATATATATTTTGACGACTGACGTACTTGATGTTTGATTCACTTTATGACAATATGAGGAGTATGATGATTGCGTGACGTTTACCTTATTATGATGATGTTTTCCATATAACTCTTACATGAATATCATTTATAACGTAAACTTTGAAAAATGTTTAAAACAACTTTTTCTCTGGAAAACACAGCCATGGTCTTTCGTGTTTAAATACGAAATATTGAAATTTAAAGAAAATAAAAGCAATACAAAATAATTTAAAACAATGAAATGCATAACAACCTATTCTAACCTAAACCTAGAAATTTAAATATGAATCTACCCTATGCTCGTGTCACAGTCTCTGCTTGCGATGTTGCCGTCCTCTGTACAAGTGCGTCTTGCTTTTACCCGAAAAATGATGTGTCATACGGCCTGAGTATGTCACGACCCGATTTTTGAGGCTTCGAAAAACCGAACCGTGACTAAAAAGACGAAATCGAAAACAAACAAAAAGAAAAGAAAAGTAGAGTAAAAGGTAAAAATTCCATTTAATTAAAACAAAATAGGAAAAAGTTTTGTTTCAAATTAATAAAAAGGAATTACAAGTATAAAATGAAATACAAAAGACTCTATAAGACCGACAAGGGACTGACGCTCTGGAACGACACCCCTCTGTGACAGTGCAGCTCTCGAACACCTCCCCACTTCGACTGGTATCTGAAAAAAAAAAAAAAAAGGAAAACGGGGTGAGTATAAAAATATACTCAGTAAGCAACCTACTTGTAAGCTCTTAATCGCATCCAAGTTTAGGAGAGAACCACCAACTACACTCTAGACCCTAGAGTCTCAATACTCTCAGTACACAAATCGGGGTGGAAGGACTTAACCTTTGAAGCGGTATTTCAGCGTTTGAGGATGAGGTGCTCCCTCATAACTACATGTACCCCTCGTACAACCCAGCTATAACTAGTCACTACATGGCCAACGTCCTTCCACAGGACGGACCCATAATGCAGGCGACCTTGACCCACTCGCGTGATCAACATCTTACCATAAGACGAATCCCCATGCAGAGTAGTTGATCTACCACCGAGTAACACTTCCCTAACAGGCGTCTCTCCAAGCTCAACAGTACCACACCGGAGTAGGAAGGAAAGAGTAACACCTCCCTAATTGGCATCTCGCCCTGCTCAACGGTATCACACCGAAGTAGGAAGGGAAAAGTAACATCTCCCTAACTGGCATCTCACCTAGCTCAACAGTACCATACCGGAGTAGGAAGGGGAGGGTAACATCTCCCTAACTGGCGTCTCGCCTAGCTCAACAGTACCACACTGGAGTAGGAAGGGAAGCGGGGCATACTCGAACGCTAAACCAGATACTATCGGCTAAGAGGTCATCTCTCTACACCTCGGGGTCCTAGTGTGGTTCTCTATATCTCAAGGGTAGTTAAAACTATTGAGTTAGGGGTCCTGGCTTCCAGATTCACTCAATCAATACTTCCAAGTCCATAACAATCCAGGGTTAAAGGGTCTCTCCCTCCAAGCGTCGCTCACGACACCATGGACTGTAACATTAGGAGGGTCCCCTAACTAAGCCCAACTCAATCCCTACAAGAGTTCACCGTAGGCGTAGCACAACACTATAGCTTATCAATCATATCATAAGTTCACACAATCATTCAACAGGAGTATATGTATGATTAACAATGCATTCAATCATACAAGCTCAATGGGGCGGTAACATCCATCAACACCCGGTGCGCAGATACACAAATTATTCAACGGAAGTTCATGTATAATTAATAGTGCATACAATCATACAAGCTCAACAGGGCGGTAACATCCATCAATACCGGAGCGCAGATACACAAATTATTCAACAGGAGTTTATGTATGATTAACAATGCATACAATCATACAAGCTCAGTGAGGCGGTAACATCCATCAACACCCGGAGCACAGATACATAAACTCTCCCGTCCGACAACATAGTATGAACAGATAAAAGTAGTAGTAAGATAGACCAGTAAGCATACCAACATCGAGTACGAAATCTCATCAAGGTAGCAAGTCCAACAGATATATTTTTAATTCCTTAAGTACAGAGGATCATTAGATCTAGCCACCCACGGATAATTTGCTCTAGCATGCATGCAAAACCAAGCGCACCCTACAAGTATTACTTCCTAAATCCATGTGGTTACTTACAGGAATGAAGCATGCCCTTCGAAGCTTACTTTTTGACTAATTAAGAGCCCAAAACTCTTGAGAGTTTGCTGATAGGTCCTAAATCAAGTTAGACTTAGATCAGTATCAAAACTGGGATAAAAAATAGTCAAATGAAAGTCAAATCGGGATAAAAATAGGTCTCACGCGCCCGACGCGCCGGAGGGATTTCCCACGCGCACAGGCACGCGCGCGTACGGACGCGCTGAGGGGATGGAGTCGCGCGCTGGTGTGTTGCCACGTGACGAGGGCTGACTGGTCCACTAAGAGGCAGGGTGTGTGTTCGAATCAGGACGCACGCGGGTTCCTACGAATTTTCCCACGCTGAAGCATGGCAGATGCGGGTTCGGGTCGCGCATGGGTTCACGGATCTGGTAGCGGGCACCGGTCTTCAAACCCTACCGACGCAGTATTTTTTTGTAAATTTTCCCCCGCCATTCCGCGCCTGACACGTATCCCATCTTTCCCGCGATGCGCAGCCCTCTCCTTTCCTGACACGCGTCCCTCCGCCGTTTGTCTTCTTCGTCTCATCTCTGCGATTTTTCAGAAAACCGATTATTTTCTATTTTCTTTGCATTTTCGTATTTCTTTCTACACAACTCAGATTAACGTGATTCCTTCACGAGATTTGTAGATCTCAGATCCTTCTACATTGTAACGACCCTAACATTTTACTTATTTAATCTGAGGTCATTACTATACCTTGAAATGCGGAATATACATTAAATGGGCCATATTTATAAATGCGACTTACTCTTGCCTTTTATTACCTTATGAAAGAGAAAATGATTACAAGGAAAAAAAAACATTATTGAAGTAAAGGAAAAGTAACCAAACCCAAAATGAATATTTTATTCTATCCATTTATTATGCAAATACATTTTAACCTATACTAACCTATATTAATGATGCAAACCGAATTCAGCCTAGACTACGAAATGTAGAAGAAACAAACAACTACCCTATACATGTGCCACGGTCCCGAGGTGTATGATGCCGTCGTCGTTGTCACATGGGTGCCTTGCCCTTATCTGCAAAAGTAAAGTAGCACGAGGCTTGAGTATTTCTAGAATACTCAGTAAGTGACCCCCTATCGGGGTTATGCGACAATCACATGCAATGAAATGATGGGACCTATCATTTCGTTTCATTTCGTTTCGTTTTCCCTACGGTGCAATCCTAACGGGTGATCGTGGACGTGTACCATATACTCTACCCACAGCCCATACGTGCAAGTATGGGCTCACCAGCTACTTCACACACCGCTGGGCCACTGTTCTTATCCGGTGGGCATACTTTAGGAGCCCCTTATGCCGGGACCCGTTAAAACTAGAACCGTCACGGCAGCGCTATGCAATGCATAACGATCGTTGTCCTGCCATTGGATGTACGCGCCCGTACCCTCGTGATGGGATGGGGGTATCCCCCAGATGCATGAACACACATAGTGCATGAGGTCCCCCTATTTCTACATTTATCTTTAATGAGCATAACCCCCGTGTCACGTTCCACGCTTCATGTCATTCTCATTTTCAATTCACATTTCATACACATTTCTATCGAGGTTATGATTCCAGACAATTTACTGTGTTTCATGTCATACAATTCATGTTGTTCACATTCACATATTCCATACAAACATGCCATAATCATTCAAGGACCACATATCGTCACATGCATAACATATCAACTAAGCAGCATACATAGCATACATTCACGTTCACATGATTTCGTACTTAAGCACATTAAACTAGCATACAATTTAATGATACGTGCAAATCCACGAGCACGTGCCAACAAACAGCAATTAACGCGTAACCTACGATGGGTGAGCCACTTACCTGGTTGGCCTTAGCCGAAGTATTCCCTAATTTATTTAACGTAAGCTCCCGTTCCTTGAGAACTACACCAAATGTTGCCAAGGTTTGCTTCCTATCGCATCGTTCGTCACCTTTTGTTAGTATTTCACATTTTAATTAATAATCCAACGAACAGTGTAAAATACGGCTCTAAATGACCTCAATAAAAATCGAGTTCCATGTTTTCATTGTTTCTGAATTATATAGGATAATAAAACTTAAAACTTAAATTAAAGATATCCTCCTTCTCATGTATTGTTTTTTTTTTTTATTTGATCTTTTTTTCCTAATCTTCCTCTTTTTCTCCGTCTTTCTTTCTTTTTTTTTTCCTCTTTTCATTCTGTTTTACAAATGTTCGTTTTTTTTTTTTATTTGAAATTGTTTTCCCGATCTTCCTTTTCCCTCTCTTCCTCTCTTTCTTTCCAAATCTTCGTTTTTTTTTTATTTGAAATTGTTTTCCCGATCTTCCTTTTCCCTATCTTCCCGGATCTTCCTTTTCCCTCTCTTCCTCTCTTTCTTGTCTATCTTTTTTTTTTCCGACAAATTTTAATGGACTCTTGATAGGATAGATATTTTCTAATTCAAATCATTGCAACAGATAATTTCTAAATTTCTAACTTATAACTAAATAATTGCTAATATCCTCCCTAAAATCTGACTACTAACCTTTCTCAAACCAATCTCTCTTCCTTTATTTGTCTACCATCTCTCCATTGTCTGCTTTCTTCTAATCTCCTTTATTGTCTAACCATCTCTCTCATCATTATTGTTTAACCATCTCTCCTTTATATGCATTTTTTTCCTCAAGAAAATATTTTTTTCCTCAAGAAAATATTTTTTTCCTCAAGAAAATATTTTTTTTTCTGTTTTGTTGGCTGAATTAGTGAGAGATTAAATGAGAGGTGGTCAGTTCTTTTTCCCTTCTTCCTTTATATATTAAACCCACGGGACGTTACATACATATAGATATTTTTCTTGTAATTTATTTCTAACCGCAGACATAATAAACTTAGTCCAAAGTTGGCAAGATTATCAATACTTACATCCTTGGGTGAAAGCCGGAACTCCTATTTCCGATATGAATCGATCAAGACTTCCTTCACGGATTTGAGCGTAATCTTCTCTGGATTAACGCACTCAAATTTCAGAATCTAACTCTCAATATTTCTCACAGACTTGAAGAAAATCCGAAAACAAAGGTTCAAGAACTTACCTACGGATTTTCTTCGTTCCTTGACGGTTTTGAAGGATTCAAGGGTCTAGAATGCTTCCTATAGATCTTGTGAAGTATTTGTGAAGAAATCTCGACCTGAACCGGACTCCTCGTGGCCGGATCGGAAGTGGCGGCTACTTCTCCTTCTCTCTAGAACCTTCTTTCTCTCTCTATTTTCTTTTCTTTTCTTTTTCTTTTCCTCTCCCACCTTTCCATTTTTATTTCTTTTTCTTTTTCTTTTGTTCCTCTTTTACTAACCTCCCTTTCAAATTATTGAGAGGAAGATGGCAGAATATCCAAAATACTCTTCCCCGGTTAACTTTGACCATTTTTCCTAATTTTCCACCATTTTTCCTTTTATATTTTTCTTGAGTTTCTGAGATATTTCTAAACATTTTTCTCTTCTACCTCATCTCAAAATTCTATCTCTAAGATCTTCAATAAAATCTCGGAAGTTCAACTTAAAGGAGAAAAATTAGGTTTTGAGTTTTTCGTCGGAGCCCGGGTGTTACAGAGTATTTCGAAGAATACTCAGTAAGTGGCCCCGCTATAGGGGCCATGCAAATGCAAACACATGCAATCATGATTTAGGGACCTATTTCTAACAACATAGGAATGGCCTCCAGTCTCGGACAAATTGGATGTGTAGTACTTCCATACACACGACTCACACGTGCGAGTGTGAATCTCCAGGGTGCTCGCACACCCCCTGGACCCTATGGTCAAGCTAGTTTGTAGCGACGTCCGGAGGTCAGTGGAACCCCATAATGTTATGCGCCTCATGACAACACCCTCATCATCATACTGTGCGTATTCGCACACATCATCATGCGGTGCGTATTCGCACTCATCATTATGCGATGTGCATTTGCACTCATCATCATACTGTGTGCTTTCACACTCATCATCATATTGCGCGCGTTCGCACTCATCATCTTTAAAGGAAATAGCCCTATGCTTATGAACATATAATATGCATGAGGTCCCTCTAAATCCATCCTAAGGTCTCTTTTGACACAACCCTCTAGTCTCATCTCTTTGTTACTCTAGGGAACACATACTCGTGGATATTGGTATCAATATCATTTTCATGCTCTTAGGGTTGTGTCCTATGTCGATCTAACGACATGATGCAATATGACACTCATCAACATATAGCATACTCAATATGGAAAACATCATCATATGAAGGTAAACGTCACACAATCATCATACTTATCATATTGCCATAAAGTGCATTAAGCATATCAAATACGTCATTCATCGAAATATATACACACTATGCACATAATCAAGTATCATAACTCACACATCATCATTAACTAATACATCATCACAACTCATACATTATCATATACTAGTATACGATCATACGATACAACTCATACATCATCATAACTCATACATCGTCATACACTAACATACGCATCATACGTTATAGTTCATACATCATCATATACTAACATACGGCATCGTACGGCACAGTTCATATATCATTATAACTCGTATAATTTTTAGTCTATCTTATAGTAAGGCCACTTACATGGTTGGCTTTAGCTGAAGTATTCCATAATTTAATTAACGTAATGTATCGTTCCTCGAGAGCTGTTCCAAAGGTTGCCGAGGTTCGCTTCCTATCGCACCGTTCGTCACCTGTCGTTAGTATTTCATATTTTAATTAATAATCCAACTAACAATGAGAAATACGGCTCTAAAATGGTCTCAGTAAAAATCGAATTCTATGTTTTCATTGTTTCTAATTTTTGTTGGATAGTAAAATTTAAATTAAAAATATGACAATATTATTTGATGTTGCTTGAATCATTCAATCCAATATGGTACAAATAATAAATCATATCTTTCCTTTTCTTTCTTTTTCCTTCCCTATGTTCTTTTTCCTTCCCTATGTGTACAGCTTTCTTTCTATTTTCTCTCTATTTTTTTCTATTTTTTTCTTTCCAAATGACTATGCAACTGACTGACAAAAGAATATCTAACTTATCAATAAACTTTTCTCTCTTCAAATTTGATAAAGTCCTATTTTCCTTTTTCTCTATCTAGTAAATTTTACTAAAGTCCTATTTTCCTTTTTCTCTATCTAGTAAATTTTACTAGATCTCTCTCCAGGTAAATCTACATCCACAGTGAATGTCATTTTTGTTTTTCTCACATCTATATATTTTTATTTTTTAGTTCGTTCTTTTCCCGGATCTCAGGTGGTGTGTTGAGGAGAGATAATTGGAAAAGAGATGAGAGGTTAGTGGAGAGGAGTGGGGGAGAGTTTTTTCCTTTTGTTAGAGGGACGTGATCTTTCTTTTTATTTTTATTTATTTATTTGTTCGTTTATTTATTTTGGGCTATTACAACTTCAATTTGGAGTTTTTAGTTGGATAAATCTTAGTGGGGAAGGGTCTAGAATGAATTAGGGGTGTACATTCAACCCGATAACCTGACAACCCGAACCAACCCAACCCGAACTATAAGAGTTGGGTTGGGTTGGGTTGGATTAGCTTTACGGGTTGGTTTGGGTTCATTTTTCTGAACCCGAACTGACTCGGTTCGGTTTCGAGTTCATGGGACAAAATCCTCGAGTTGACTCAAGCCAAATACAGATATATAAAATATTCTAAGAAATTAAAATTAATGATCGGTTTGCCAGAATAAAACTTTGTCCTAACTTAAAACATTCACACTCAAGTTCGACACTAATCAAATATAATAATTTTTTTTATTATTTTGTTTTAATCTCTTTTATATTATTTTATTATTTTTAGTTTCTACGGTTTCTTTTTTATATATTATATATTATCTATATATATATATTTTTCTTTAAAAAAAAATACCTTAACATTGAAATTATTTTAAAACACATTGTATATGTCTTATATTATTTTTAATTTCTACAGTTTCTTATATATATTATATATATTAAAAATGCCTTTAACATTTCATATTATTTTTATTTTAAAATGGATTGTTTATTGGACATATATAACTAGTATTTCTAACCAATATTCCTTTATTTTAAGAATATAATTTATAAAATACATTTACATTTCATATTATTTTTATTTTAAAATGCATTGTTTGTTTATTGGAACTAGTGTTTCTCATCAATAATCATTTATTTTAAGAATATATATTTATTAATTCTAATTTTTATATATTTAAGTTAATTTGAAATGAATGCATATAGTGTTCAATGTTCTAATTATAATTTATACATATATTTATGATATTTTGATTGTTTGAGTGTTTATTATAGTTTCTGAATCAACACGTAGTATGAGAATTTTTTATTATTTTAGGAATTGTTTAACACCTAATATAGCAGACACAAAATTGGAGGATAAAAAATTAGTTTCACTTGATTTAAAGATTTTGTTATAAAATTCAAACGAGTAATTCTAAATTCTAATGTATTTATTATCTATTGGTTGCAACATTATTATATCACAATTTATATATATATATATATATATATTCTAATAGTTTAGGGCTCTCTAACTTCCTCAAGTCAAACTATTTCAATTATAATATTTTTTATTTTTCTTATATATATTATTTTTAAACTAATTATTTTTATTGTTTTTTTTTTATTTCATGATCTATAGTTATATTTTTCTTGCTTTAACGAATCCTTAACAAATGTCGATATTTTAGTTGTCTTTAGTTTTATGACATAGTTGAACTATGTTAATATGTTACAATTTTCGCTCCTTCTTGATTGAACTTATTTATTTTTTTTCTTGTGTGAATAATTATAGATTGATTTGTGTTTACCTGTGAAATTTGATTTATCTTTTATCTAAGATTGTATCCGAATAATTATAAATTGTGGATAAATAAAACATTTTTTAAAAAATAATTTTTTTTAACAACTCAAACCCAACCCAACCCAAAAATAGAGGATTGGGTTGAGTTGGATTGTGAAAATTTTTGGGTTTGGTCAATCTAACAAACACGAACTTTTGGGTTGGGTCAAAAATATCCCTCAACTCAACCTGTAACAATCGGAAAAATAAAATAAAATAATAATAATAATAAAATAATAAATAAATAAATAAAAATTAAAAGAAGAAAAACATTTGTAACTGATCCCTCCTCCTCCCTCCAATCTCTCACCACTCCTTCCCTAAAAATAAATCTGGCAACAAATCAGGAAATTCATTTTCTGTAAAAACAACATAGAATTTCTTCCTTTGAAAAAAAAAAAGAAGGTTTAAGTAGATTTAGTTCTGCCGGAGGAGATATGTCATTTGAATAGGTTAGTAGTCCTATGTTAAATCTTCCTTTTATTTTATTAAATAATATTAATTTGGTTACAATTATTTAGTTTTAATTAGAGATTAAATGAAAAGAATTGTGTATGAGTTTAGGAAATCACAACCAATTATATTTTAGATCTACTAAGTTGTTCAATGATTTAGATCTACTTGAATTGTTGCAATGATTTAGGTTAGTAATTTTATATGAATTATAGGAAAAGAATATAAACAAATGAATCGGTTAAATTAGAAGCTAACAATATAATTGTTAACTAAATCAGAAGGAAGACAAAGGAAATAAGAAAAAATGAAATAGAGATAGAAATACATAACACTGTTAACTGAAAAGAAAAATAATAATAAAAATAAAAAGGGAAGATTTGAAAGTAGGAATAGATTAACAAAATTGAATATTACTCTCTTAAAAATAATTACAGAAAAAGAGAAGATTGAGGAAAGATTTGTTAAACACAACTTAAAAATAAAACATGAAATATTAGAGGATATGGAACTCCCTTAAATTTTGTCTAACGGTAAATATCAGAATTTTAGCCACGTAAATGAGAGAAATAATTTTAAAGAGTTCAGACTTGAAACTGATGTCATGGGCTCACGTAGGTTGACTTGGATTTCAAAGGACGGAATCGAACTTTCATTAAGGATATATTCGTGACAACGACTTAAGCTAGCCAGGTAAGTGATCTTACTATCGGCATAGTTATATTTGATGTTGACACGTGCCTTGTGGTTCTGCACGTGTCATATATGTTGATATGTGTGAATTGTCTGTTGATCGATATGCTTCCTATATGTTATGTTATGTTATTATATGTGGTTTGTATGATAATAATTATGGTACGATGTGCTCAAGGATATGTTTGAGATAGGATACGAGAAGGATGCAAAAACGAAATGTAACGATAGAAGTAAGATACGTTCATGAAACGTTAAGGTTAGGTTACATACCAGAGTGCTATGGATAGGAGAGATTAATGAAAGAATACGGTTAGGTTATGGGTAGAAAGGGATAGGTTTGTGTTAGATTGATAGAACGATAACGTTAGGGTACGTTCTTGTGACGATATGACTAAGGTACGTTACGGAATGATATGACTGTAATAGGTATAAGAATGTTAAGGTTATGGTAAGTTAGAGAACGATATGACTAAGAAGTGTTTACGTTATGACTTGTTTATGATATGATGCATTGTATGCTAGATTATTGTTCTTAAGTACGTAGTTATGTGAACGTGAATGTATGCTTTTAGTCTGATGTGATGTGTAATGCATGTAACGATGTGTGGTCCTTGAACGATTATGGCTTGTTTTGTATGAATATTTGAATGTAACTTTATGAATTGTATGACATGAAATACGGTAAATTGCATGAAACATAACCCCGTTAGGAATATGTATGATATGTAAAGAAATGAGAATGAGAATGACATGTAAGCATGAAAACGTGACAGGGGGTTATGTTCATTAATGATAACTGTAGGACTAATGGGACCTCATGCATATTGTGTGCTCATGCATTTGGGGGGATACCCCTATCCCATCACGAGGGTACGGACACGTACATCCAATGGCAGGATAACGATCGTTATGCTTTGCATAGCACTGCCGTGACGGTTCTAGTTTTAACAGGTCCTGGTATAAGGGCTCCCAGAGCATGCCCACCGGCTAGGGACAGTGGCCCAACGGTGTACGAACTAGCTGGTGAGCCCATACTCGCACGTATGGGCTGCGTGTAGAGTATATGGTACACGTTCACGATTACCCGTTAGGATTACACCGTAGGGAAAACGAAACGAAACGAAACGAAACGAAAGATAGGTCCCATCATTTCATTGCATGTGATTGTTGCATAACCCCGATAGGGGGTCACTTACTGAGTATTCTAGAAATACTCAAGCCTCGTGCTACTTTACTTTTTCAAGTTAAGGCAAGGCACTCCTATACGGTTGACGACGACATCGCAACTCGAGACCATGGCGCATGCATAGGGTAGTGGTATTTATTTTCTTAGTCTTACGCTAGAATAAGATGTTTTTTTAAACTTAAACTCTTATTCATTTTATTTAGTCTTTTGTTGTGTTGTTTTAAAAATGTTTTCGAAACACGTAAGTCCATGGTTGTGTTTTAAGTTGAAGGTTATGTTTTATGGAATTTAAATGAAGTCTTCCGCATTCAATGTTTATGGTATGTATACAGTAGCGACATTAAATTAAGTAGAAAATTTTGGGTCGTTACACAACCCAACTCAAACCATATACACCCCTAGAATGAATGATGAGAATGGATCTAAGGGCATTAAATTGAGAAATCCTTGATTCTAATTTCCAGTATGAGTACTGTATATCATACAAGAATGGAGATCACTACCTCGTATAGATCACTCGTGCTATACTCAATCGGTATGGCAGACAGAAAAGAGCGATGGAAACTAAGGGGGAGGGCGCCCCATTACATGGTCTAGCGGCAGTTAGATTTCCTTTAACATATTTCTAAAGTAAAAACACAATACAAGTACCAAAACAAAACCTTACTATGAATAGTTGACAGTTGGAAATGAGGATCCAAGGAGTTCAAAATCACAAAGCTAAACCAAACAGGCAATGGGTAACACTATTGAAGGGTGTAATAAATTAATGCTCCTAATGTAATAAATTAATTCATATAATTTGTTTTTCAAAATCAATGCTTATAATGTGATTTAAATCAGTTCATATAGTTTTTTTTAAATGTGAATTTAGGGAAAATTTTGACCAATCTGCCACAATTAATTTTGTAATGTCATTCATATATTATTTCACTCTTGTTCCGTCAAATGGCAACTAATTTACCCAAAATTTTGGGCTCTTTAATGTCTCATTTTTTTTATATTTTATTTTAAGCAAGTATTTGATTAGGGATGGATGTCTTTTTTTTTTCTTAATTATTTATTTTTTAAAAAAATTAACTTGGGCAATCTTAGATTTATGAGGTATTGGTAGACAAGTTAACTTTTTTTTTTAGAGGTTAATCCTATTTTTTAAATTTTATGGCTATTTTTTAAACATATCACTGGCCGTAACTATTTTTCTTTGTTTTTCATACCGCCATAACTGTTTTTCATATAGCACTAGATAAATTTATTGGTAGGAAGTTGAATGTCATTTGGGTTCCAACTTTTTTCATATAGTTTTGTATGAGTTGAGTTCACCCTGGATCACATTCATTGATTAAGGAAAGTAAGTCTCGACCAGAGCCATGTTTACCTTTTATTGTAGTTGTAGTCAAGTGTTTAAGTCTATTAGTCGAGATTTTCTATTGTTAGTGATTGTGCCCATTCATGGATGTGTGAACCAACCCAACATTGAGAAAATGATACGTCTCAAAGTATTTGAGATTGAACTTATGTAAACTTCTTTTGATGTATGTTCTTACCCGAGAACACATTTGAAATATTGAATTAAAATAAAGGCTAATCTCGATTCACTATGATAAGAGAGAATTCATCTTGAACACGAGGTGGGTGCTGCTTTATAAGTAGCACTAAGGTTAAAGTTACCATATGACTTACTTTCAGTTCTTTTTTATCACCCCTCTCCCCCTCTCTTACATATTTTTTTAAAAAAGGAAAAGTCTGCATTTATGATCCAATGACACGAGTTTGTGAGCTGCCATCTTTATAAAACTATCAAATCTTTCCCATTCCCATCAATTTTTTCCTTTTCTTTTTTACTAAATTAATAATATAAAAAATACCCTAAAATTTTAAAACCCTAAATAAATACATACTTTTAAACTTTTTTTTTTTTAAAATCTAATATGTTGTTTGTTTTTGGCCATGTTCAAAAGCTAAAAGTATTTTTGAATTTTTTTGAAAAAATATATAAAAAAATATTTTGAAGTTTTTATTTATTTATTTTCTTAAGTTTGAAGGTATTAATAGTACTTTTTAAAATTTAAGAGCCTTTTATAAAAACTTTTAAAAGTTAATTAGTATTTTTGAAACCTTTCCAAAGGTTTTTTTTTTTTTTTTTTTTTTAAGCAATATTACTTAAACTTTTAAAAATTCAAGAATTTTTTTTTAAAGATAAATGGTAAAGTTTAAAGATATTTTTTTTAAATTTATCTTTTCATTTTAATTTCTCCCCTTCAATTGGGTGTATTTTTTTATTTGATTAATTATATTTTAGTTATAATTAGAAAAAGATTAGAATTAGTTTTTATAATAGGATGGAATTTGAAATTATATGGATGAGATTCTTTCACGCGGCATCTTCGGTTATTTTCTTTTCTCTAAGTGAACAAAAAAAAAATATATATATATATTTTTTAAAAACTAAGTAAAATAAGTGTAATAGCCCAAAAATACATAAACAAATAAACAAATAATATATATATATATATATATATATAATAGTTAAAATAATAATAATAATAAATTAATTAATTAATTAATTAAAATTAAAATTAAAAAAAAAAAACAAAAAAACCGTTTTTCCTCATTTCTCTCCACTAATCTCTATCCCTTCCCACAATTATCTCTCCTCAACTCATCCATACGCCAAAAAGTAACAATTACTAAAAAAAAAAAAAAAAAAAACAATAATTATCAGATTTACTTAAAAAAAAAAAAGAGTGACCTTTACCTAGTTGAGATTGAGATTTAAGATAAATCTAATCAATAAGGTATATATTAAATTTTCATTTTTTCTTATTTATTTTTATTTTTTTTAGGAATCACGACCAGTTATAGTTAGATCTTCATTGAATTCTTACAATGGTCTCAGCAATCATTTGTACGATCCTAGTAAATATAGTCAATGAGTAATATTAGATTAAATTTTCATCAGTAGCCAAATGAATAGATTAAAGATAGAATGACAAAGAAAACTTATGAATAAGAAACACCAATATAAGAAAAGATTTGGAAACAGAGATAATGAATAGATTAAAGATAGAATGGCCAAGAAAACTTTTGAATATGAAATATTGAAATAAGGAAAGATTTGGAAATAGAGATCCACTGTAAATTTGGAATACATGAAAACAGAATTAAAAGGCAACAGATAAAAAAAAAAATTAGGGAAATAAAAACTACAAACTAAATATAGAGGGAAAGGTAAATACAACCCGTAAGTACAGAGAGTAGTAAAGTGGAAGGTAAATACAACCGGTAAGTACAGAGAGAAGTAAAGTGGAGAATAACTTGAAATAGCTGTATCTACTTTCTTATACAACAGTAACCATGAAAATAAGATTTCTAATAAAAATATAATTATAGATATATAACATTTCAAGACTTTTAACAATGGACCAATCTAAATTAGAGAAATAATGTTGTAGAGTTCAAACCTGAAACTAATGTCATGGGCTCATATAGGTTGACTCGGTTTTCAAAGGACGAAATCGAACTTTCATTAAAGATATATTCGTGACAACGACTTAAACTAGCCAGGTAAGTGACCTTACTACCAGCATGGTTATATTTGATGTTGACATGTGCCCTGTGGTTCTGCACGTGTTATATATATTGATATGTGTAAATTGTCTGTGGATCGATATGCTTCCTATATGTTATGTTATGTTATAATATGTGGATTGTATGATAATAATTATGGTACGATGTGCTCAAGGATATGTTTGAGATAGAATACGAGAAGGATGCACAAAACGAAATGTAAACCAAGAGACATCAATCACATATGTTACAGTATTAACGGTTACCCGGGGACGTTTAGGGGTTCGCCTACTAACCTCTAACCGTAAACCTGACTCGATTGTCAGGGGTCCGCGTAACTATAGAACTGGCCATTTGATTGTTGATGGTACCTTGTGGGGACTTATAGGAGGTTTGCCAGTTAGTTTCCTTTAAGTGAACCTGTCACGTGTGGCAGGGGTCTACAGGGGTACACTTGAGAGTTGGTCGAGTCTTAGAATGCATGAACCCTGAGCACCGAGGTCGCACCTCGAGTGCTTGAGATATGATGACGGTGATGAGAGGCTAGCAGAAGCGACTAACCAGGAAACCTAGAGGACCTAAGAATATTCCGAGGGCTGGAGGTCCAGATAGGACCGTAAACCAAGAGAGTAGAATGAGAAATCTTAGGGTGTAACCTAGGAAGAAGCCTATACGGGAGAATGAATCTCGGTGGGAGAATAAGATACCGAACGTGGGAACAAGATTAATAAGACTTAATAACGAAATATGAACTACCAGCAAGCTGCTTACTGAGTATATTTTATATACTCATCCCTGCTACTCCAACTTTCTTTTCAGGTGGAAATTGATGTAGCGGTCGAGGTAGAGGCACACGGGGCTGTTGGCTATAGAGAGTTCCATCACATTTGAGTCGAGTTTCTTTGTACCTATCTTTAAATCCGGCCTTTCATGTATTTTAAATAGTTGTCCGAACGATGTTGTATCTTAGTGGTCTTTTCTCTTTTCTTTATAAAAACAAAATTTTCATTACTACTTTAATTAAATTTCAAATTACATGCACGTGTTTAAAGGTTTTAAATTTTACGCATTTTTCTTATTTCGACATTCTTGAGTAACGATCCATAGCTCGAGACCTTCAAAATTTTTGGATTGTTATAAACGGGTCCCGGCATAAGAGGCTCCTAGAGTATGCCCACCGGATAAGGAAAGTGGCCCAGCAGTGTGCGAACTAGCTGGTGAGCCCATACTCGCACGTATGGGCTGTGTGTAGAGTATATGGTACACGTCCACAATTACCCGTTAGGACAGCACCGTAGGGAAAACGAAATGAAACAAAAGATAGGTCCCATCATTTCATTGCATGTGATTGTTGCATTTATAACCCTAATAGTGGGGTCACTTACTGAATATTTCTTTAAATACTCAAGCCATGTACTACTACATTTTTCAATTAAGGCAAGGCATTCCTGTACCGCTAACGACGACATCGCAACTCGAGACCATGACACATGCATAGGATAGTGGTATTTATTTTCTTAGACTTAGGCTAGAATAGGATGTTTTTAACCTAAACGCTTATTTATTTTATTTCGGGTCTTTTGTTGTGTCGTTTTAAAGATGTTTTCGAAACACGCAAGTCCATGACTGTGTTTTAAGATAAAGGTTATGTTTTATGAAATTTAAATGAAATCTTCCGCATTCAATGTTTATGGTATGTATACAGTAGCGACCTTAAATTAAGTAGAAAATTTCGGGTTGTTACAATAAGTCCTTGTTGTAATTAATTTTGTGATTTTTAAAAATAGGGTAAAATTATTTCTTATTAAAAAAATCATAATTATATTATTTAGAAAAAATATTCCATTTTTATCTAAATTTTCAATTTGATTGTCTCTTACCTCTTTAATTTTATTAAGTGTTAAAATATGGAGTAAAAATATATTCCATTTTTACCTGGGTTTTCAATTTCATCAAATTATCTCTTAAGTTTTTAATTTTGTTACAATATTTACAAAAATAAAATGATGTTAGGATTATATATAATTGAATAAATGAAACGTATTTTTTTATACCCGAACAATATTGTGGATAGAAATAGAAATATTTAAGTAAAAATATATAATGTTGATTAATGGTTTGTTTATTAAATTAATATATAACTTCAAATACTATCATATTTTAATATTATATTTACTATTGTGAAATTGTATTCCTTTGCAGGTGTGAGGAGTAAAAATAATGATAATAAAGTTATATATTTCTCTCTTAATTATACTCATCGTAGTAAATTTAGATGATAAAAAATAACAAAAAAATAGAACAAAAACTGTTTTTAACTTAAAATTTTTATATAGTTTTATTTTGAATTACCTTTGTTATCGATTTAACATGGAGATTGAAGAGAGGGATTGGATTGGCTTTTTTAGATCAAAATATTATACATTTCTATAACTTCATTAAATTTTAATTTAATTATTTTAGGATTTAGGTTGGGTGAAGATAGTAAGATGTAATTATTTAACTTAAATTTAAGAATTACCAAATAATGACATATATATAAAACTGAATTTTTTACTTTTTAAGAATTTCACCCCTTACGTAACCAAAAATAATCCTAAAAAAAAAATAAGATAAAGAAAGGATAAAGAAAGGGTAATAGCCCATTTATCTCTCTCTAACCAACCATTTTTCAAACTGTTTGGAAGTGCTTGTAAAGAAAAAAAGGAAACAGAACAACAAAAACAATAGAGAAAACAAAAATGTCAGATTTTGTTTGAAGAGAATGAAAATGGCTTCACACAACAAATTGCAAATTTACTTGGAGAGTTTTTTCTATGTATTACTGTAAATCTTATCTCCTCTTCTCATTTTATGAGTTACAATAAAATGATTCTTTTAATTAGCATGGTAGATGTTATAGGAAATGATTCTAGATTCCAGTAAATCAATCAACTAAAAATTGGCAAAATTTCTTGTGAACAGATTTAAAAGATAAAACAAAGCAAGTAAAAAGGAAAAATTTACATAACTAAAATAAATAAGGAGGAAAATGAGGCAAGTAGAAGGAAAAAAAATTTAACATAATAAATACATAGATGAAAAATGAAAAATTAAGATAAAATAGAGTAAATACATCTAAAGGGAAGATGAGAATTTTTTTTTTTTTTTTGCAATTTAAGAATGGATTCAAATTTGCCAAAATAATTATTAACAGAAAATTAAAAAAAAAAAAACACAGGAAATACTAACTAAAAAAATGAGAGATACATAATTTTGATTAAAAGTTTTTTTTTTTTTTTTGTAACAACCATACAAAAAAAATTAAAAAATTAAATAATTAAATAGTAAAAATATTAATTTTTCCTAAACACTCTCAATTAACCCTCCAAACTATCTCTCCTCAACCATCTCTTCATGCACGACCAAATTTAAAGAGAGAGTTGGAGATTTAATTGGAGAGATCGATTGATCTTGCTTGATTATTACTATAAGATCTCCTTTTCATTTATTGTTACAACAAATCATGTCAAAATCATATTTCCTTTTCCTTTATCTAATTGTCTTTTTCCTTTATCTAATTATTTAAAATTAAAAAAAAAATATGGAATAGAGAAAAAAATGAAGTAAATGCTATGATTTGGTGAAAAAAATTAGCAGGGTAAATATAGAGAAGGAAAATTAGCAGGATAAATATAGAGTAAAAGAAAAATGAGCAGGTAAATATAGAGAGTAAAAGGAAAAGTTTAACAAAAGGAAAATTTGGTGAAAAACAAATGAAAGGAAAATTAGCTGGATAAATATAGAGAGTAACAGGAAAAGTTTAACAAAGAAAAGGAAGATTTGGTGAAAAACAAATGAAATACAAACAGATGAAATATAGAGAATGAAAAAAATGGGACGAAGTAAATAAGAAGATTTGGTGAAAAAAATTAACACGATAAATATTGGTGAAAAAAATTAACTCGATGAATATAGAGAGTAAAAAGAAAAGTGATGAAGAAAATACGAGAGAGTAAAAGGAAAAGTGATGAAGTAAATACAAAGGTGAAAAAAATTAACACGGTAAATATAGAGAATAAAAGGAAAAGTTTAACAAAGATGATGACAAATGAAATACAAACAGATGAAAATAGAGAAGGAAAAAAACCAGAGATATGGAATTGATTATTTATGTAATTCAATAATTTATTAAAATTGGTCAAAGATAATTCTGAACATAATTAAAATAAAAAGAGGAGGGAAACACACCGTAACCGAAAAGATATGGTAAATGTTAAAAGTTTTAAATGGATAGCATGAAAATGAAATTATAATAAACATTTAAGACTGTATTCATGCACAGCCTTTAATGTTCGCACGATGATGAACACATGAACCAATGTAAATTAGAAAAATAAGTTTAGAAATAATTTTATAGAAGTTCGAACTTGAAACTCATGTCATGAACTCACATAGGTTGACTTGGATTTCAAAGGATTCTAGATCATTGACTTGGATTTCAAAGGATTCTAGATCATTTATTTACAAGGGAATTGGATGGTATACAAAGTTAACAGATCTCACTCAATAAACAAAAATATAGGATGAGGCTACACAATCTAAATTTGGGCCAAGACGAATGAATGTAGGGGATTTATTGAAACTATTGAAGTCAGAATATGATCAAGTGGCTCTTGGGTAGGGAACTAGGCCTTTGTTTGATGGGTGTCGCGATGGGTCTATTTGTCCTATCTATTATTTTGGGGAGATTGATCAATCTTCCATTTTACTGGCGGGACGGAATTTCAAGCAATTCGATTCGATTCACAAGAACTCCTCCACCTAAATAACTTTTCAATCAAAAGTCAAGTAGAAAATATGTAGGTTTCGAGCATCCACACTGAGTGATCATATAGTATAGGTTGTTATGCATTTCATTGTTTTAAATTATATAGTATTGCTTTTATTTTCTCTAAATTTAAGTACTTCGTATTTAAACACGTAATATTATGGCTATGTTTTCCATAGAATAGGTTAATGGAGTTAATGAACTGAGTATTTAAGGAATGTCTAGACACTTTTGTGATCGTGCTCATTGATGACATCCTAGTATACTCGAAAACAGACCTAGAACACCAGGAACACCTATGAAAAGTCCTAACCACCCTAAGAGAGAACAAGTTGTATGTCAAGTTCTTAAAGTGCAAATGTTGGTTATGACAAGTCTCTTTCCTAAGACACGTGGTGTTAAAGGACGGAGTATCCGTAGATCTCACTAAAGTCAAAGCGGTCACAAAGTGAGAACTCCCAACTACGGTAACATCGGTACGGAGTTTCTTGGGACTAGCGGGATACTATTGAAGGTTCGTGTATGACTTTGCTAGGATAGCCTCGCCTTTGGCATAGTTAACGAGAGAAGGGGTACACATAGGTTGAAACCAATGTCATGGGCTCACATAGGTTGACTTGGATTTCAAAGGACAAAATCGAACTTTCATTAAGAATAGCTTCGAGACATCAACCTAAGCTAATCAGGTAAGTGGCCTTACTATCGGCATAGTTATATTTGATGTTGACACGTGCCTGTGGTTCTGCACGTGTCATATATACTGATATGTGTGAATTATTTGTGAATTGGTATGCTTATATTATGTTTATGTTATGTTATACTATGTGAATTGTATGATAATAATTGTGGTATGATATGTTCAAGGATATGTTTGAGATAAGATACGAGAAGGATGTACAAAACGAAATGTAATGATAGGAGTAAGATACGTTCATGAAACGTTAAGGTTAGGTTATATACCGGAGTGCTATGGATAGGAGAGATTGATGAAAGATGGTTAGGATATGGGTAGAAAGAGATAGGTTTATGATAGATTGATAGAACGATAGCGTTAGGATACGTTCCTGTGATGATATGAAACGATATGACTGTGATAGGTATAAGAACGTTAAGGCTATGATAAGTTAGGGAACTATATGATAAGATAGGTTTGCGATCGTGTTCATGACATGACATGTTTGATACGATATATTGTAATGTGATGTGTTATGTTTAGATTGTTTTGTGTGACCATTGAGGTAATTGTTACATGATATCACGATAAATGAAATGAAATGTAACCCATTAGGATTATGTATGATACGAAGAGTGAAAAACGGGAAATGACATGTTAAGCATGAAAGATGATAGCGGGGTTATATTCATTAATGATAAAAGTAGAAATATTGGGGACCTCATGCATTATGTGTGCTCATGCATTTGGGGGATACCCCTATTTCATCACGAGGGTAGGAATGCGTACATCCAATGGCAGGATAACGATCGTTATGGTTTGCATAGCACTGCCGTGATGGTTACTAGTTCTAACGGGTGTTCGGCCTAAGGAGCTCTCAGAATATGCTCGCTTGACAAGAAAAGTGGCCCAGCGGTGTGCGAACTGACTGGTTAGCCATACTCGCACGTATGGGCTGTGTGTAGAGTATATGGTATACGTCCAAATTACCCATTAGGACAGCACCGTAGGAAAATAGATTGAAAGAATAGGTCCCGTCATTGCATTCAACCCCCAATAGTGGGGTCACTTACGGAGTATTTCTTTAAATACTCAAGCCCTGTGCTATACATTTTTCAGGTTAAGGCAAGGCATTCCTGTACGGCTGACGACGACATCGCAACTCGAGATCATGACACATGCATAGTAGAAATTAAGTAGAAAATTTTGTGTCGTTACAAATGGTATCAGAGCCAGACACCAGACGATGTGCCAGCCTTATCGCTATTCTCTAAAGGGGGGTAGACACGAGGCAGTGTGCCAGTAAGGACGCTGGGCCCCGAAGGGGGGTGGATTTGGGGGCGGTCCCACATCGATTGGAGAAAGGAACGAGTGCTAGCGAGGACGTTGGGCCCCAAAGGGGGGTGGATTGTGATGTCCCATATTGGTTGGGGAGAAGAACAAATCACCCTTTCTAAGGGAGTGGAAACCTTCCCCTAGCAGACGCGTTTTAAAGCCTTGAGAGGAAGCCCGACAGGAAAAGTCCAAAGAGGACAATATCTGCTAGCGGTGGATCTGGGCCGTTACATCTAGTCTTAGACAAATTGGATGTGTAGTACTTCCCTACACACGACTCACGTGCGAGTGTGAATCCCTAGGGTGCTCGCACACCCCCTGGACCCTCTGGTCAAGCTAATCTGTAACGACGTCCAGAGGTCAGCGGAACCCCATAGTGTCACACGCCTCATGAACACATCATCTGTGTAATAGCCAAAATAATAATAATAATAATAATAATAATAATAATAATAATAATAATAATAATAATAATAATAATAATAATAATAATAATAATAATAATAATAATATTAAAATAATAATAATAATAATAATAATAATATTAAAATAATAAAAATAATAATAATTCATAATTAAATAACTAAAAGGATTACTTAAAAATAAAAATAAAATTTACCCACCTCTCTCCACCCACCTATGGTACCAACCCCATCCTCTTTCCTCAACCCCAATCAAAATAAAAATGTCAGATTTGGGAAAAAGTAAAATGGTGTTTCAACAGGATATGATGGGTCTGCTATTGCGGTAAAATCCTATCTCAGATTTCCTTTTTACTAGTTATAGTTATAAGAAATCGATCAAATCTTCTTTCTTATTTTACAGATCACGTAATAATCAGATCTCATATTCAATTAATTAGATTTTTTTGTTAGCATTGGAAGTTATAAGAAATAAGATTAGAATCAATAAAATTTTAGTTTTATCCATAAATCTGTAAGATAGTAGCCAAACAATCGATTAAAATTGGCCAACAATATCAAAATAAATATAGAATCAGAGAAATATCTTATTTACAGAATTGAAAATGTTTATAGAACTCAAAATCTATTTACAGAAAGAAAATAATTACATAGAGGGAGAAGGGAAGATTTGTTGAACAGAATTTAAAAATGAAATAGGAAATATGAGAGGGCATGAAACTCCATTAAATTTTGTCTATCGAAATATCACAATTTTAACATGTAAATTAGAGAAACAATTTTATAGAGTTCAAACTTGAAACTGATATCATGGGCTCACATAGGTTGACTTGGATTTCAAAGAACGGAATCGACCTTTCATTAAGGATATATACGTGACAACGACTTAAGCTAACCAGGTAAGTGGCTCACCCATCGTAGGTTACGCGTTAATTGCTGTTTGTTGGCACGTGCCCGTGGATTCGCACGTGTCATTAAATTGTATGCTAGTGTAATGTGCTTAAGTATGAAATCATAAGAACGTGAACGTATGCTATGTATGCTACTTAGTTTTGATGTGATGTGTTATGCATGTGACGATATGTGATCCTTGAACGATTATGGCATGTCTGTATGAATATTTGAATGTAACTGCATGAATTGTGTGACATGAAATACGGTAAACTGCATGGAAACATAACCCCGTTAGGAATATGTATGATACGTAAAGAAATGAAAATGAGAATAATATGTAAGCATGAAACGTGACAGGGGGTTATGTTCATTAATGATAACTGTAGGACTAGTGGGGACCTCATGCATATTGTGTGTTCATGCATTTGGGGGGATACCCCTATCCCATCAAGAGGGTACGGACGCGTACATCCAATGGCAGGACAATGATCGTTATGCATTGCATAGCGCTGCCGTGACGGTTCTAGTTTTAACGGGTCCCGGCATAAGGGGCTCCTAGAGTATGCCCACCGAACAAGAACAGTGGCCCAGCGGTGTGCGATTACCCGTTAGGATTGCACCGTATGGAAAACGAAACGAAACGATAGGTCCCATCATTTCATTGCATGTGATTGTCGCATAACCCTTATAGGGGGTCACTTACTGAGTATTCTAGAAATACTCAAGCCTCGTGCTACTTTACTTTTGCAGATAAGGGCAAGACACCCATGTGACAACGACGGCAACATCGTACCCCTGGGACCGTGGCACATGCATAGGATACATGTTTGGTTTTTTTCCATTTCGTAGGTTTGCTTCATTAGTATAGGTTAGTATAGGTTGAAATATATTCGCATAATAAACCATAGGGTAGATTAAAATGTTCATTTTGGTTTTGTTGCTTTTCCTTTATTTTCAATTATGTTATTTTCTTTTTCCTTGTACTCATTTTCTCTTTCACGAGGTAATAAAAGGCGAGAGTGAGTCGCATTTATGAATATGGCCCATTTAATGTATATTACGCATTTCAAGGTATAGTAATGACCTTAGATTAAATAGGTAAAATATTAGGGTCGTTACAGTTGGTATCAGAGCGCTAGGTTATAGATCTTGTAGATTAGCCTATAGAGTAGGCTTGGCATGTTCCACAGTCCAATTACCGATGCCCGTCGTTGCCAGGTATACCTTAGGTAGAATGAGGGAGGTATGATCTTTGTGATGTATTTAATGTGATTGGCTTTAAATGATGCATGACATGATACTGTATGAAAAGGTGTTGATGTGATCTGATGTAATGCATGTCTTTACGTTATGATATTTATGTTTTTTTTATATGAATTATATGGTAGGAGTTAGGGAATGTTATAAGTAAATCATAAACTTAGTTAAACCCTTAATGCACTTCTTGTCGGTCGGTACCTCAGCAGGGGTAGACTTAGTTACGAAAAATAGAGTAAAAGACGGACAAGTGGTAATAGCTAGACAAACCATCCACGTAGACTTAAAAGTAGTGGATATGACGGATTTTGACGTCATACTAGGAATGGACTGGCTAGCCAAAAACTTTGCTAGCATAGACTGCCATAAGAAAGAGGTGATATTCACACCTCCAAACAGACTCACCTTTTAAGTTTAAAGGAACCTTCACCACGCCAAAAATGATATTGATGATGAAAGCGAGACGCCTGGTACAACAGGGGGGGGGGGGGCGTTTCTAGCCTGTGTAGTAAACACAAAAGCAAAGGAAAAACCAATAGATACAGTATCCATAGTAAACGAATTTATGGATGTCTTCTCGGAGGACCTCCCGGGAATTCCTCAATCGCGAGAGGTAGACTTTGGAATAGATCTGGAACCAGGAATGGAACCCATCTCTAAGGCCCCGTACCGCATGGCTCCAGCAGAACTAAAAGAACTTAAATCACAATTGCAAGACCTGTTAGATAAAGGCTTCATTCGACCTAGCGTGTTCCCTTGGGGTGCGCTAGTGTTGTTTGTCAAAAAGAAAGATGGCTCAATGCGTTTATGCATTGATTACAGGGAATTAAACAAGAGGACGGTAAAGAACAAATACTTGTTACCCCGTATTGAGGACCTATTTGACCAACTACGTGGGGTGATAGTGTTTTCTAAAATAGATCTTTGATCAGGATATCATCAAATTAAGATTAAAAATGAAGACATACCGAAAATAGTCTTTCGAACCAGATATGGCCACTACGAGTTTGTGGTGATGTCTTTTGGTCTCACCAATGCCCCAGTAGTATTTATGGAATTAATGAACCGAGTATTTAAGGAGTGCTTAGACTCGTTTGTCATCGTGTTCATAGACGACATCTTGATATACTCGAAAACGGATCTAGAACACCAAGAGCACCTTCGAAAAGCCTTAACTATCCTAAGGGAGAACAAGTTGTATGCCAAATTCTCCAAGTGCGAATTTTGGCTACGACAGGTTTCGTTTCTGGGGCACGTAGTGTCTAAAGACGGAATCTTCGTAGATCCCAATAAGATAGAAGTTGTCACGAAATGGAAACGCCCAACAACGGTCACTGAGATACGAAGTTTCTTGGGATTGGCGGGTTACTATCAAAGGTTTGTCCAGGACTTCGCTAGAATAGCCACGCCTCTCATCCAATTGACAAAACAAATGTGTACCTTTTGTTTGGGACGATACTTGTGAGGCTAGCTTTCAAGAGCTAAAACAAAGACTAGTATCCGCCCCAGTACTCACAGTTCCAGAGAGTTCTGTGGGATACGTGATTTACAGTGATGCATCCTGTACGACCCTAATATTTTTCCTATTTAATCTAAGGTGATTGCTATACCTTGAAATGTGGAATATACATTAATTGGGCCCTATTCATAAATGCGACTCACTCTCGCCTTTTATTACCTCGTGAAAGAGAAAACGATTACAAGGAAAAAGAAAAATAACAAATCCCAAAATGAACGTTTTAATCTACCTTATGGTTTATTATGCGAATATATTTCAACCTATACTAACTTATACTACTGAAGCAAACCAAATTCAGCCTAGGCTACGAAATGAAAAAAAAAACAAACGTCTATCCTACGCATGTGCCACGGTCCCGGGGGTACGATGCCGCTGTCGTTGTCACATGGGTGCCTTGCCCTTATCTGCAAAAGTAAAGTAGCACGAGGCTTGAGTATTTCTAGAATACTTAGTAAGTGGCCCACTATCGGGGTTATGCGACAAACACATGCAATGAAATGATGGGACCTATCGTTTCGTTTCGTTTCGTTTTCCCTACGGTGTAATCCTAACGGGTAATCGTGGACGTGTACCATATACTCTACACACATCCCATACATGCGAGTATGGGCTCACCAGCTAGTTCGCACATCGCTGGGCCACTGTCCTTAGCCGGTGGGCATACTCTGGGAGCCCCTTATGTCGGGACCCGTTAAAACTAGAACCGTCACGGCAGCGCTATGCAATGCATAACGATTGTTGTCCTGCCATTGGATGTACGCATCCGTACCCTCGTGATGGGATGGGGGTATCCCCCCAAATGCATGAACACACATAATGCATGAGGTCCCCCTATTTCTACATTTATCTTTAATGACCATAACCCCCCTATCACGTTCCATGCTTCATGTCATTCTCATTTTCAATTCACATTTCATACACATTTCTATCGGGGTTATGATTCCAGACAGTTTACCGTGTTTCATGTCATACAATTCACGCTGTTCACATTCACATATTACATACAAACATGGCATAATCATTCACATATTCGCCCCAGTACACAACCTAATCCCTTTTTGGATGCGTCACTGTAAATCACATATCCCACAGAACTCTCTGGAACTGTGAGGACTAGGGCAGATACTAGTCTTTGTTTTAGCTCTTGAAAGCTGGCCTCACAAGTATCGTCCCAAACAAAAGGTACACCTTTTTTTGTCAATTGGGTGAGAGGCGTGGCTATTCTAGCGAAGTCCTGGACAAACCTTCGATAGTAGCCCGCCAATCCCAAGAAACTTCGTATCTCGGTGACTGTTGTTGGGCGTTTCCATTTTGTGACCACTTCTATCTTATTGGGATCTACGAAGATTCCGTCTTTAGACACTACGTGCCCAAGAAACGAAACCTGTCGTAGCCAAAATTCGCACTTGGTGAATTTGGCATACAACTTGTTCTCCCTTAGGATAGTGAAGGCTTTGCGAAGGTGCTCTTGGTGTTCTAAGTTCGTTTTCGAGTATATTAAGATATCGTCTATGAACACGATCACAAACGAGTCTAAGCACTCCTTAAATACTCGATTCATTAGTTCCATAAATACCGCTGGGGCATTGGTGCGACCAAAAGACATCACCACAAACTCGTAGTGGCCATATCTGGTTCGAAAGGCTGTTTTCGGTATGTCTTCATTTTTAATCTTAATTTGATGGTATCCTGATCGAAGATCTATTTTAGAAAACACTGTCACCCCACGTAGTTGGTCAAATAGGTCCTCAATACGGGGTAACGGGTATTTGTTCTTTACCATCATCTTGTTTAATTCCCTATAATCAATGCATAAATGTATTGAGTCATCTTTCTTTTTGACAAACAACACTGGCGCACCCCAAGGGGACACGCTAGGTCGAATGAAGCCCTTATCTAGCAGGTCTTGCAGTTGTGTTTTAAGTTCTTTTAGTTCTGCTGGTGCCATGCGGTACGGGGCCTTAGAGATGGGTCCCGTTCCTGGTTCCAGATCTATTCCAAAGTCTACCTCTCGCGATGGAGGAATTCCCGGGAGGTCCTCCGGGAAGACATCCATAAATTCGTTTACTATGGGTATTGTATCTATGGGTTTTTCCTTTACTTTTGTATTTACTGCACAGGCTAGAAATGCCCAGCCCCTTATTATATCAGGCATCTCGCTTTCATCATCGATATTATTTTTGGGGTGGTACCTGTGGTGGTTCTTTTAAACTTAAAGGTAAGTTCGTTGGGAGGTGTGAATATCACCTCCTTCTTATGGCAGTCTATGCTAGCAAAGTTTTCGGCTAACCAGTCCATTCCTAGTATGACGTCAAAATCCGTCATATCCACTACCTTTAAGTCTACGTGGATGATTTGTCCAGCTATTACCACTTGTCTGTGCTTTACTCTATTTTTCGTAACTAAGTCTACCCCTACTGGGGTACCGACCGACAATGCATGCATTAAGGGTTCTACTACGAACCCTGCTTGTTTAACAAATGGTAAAGCAACAAAGAAATGGGTAGAACCAGAATCAAACAATGTCAACGCAAAGTTTCCTAGTATAGAAAGCGTACCTGTCACCACGGTGCCAGATGTTCCCGCCTCTTTACTGGTCCTTACATATGCCCTGGTTTGTGGGCGGGTTTGTATGGTGGGCTCTCAGATGACCGGTCCTCTAAGGGGTTCCCTTGGATTTCCCAGGCTCTTTGTAGGGCAAGTTCTGGCTGCATGACCACAGATATAACACATACCTGAGCCCGCCAAACATCTCCCAACATGTTGTTTGCGACAGTTACGGAACAGGGGCTTCTCCATTGCTAGGTATCAACCTATTGGGGGTGGAGCAGGGGCCTACTCTGATATCGAGGTCTCTGGGACGGTGGTTGGAATTCTGTGGTATCGACCTCGACAGGGCGTTTCCTCCCTATGACGACCATTGGCTCCGTTTTCTTTTCCTCTGGGGGTTCCTCTAGGGCCTTGGCCGTCCTTAAGGTCTTTTCATAGGTTTTTGGGTTAAAGGTCTCTAATATGCGGCGGGTTTTCGGGTTCAATCCCAACACAAATTTTTCTGTCTGTTTCTCTTCAGTGTCAGCTAATGAAGGTGCAAACCTTCTCAATCTCATGAAGTTCTGATCGTACTGATCCGTCGTGCGATCACCTTGGGTTAAGTGGTTAAACTCTTGCTGTTTCTTTATACGGGTTTCCTTGGGATAATAGTATTTTAGAAAGGCTTCCTTAAAGGTCTCTCACGTTGTAATTCCCCCGCCCGGGTTGATGCTCTGTTTATTATCCAACCACTACACTTCTGCATCTTTTTGTAACACGTATGTCGCACATGCCACCTTATGTGTTCATCAGGGCATCTCATTGATTCAAAGGTCATTTTCATGTTTGCAATCCACATCTGAGCCGCTGTGGGATCTTCCTTTGAACCCCAAAAGGACGGGGGTTAGACTGCCTAAAATCCTTTAACCAACTCGCACCCCTATCCGAGTGCGGGGCCATCGCGTTGGCTGGTTGCATGGCCATTGCCGTGACTTGTTGCGTAGCCAACAACGTGGCCTGTTGTGTGTCTAGCATAGTTTGCATTGTTTTTTGGAGGGATTCTAACATTAACCTTGTGGCGGGGTCTAACCCGACCTGTGGTGCAGCTTGAGAGGGCGGTGCATATTCAGGAGGGGGTACAGCTTCTGGGGAGGTGCGTATTCAGGAGGTGGTACAAACGCATATGGGCCGGTTGTCGACCCCTCTTGGGAAGAACTTCCATCGGCGTCTCCTCTTCCTCCTCTCCTAATGGGAGGTCGTCCTGTAACGACCTTAAATTTCCACATATCTAGAGTCGCCACTAACGTCTCATGCTCATCTATAAAGCGGAAATATAACTCTTACATGAACATCATTTATAACGTAAACTTAAAAAACGTTTAAAACAACTTCTTCTCTGGAAAACACAGCCATGGTCTTACGTGTTTAAATACAAAATACTAAAATTTAGAGAAAATAAAAAAAAATACAAAATAATTTAAAATAATGGAATGCAAAACAACCTATTCTAACTTAAAACTAAGAATTTAAATATGAGTCTACCCTATGCACGTGCCACAGTCTCTGCTCGCGATGCCGCCGTCCTTCGTACAAGTGCGCCGGCCTGAGTATTTCAAAGAATACTCAGTAAGTGGCCCCACTATAGGGGCCATGCAAATGCAAACACATGCAATCATGATTTAGGGACCTATCTCTAATCATCTTAGGGGTGGCCTCCAGTCTCGGACAAATTGGATGTGTAGTACTTCCCTACACACGACTCAAACGTGCGAGTGTGAATCCCCAGGGCGCTCACACACCTCCTGGACCCTCTGGTCAAGCTAATCTGTAGCGACGTCTGGAGGTGAGCGGAACCCCATAGTGTCATGCGCCTCATGAACACCCTCATTTGTGTGCATTCGCACCTGTGCGCATTCGCGCTCATCATACGGTGCGCGTCCGCACTCATCATCTCTAGGGGAAGTAGCCCTATGCTTATGAACATACAATATGCATGAGGTCCCTCTAAATCCATCATAATGTCTCTTCTGACACAACCCTCTAGTCTCATCTCTTTGTTACTCTAGGTAACAGATATTCGTGGATATTTATATTAAAAATATCATTTTCACGCTCTTAGGGTTGTGTCCTATGTCGATCTAACGACATGATGCAATATGGCACTCATCATCATATAGCATGCTCAATATAGAAAACATCATCATATTAGGTAAACGTCACGCAATCATCATACTCAGCATATTGCCACAAAGTACATCAAACATATCAAGCACATCATCAAGTATCGTAACTCACACATCATCATAACTCACATACCGCATCGTACGACATAGTTCATACATCATCGTAACTCATACAATTTTTAGCCTATCCTATAGTAAGACCACTTACCTGGTTAGCTTATACGGGTGTGACCAATTTATCCTTAATGAAAGTTCTATTTTTCCCTTTGTATCCAAGCCAACCTATATGAATCCATGACATCAATTTCATGTTCAATTCTCTAACTCTTACAATGGTTCATGTGCTAAACTTCATGCGAGCACTAAAGACTTTGCATGGATAAAGTCTTGAAACGTTATAATATACATCTAAATATATATACATATTATATATATATTCTATTTATATTAAGATTTCATTTTCTATTTTTTATTTTGAGGAACTATTTTCTTGTCTTCTGATATTCTTCTTATACTCTCAAT
The DNA here is from genome assembly GCF_057944985.1 of Cucurbita pepo subsp. pepo. Lineage (NCBI taxonomy): Eukaryota > Viridiplantae > Streptophyta > Magnoliopsida > Cucurbitales > Cucurbitaceae > Cucurbita > Cucurbita pepo. The sequence continues at coordinate 7,845,626 of NC_141811.1, forward strand.
TTTTGTTCAAGACATATTCTTGACCAATTTTTTAATCGATTCTTATTAATCATATTATTGGTCAATCCCATTGATTCTTACTCCCAACTCTTCCCTTTTGTTTTTCTCTTTTTCTGTATTTTTTTTTCTTTTGATTTTGTATTTTGGCTTCCATGTATTTTCTCTTTTATTTCTGTCTAGCTCTCTTTATTGTTTTTTTTCATCTCCTCTGTATTTTTACTGTATTCTAATTAATTCTTCTTTCCAAATCTTTCCTTTCTCTCGTTTTCAGTTTTTTTTCTTCCTTTTAATTCTGTTATCATTCAAATTCACAGATATCACATATAAATTTTCTTCCCAAATCTTTTCTTTCTTATTTACTTGTTAATTTTTTTAAACCTAATCTTTTCTTTCCTCTCTGTTCTGTATTTACTTTTTATCTTCCATTTTGTTCTCTCTGTTCTGTATATATATATTTTTTATATTCTATTGACAAATATTAGCCTCGTTTATAGTTAATTTTCTATAACCTGATAACGAAAATCTAAATAGATGGGCAGGAAAAAGAGATCTGATTATGAACAACTAGACAAAGGAAAGAAAATCGATAGGATAAATGAAAAAGAGATCTGAAATAATTAAATCTCCAGCTCTTTTTGTAAATGTGGTTGTTGGTATTTTTTTTTCATCGTAGGAACCACTCTTTTTTTTTTTATTCTATTGACAGATATTAGCCTCGTTTATAGTTAATTTTCTATAACCTGATAACGAAAATCTAAATAGATGGGCAGTGAAAAGAGATCTGAGTATGAATAATTAGACAAATGAAAGAAAATCGATAGGATAAATGAAAAAGAGATCTGAAATAATTAAATCTCCAGCTCTTTTTGTAAATCTGGTTGTTGGTATTTTTTTTTTTTTTTTTTTCATTGTAGGAACCACCCAATTAATCCTGTATTCTGATTTGGGATTTTGACTGATGAGTTCGTTGAGGTTTTTTCATTGTAAGAACTACCGCCATTGCTCTATTGCTCTTAAGGAGAAAGCGATTAATCCCGTATTCTTATTTGGGATTTTGACTGATGAGTTGGTTGAGGACAGATAGTTGGGAGAGGAAGGGGGTTAGTGGAGAGTAGTTTAGGGAAAATATTATTTTAATTATTTAATTTTTTTTTTTTGGGTCGTTACACGTCCTCTCCCTCCTACCTCTTCTACATCCTCTGTGCGGCATGGTCCTCTGTGCGGCATGGTCCTTTGTGCGACATGGTTCTAGAAACCAAGAAAAGGATTCTAGCTAAGTTTATGATTTACAACATTCCCTCCATCCTACCATATAATTCATATGTATAAAAAAAAACATAAATATCATAACGTAAAGACATGCATTACATCAGATCACATCAACACTAGATAACATCAACACCTTCTCATGCAGTATCATGTCATGCATCATTTAAAGCCAATCACATTAAATATATCACAAAGGTCATACATCCCTCATTCTATATAAGGTGTACTTGGCAACGACGGGGCATCGATAATTGGACCGTGGAACATGACAAGTCTACTTTGTAGGCTAGTCTACAAGATTTATAACCTAAACTTCTAATACCAACCGTAATGACCCTAATATTTTTCCTATTTAATCTAAGGTCATTACTATACATTGAAATGCGAAATATACATTAATTGGGCCCTATTCATAAATGCGACTCACTCTCGCCTTTTATTACCTCGTGAAAGAGAAAACGATTACAAGAAAAAAGAACAGAACATTATTGAAAATAAAGGAAAAACAACAAATCCCAAAATGAACGTTTTAATCTACCTTATGGTTTATTATGCGAATATATTTCAACCTATACTAACCTATACTAATGAAGCAAACCGAATTCAGCCTAGGCTACAAAATGAAAAAAAAACAAACGTCTATCCTATGCATGTGCCACGATCCCGGGGGTACAATGTCGTCGTCATTGTCACATGGGTACCTTGCCCTTATCTGCAAAAGTAAAGTAGCACGAGGCTTGAGTATTTCTAGAATACTCAGTAAGTGACCCCCTATCGGGGTTATGCGTCAAGCACATGCAATGAAATGATGGGACCTATCGTTTCGTTTCGTTTTCCCTACGGTGTAATCCTAACGGGTAATCGTGGACGTGTACCATATACTCTACACACAGCCCATACGTGCGAGTATGGGCTCACCAGCTAGTTCGCACACCGCTGGGCCACTGTCCTTAGCCGGTGGGCATACTCTGAGAGCCTCTTATGCCGGGACCCGTTAAAACTAGAACCGTCACGGCAGCGCTATGCAATGCATAACGATCATTATCCTGTCATTGGATGTACGCGTCCGTACCCTCGTGATGGGATGGGGGTATCCCCCCAGATGCATGAACACACATAATGCATAAGGTTCCCCTATTTTTACATTTATCTTTAATGACCATAACCCCCGCTGTCACGTTCCATGCTTCATGTCATTCTCATTTTCAATTCACATTTCATACACATTTCTATCGGGGTTATGATTCCAGACAATTTACCGTGTTTCATGTCATACAATTCATGTTGTTCACATTCACATATTCCATACAAACATGTCATAATCATTCAAGTACCACATATCGTCACATGCATAACATATCACATCAAACTAAGCAGCATACATAGCATACATTCACGTTCACATGATTTTGTACTTAAGCACATTAAACTAGCATACAATTTAATGACACGTTCAAATCCACGGGCACGTGCCAACATACAGCAAATAATGCGAAACCTACAACGGGTGAGCCACTTACTTAGTTAGCTTAAGTCGTTGTCACGTATATATCCTTAATGAAAGGTCGATTCCGTCCTTTGAAATCCAAGTCAACCTATGTGAGCCCATGACATCAGTTTCAAGTTTGAACTCTATGAAATTGTTTCTCTAATTTACATGTTAAAATTATGATATTTACTGTTAGAAATTGTTTCTCTAATTTACATGTTAAAATTATGATATTTCCTGTTAGACAAAATTTAATAGAGTTTCATGCCCTCTCATATTTCCGGTTTCATTTTTAAATTCTGTTCAACAAATCTCCCTTCTCCCTCTTTGTAAATAGATTTTTAGTTATGTAAACATTTATTCTCCAAATAAAATATTTCTATGTAATTATTTTACTTCTGTAAATAGATTTTGAGTTCAGTTCTCTAAATAAGATATTCCTCTAATTCTATATTTATTTTCATAAATAGATAGTGTGGGCCAATTTTAATCGATTGTTGGACTACTATCTTAACAGGGATCGGCCAACTAAAATTTTATTGGCTGTAACCTTATTTCCTATAACTTCCAATGCTAACAAAAAAATCTAATTAATTTAATATCAGATCTGATTATTACGTAATCAGTAAAATAAGATAGAAGATTTGATCCTAAATTGATTTCTTATAACTATAACTATAAAGGAAAAAGGAAATCTGATATAGGATTTTACCGTAATAGCAGACCAAAATCTCAACTGGTAGATCTGCATCATATCCTCGTTGAAACACCATTTTACTTTTCCCCAAATCTGACATCTGCATCATATCCTTGTAAACACCATTTTATTTTTTCCCTGACATTTTTTTCTATTTATTTTTGGATGAACTGTGATGTGGTGGGGTTAGGAAAGAGGATGTGGTTGGGACGATAGGTTAGTGGAGAGAGGTGGGTAATTTTTTTTTTTTTTAAGTAATCCTTTTTAGTTATTTAATTATGAATTATTATTATTTTTATTATTTTAACGTATATATATTTTTAATTATTTTTATTTGTTTATTTATTATTATTTTTATTGTTGTTGTTGTTATTATTATTATTATTTTTTCGAGCTATTACACATCCAAAAAGGTGTTAGGTTGTGTACTGATGCAACATGGCAAGGTTGTTGCGTATGCGTCACGCCAACTAAAGGATTACGAGAAAAACTATCCTACACATGATTTGGATCTGGCAGCAGTAGTGTTCGCGTTAAAAATTTGGCAACACTACCTGTATGGCGAAAAGACCCAGATCTATACGGACCATAAAAGCCTAAAATATTTGTTTACACAAAAAGAATTGAACATGAGGCAACGTAGATGGTTAGAGCTGGTAAAAGATTACGTCATAGACATCCAGTACCACCCTGGAAAAACAAACGTAGTCGCTGATGCACTGAGTCGAAAAGCAGTACACTCGTCGGCCCTCATCACCAGGGAGCCACGAGTGCGAACTGATTTTGAACGGGCTGACCTAGCGGTAGTAATTGAAGAAGTTGTAGCCCAAATAGCCCGACTGACAGTGCGTCCCACGCTCAGACAAAGGATCATAGACTCACAACGTGGGGATCCAAGCCTAAGTAAAATCCTAGACCAATTGAAAGTAGGCCTAGTGGACGGATTCTCTAAGTCAACAGATGACGGATTATTATGTCAAGGGCGTTTATGTGTCCCACACATGAGCGAAATAAAGAATGAAATCCTAACTGAGGCACACAACTCAACCTTCTCGATACATCCAGGTGGAACAAAGATGTATCAAGACTTGAAACAACACTTCTGGTGGCGAAGTATGAAAAAAGATATCGCGGAGTACGTGAGTAAGTGTCTGGTGTGCCAACAAGTAAAAGCCCCTAAGCAGAAAATCGTCGGGCTACTACAACCTCTAAGTATACCGAAATGGAAATGGGAAAACATTACCATAGATTTTATAGTAGGCCTACCCAAAATATTAAAGGGCTATACAGTAATCTGGGTGGTCGTGGATCGTCTGACAAAGTCGGCCCACTTCCTACCGGGTAAGGCAACATATACGGTAGACAATTGGGCCCAATTGTATGTGAAAGAAATTGTGAGGTTGCATGGGGTACTGGGGTCAATTGTGTTGGATTGGGACCCGCGATTCCCATTGGCCTTTTGGTGCGGACTCCAAAAAGAGATGGGTACCCGCCTCGACTTTAGCACCGCCTTCCACCCACAGACGGATGGCCAAACGGAACGGTTAAACCAAATCCCGGGAGACATGCTTCGGGCATGCGTTATGGATTTCACAGAGAGTTGGGACACTAAACTGCACTTAATGGAATTCTCTTACAATAACAGTTTCCAAGCAACCATCGAGATGGCAACATTTGAAGCATTGTATGGAAAACGATGTAGATCCCCATTGTGCTGAGAACTTGTAGGAGAACGAGAACTTGTAGGACCCGAGCTGGTCCGCATCACCAATGAGGCAGTACAGAAAATTAGAGTAAGAATGCGTACCGCACAGAGTAGGCAAAAGAGCTACGCCGACGTTAGGCGTAGGAATTTAGAGTTCGAAGAGGGGGACCCAATGTTCCTAAAAGTAGCTCACATGAAAGGTATTCTAAGATTTGGACGCAAGGGGAAGCTCAGCCCCCGATTCATTAGACCGTTCGAAATTTTAGAAAGAGTAGGTTCGGTAGCTTACAAACTAGCTCTACCACCTTCACTTTCAAGCGTACACGATGTATTTCATGTGTCCATGTTAAGGAAATATATTGCAGACCCTATGCACGTAATAGACTACAAACCTCTCGAAATCGAGGAAAATTTAAGTTATTAGAGAAACCAATTAAAAGCCTAGGCCGAGAAGTGAAAGCCTTACATAATAGAAATATAGGTTTCGTTAAGGTATTGTGGCGTAACCACCAAATCGAGGAAGCTACGTGGGAACAAGAGGAGGAAATAAAGGAAAAATATCCCGAGTTGATCCACGAGTTTGATACTTTTGAGGACGAAAGTTCTTTTTAGGAGTAGGTAATGTAATAGCCAAAAAAAAATAATAATAATAAATAATAATAATAATAAATAAATAAACAAATAAAAAAAATAAAAAAAATATATACATTAAAATAATAAAAATAATAATAATTCATAATTAAATAATTAAAAATGATTACTTAAAAATAAAATTTACCCACCTCTCTCCACTAACTTATTGTCCAAACATCATCCTCTTTCCTCAACCACATCATATCACAGTTCATCCAAAAATAAACAGAAAAAAAATGTGATTTGGGAAAAAGTAAAATGGTGTTTCAACAAGGATATGATGACAGATCTACTAGAGAGATTTTGGTCTGCTATTACGGTAAAATCCTATTTCAAATTTCCTTTTTTTTATAGTTATAAGAAATCAATTTATGATCAAATTTCTTTCTTATTTTACTCACGTAATAATCAGATCTCATATTTAATTAATTAGATTTTTTTGTTAGCATGGGAAGTTATAAGAAATAAGATTATAATCAATAAAATTTTAGTTGTCATATCCATAAATCGATAAGATAGTAGCCAAACAATCGATTAAAATTGGCCAACAATATCTGTTTACAGAATGAAAATAAATATAGAATTAGAGGAATATCTTATTTACATAATTGAAAAGGTTTACCAAAATCTAAGAAAAATAATTACAAAGAGGGAGAAGGGAAAAATAATTACAAAGAGAGAGAAGGAAAGATTTGTTGAACAGAATTTAAAAATGAAATAGGAATATGTATGATACCTAAAGAAATGAAAATGAGAATGACATGTAAGCATGAAACGTGACAGGGGGTTATGTTCATTAATGATAAATGTAGGACTAGTGGGGACTTCATGCATATTGTGTGTTCATGCATTTGGGGGGATACCTCTATCCCATCACGAGGGTACGGACGCGTACATCCAATGGCACGACAACGATTATTATGCTTTGCATAGCGCTACCGTGACGGTTCTAGTTTTAACGGGTCTTGGCATAAGGGGCTCCCAGAGTATGCCCACCGGACAAGAATAGTGACCCAGTAGTGTGCGAACTAGCTGGTGAGCCCACTCGCACGTATGGGCTGTGTGTAGAGTATATGGTACACGTCCACGATTACCTGTTAGGATTGCACCGTATTGAAAACGAAACGAAACGAAACGATAGGTCCCATCATTTCATTGCATGTGATTGTTGTTGGCTTTTTGGCCCTTGATCTCACTTTAATTAATTTCAATCAATTAATTGATTGATGTTTTGATGATAACAAACCTACTTTTAATTATTAACTATTTTCAGTATTTTTGAACTGTTCACAGTATAAGGTCGGGAATAACGATTTCAACGACTTTTCAATTACTCAAATCAGAGCTAAAACGAAGAAATTTCAGTCGAGACAACATACCCGACGTAATGATGTGGCAGCAAAATCTATGATGGACAAATCAAAATATATCAAAGTATGACATTTATAATTTTGGAAGAGTAACGGTGGAGTTTTTCTTATAATTATATTTTTAAATAAAATTATTTTTATAAAATATAAATTTGAATCTAACCGTTACATCGATTTTTATTATTAATATATTATATTATTATATTATTATATTTTAAAATTTTAGTAGTTACTCACAAAGTTTTTATTATTATTATATTATTATATTTATAATAAATTTTGAATTTTCATTTGGCGGTTAACATAACTTTTTATTATTATTATATAAAAATTTTAAATAAATGAATTTAGAAAATTTACTTTTAATCTCCACCTTCCATTATTCCTAACACAATCCAATGGTCAATATTCACTCCTACATTTGGCCACTTTTTTCTTCTATATAAACTCATCTTCGTGCACATTTTAAAATACACAACTTCCATAAATTCTCCAATCCTCATTTGTTCAAAGTCTCATTTGTTGCTCATTCCAAGCTTACAAGTTTATTTCTTCATCTTATTCTTGGGAGAGATTATTATTGTATTGTGAGGAAATAGTTGTGAGTGTTTCAAATTGTAAATCTACTCTTTCAGAGAGTTGTTGTGTGTTACTATGAAACTCAAATATTTGTATCGGTTTGATCCTGCGCCGTGGAAAGGATTGAGTTTGCTCTTAAACTCGTAAAAAGAGCGGTGTAGCAGTTTGGCTCTGATCCGTTGAAAGAGTCGAGAAAGTTTTTTATTCAAATTCCCAAGAGGCGCTCGGGGAGTGGAGTAGGTCGAGTTTGACCGAACCACTATAAAACTACAGTGTCATTTTCTCTAACTCTTTCCTATTTAATTTCAAAATTATTATTGTGATTTATGGCAAGTTCTACTTGGTTATTGTTTTCACTTCAATTATTTTGTTATAGTAATTATCATCTTCTACTTATTTGTAAAAAGTTTCATCATTAGAAAAATTAATCACGTTTAAACACTTTTATCGTTAAAACCCTATTCATCCCCTCTAGGGTTGCCATATCGATCCAACAATTGGTATCAGAGCAGGTTGCTCTTATAGATTTTTTATCAAAACTTTATTGTTTGAGCTTATGGAAAACCTACGTGTTAATAATGGTTTTAGTGAAGGACAATCAATCTCTAGGCCCCTTATTTTGATGGAACAAATTATATATATTGGAAAGCTAGGATGAAAATTTATTTGCAATATGTTGATTATCAATTGGGGTTAAATGTTAGTAAAGGTACTTACATTCGAATAAAAATTGTTAATAATATTGAGGTGCCTAAAATAGAGGAGAAATTTGATGAGCATGATAAAAAAAAATGTTCTTTTAATTATAAATGTTCTCTACTGTGTTGAGGTGCCTAAAATAGAGGAGGAATTTGATGAGCATTGATAAAAAAAATGTTCTTTTAATTATAAATGTTCTCCCCATGTGTCTTAAGTAATGAAGAATTTAATAGAGTATCTAGGTAAGTTATATCTTAGATCTCTTTTTCATTATCCAATTATTTGGTTTTATTTAGTTTGATAAAAAAAAATGTTCTTTTAATTATAAATGTTCTCTACTGTGTTGAGGTGCCTAAAATAGAGGAGGAATTTGATGAGCATTGATAAAAAAAATGTTCTTTTAATTATAAATGTTCTCCCCATGTGTCTTAAGTAATGAAGAATTTAATAGAGTATCTAGGTAAGTTATATCTTAGATCTCTTTTTCATTATCCAATTATTTGGTTTTATTTAGTTTATGTGGTCGAAAGATGGTCAGGATCAATAGCAGAAAAAAATAGAATCGATTAAATTGGCCAAAATAATTGCTAACCTAATTGAAAAGGTAACAAACAAAAATAAACAGGAAGGGTTAAACAGATTTAAGGTATCAAAATTTCTTCTCTCCTCCAAAAATAAAGGTTCAGGTTTAGTTTTGCTCATAAGAGAGATATGTTGCTAGTAAGAGATTTTGCATTTGAAGAGGTCAGAAGTTTTTCTTTTATTTTATTTAATGATATTAAAAGTCATCCTCAAACACAGGCGATAATTAAAGGAAGGGAAATACAATAAGCGACAGGGAGGAAAGATTGTGAATATAATTGAAATTATCTGGAAAATACAATAAGAGACAGGAAGGGAAGATTGTGAATATAATTGAAATTATCTGGAAAATGTTAAAGAGTATTAAACACGGTAAGAGAAAATAGAATATCTGTAAAATTTTAATGGGTATTAAATGGTTTGTAGGAAAATAATACTATAACAAACATAAATAAATATTTCAAGACCTAACTCAGACAAAGACTCTAACATTCGCATGAAGTATAACACATGGATCAATATAAATTAGAGAAACAATTTTGTAGAAATTCAAACTCGAAACTGATGTCATGGGCTCACATAGATTGACTTGGAGTTCAATGGACTTTCATTAATGATAACGACGGAATCGAACTTTCATTAAGGATATATTCGTGACAACGACTTAAGCTAACCAGGTAAGTGATCTTACTATCGGCATGGTTATATTTGATGTTGACACGTGCCCTGTGGTTCTGCACGTGTCATATATATTGATATGTGTGAATTGTCCGTGGATCGATATGCTTCCTATATGTTCTGTTATGTTATAATATGTGGTTTGTATGATAATAATTACGAGATGATCTGCTCAAGGATATGTTTGAGATAGGATACGAGAAGAATGCATAAAACGAAATGTAACGATAGGAGTAAGATACATTCATGAAACGTTAGGGTTAGGTTACATACCAGAGTGCTATGGATAGGAGAGATTGATGAAAGAATACGGTTAGGTTATGGGTAGAAAGGGATAGGTTTGTGATAGATTGATAGAACGATAGCGTTAGGGTACGTTCTTGTGACGATATGACTAAGGTACGTTACGTAATGATATGTCTGTGATAGGTATAAGAACGTTAAGGCTATGGTAAGTTAGAGAACGATATGACTATGAAGTGTTTACGTTATGACTTGTTTATGATATGATACATTGTATGCTAGATTGTTGTGCTTAAGTACGTAGTTATGTGAACGTAAATGTATGCTATGTATGCTTTTAGTGTGATGTGATGTGTAATGCATGTAACGATATGAGGTCCTTGAATGATTATGGCATGTTTGTATGGAATATGTGAATGTGAATAGCATGAATGGTATGACATGAAACACGGTAAATTGTCTGGAACCATAACCCCGATAGAAATGTGTATGAAATGTGAAATGAAAATGAGAATGACATGAAGCCTGGAACGTGACAGTGGGGTTATGGTCATTAAAGATAAATGTAGAAATAGGGGGACCTCATGCATTATGTGTGTTCATGCATCTGAGGGATACCTTCATCCCATCACGAGGGTACGAACGCGTACATCCAATGGCAGGACAACGATCGTTATGCATTGCATAGCGCTGCCGTGACGGTTCTAGTTTTAACGGGTCCCGGCATAAGGGGCTCCCAGAGTATGCCCATCGGATAAGGACAGTGGCCCAGCGGTGTGCGAACTAGCTGGTGAGCCCATACTCGCACGTATGGGTTGTGTGTAGAGTATATGGTACACGTCCACGATTACCCGTTAGGACAGCACTGTAGGGAAAACGAAACGAAACGAAACGAAAGATAGGTCTCATTATTTCATTGCATGTGATTGTTGCATTTAACCCCAATAGTGGGGTCACTTACTGAGTATATCTTTAAATACTCAAGTCATGTGCTACTACATTTTTCAGGTTAAGGCAAGACATTCCTGTACGACTAACGACGGCATCGCAACTCAAGATCATGGCACATGCATAGGATAGTGGTATTTATTTTCTTAGACTTAGGATAGAATAGGATGTTTTCAACTTAAACGCTTATTTATTTTATTTCGAGTCTTTTGTTGTGTCGTTTTAAAGATGTTTTCGAAACACGTAAGTCCATGGCTGTAAGTTAAAGGTTATGTTTTATGTAATTTAAATGTAGTCTTCCGCCTTCAATGTTTATGGTACGTATACAGTAGCGACCTTAAATTAAGTAGAAAATTTTGGGTCGTTACATGCAATATGGCACACAACATCATAAAGCATGTTCAACATGGTAAACATCATCATGCATACATCATACTCATCATAAAAGTCATTAAGTGCATCACATATAACATGTACGTCATGCATCGAAACATAAATAACGTACATTTAACATACATCACAGCACGTCATACTCATACATCATTATAATTCAAACAATCTTTAGCCTCTCCTATAATAAGGCCACTTGCCTGGTTGACCTTAGCCGAAGTATTCCCTAATTTAATTAACGTAAGCTCTCATTCCTCGAGTGTTGCTCCAAAGGGGTTGGCCTTAGTCGAAGTATTCCCTAATTTAATTAACGTAAGCTCCCATTCCTCGAGTGTTGCTCCAAAGGTTATCGGAGTTCGCTTCATATCGCACCGTTCGTCACCTTTCGTTAGTATTTCACATTTTAATTAATAATCCAACTAACAATGTGTAATACGGCTCTAAAACGGTCTCGGTAAAAATCGAATTCCATGTTTTCATTGTTCCTAAATTGTCTTTGATAGTAAAACTTAAATTAAAAATGTGTCAATATTATTTCATGCTGCTTCATCATTTAATCTAAGAATTATTTATTATAATATTATATTCTTAGGTACAAATAATAATAATTTCTCATATCTTCAACTTTCTTTCTCTTTATACCTTATGTTTCTCTTTTTACTTTGTTAGGTTACACAGACAATAAAATGCATAATTCCATATCTCCCATTTTCCCTTCTCTCTTATTTCATCTATTTTTATTTTAACTTCCATTTTCTTCTCTCTCTATTATACACTCTTTTTCTCTCCTTCTGTTTTACTGAGGTTTATAATTAATTTTGGCCAATTTAAAACTATTCTTAAATTACACCGACAATAAAAGAAAGAATTCCATATCTCCCTTTTTTTATTCCTTTCGGTTTTTTTTTCTTTTCTCTGTTCACTTTTATATTTAGCCAATTTTAATCAATTCTTATATTTTTTCATAATTTTAATGTGATTTTCTATAACTAATAAAATAATAGTAAAAATCTACCTAATAAAAGAGAAGGAAGATCTAACTTACTATGAACTTTTCTGAATTGAGTAAATCTGACGATCTTTCTTTTTCATTTTCTTTTTTTAAGGAATGACAACATCTCTTGGAAATTTACATTATTTATTTATTTATTTTTTTTTTTTGAATTGTGTGACAGTTGTGGAGAGGTTGAGAAGAGATATTTGGAGAAGGAGTTGAGTCATATCCGTGGAGAGATGGATCCCTTACCATTTTATTATTACTTATTTATTTATTTATTTATCCTATTTTATTTTATTTTTACCGTTGTTATCGGTGACATGTTTCTTAAATTGTTTCTATCTTTTTATGAAATTTTTATACTTAATCCGCAACATCATCTTCATTAAGGGCTTCCTGATCGTCAGAGTCAACTTCCAACGTGATGGACTTTAGGGTTATACTTTTCTTCTTTTTGGATTCCTCTTGCATGTGCTCCTTCATGGTAATCTCATGTGTCATGACAGAATCAACAAGTTCATCCAAGAGAAGTTTTGTGAGATCCTTGCCTCTTGAATTTCTTCACTTTTGCTTCCCAATTTTTAGGTAGAGACCTAAGAATTTGCCTTTCAATTTTGGGGTGGAATATACTTTAAAATTTTTTAAAGCATTTAAAATATTATAAATCTAATAAACATATCACCTATCGATTCATTTGCATTCATTTTACATTTTAAATAGTTCATAATTATGAAATAACATGCTAATCTTTGTTTCTTTAACTTTGATTTGTTCCCTTATGAGTGAGTTTTCCAAATTTCAGTTTTAACAGTCAAAAAAAATTAATAATAATAATAATAAAAATAAATAAACAGATAAAAATATTATAAAAAAAATATACGTCCAAATAATAAAAATAATAATAATTCATAATTAAATAACTAAAAATGATTACTTAAAAAAAAAAAAAAAAAAAAATTACCCACCTCTCTCCACTAACCTCTCGTCCAAACAGCATCCTCTTTCCTCAACCCCACACTATCATCCTCTTTCCTCAACCCCACCCTATCATAGTTCATCAAAAAAATAAACAGAAAAAATGTCAGAGGAAAAAAGAAAAATGGTGTTTCAACAAGGATATGATGCAGATTTACCTGAAAGATTTTGGTTTGTTATTAAAGTAAAATCCTATCTCAGATTTTCTTTTAAATTAAAATAGTTTTGGTTATTCTGAGATTTCCTTTTTCTGCATGGTTATAAGAAATTAATTTAGATCAAATTTCTTTCATATTTTACTCATAATGAGATCCCATATTCAATTAATTAGTAATCCGATCTCATATTCAATTAATTAGATTTTTTTTGTTAGCATGGGAAGTTATCCCATATTCAATTAATTAGTAATCTAATCCCATATTTAATTAATTAGATTTTTTTTTGTTAGCATTGGAAGTTATAGGAAATAAGGTTAGAATCAATAAAATTTTAGTTGGCAGATCCATAAATGGGTAAGATAGTAGCCAAACAGATTAAAATTGCCAACAATATCTGTTTGAACTTAAAATCAAATCTATTTACAGAAGGAGGAATATCTTATTTACAGAATTGAAAATGATTACCGAACTTAAAATCAAATCTATTTACAGAAGGAAAATAATTACAAATGGGGAGAAGGAAAGATTGGTTGAACAGAATTTTAAAAAAGGAAGAAATATGAGAGGGCATGAAACTCAAGAAATATCACAATTTTAACATCTAAATTAGAGAAATAATTTTATAGGGTTCAAACTTGAAACTGATGTCATGGGCTCACATAGGTTGACTTGGATTTCAAAGGATGGAATCGAACTTTCATTAAGGAATTATTCGTGACAGCGACTTAAGCTAACTAGGTAAGTGGCTCACCCATCGTAGGTGACGCGTTAATTGTTGTTTGTTGTTGTTTGTTGGCACGTGCCCGTTGATTCACACGTGTCATTAAATTGTATGCTAGTTGGTTGTGCTTAAGTACGTAATCATGCGGACGTGAATGTATGCTATGTATGCTACTTAGTTTGATGCGATATGTTATGCATGTGACGATATGTTATTCTTGAATGATTATAGCATGAATTGTATGACTTGAAATACGGTAAACTGCATGGAAACATAACCCGGTTAGGAATATGTATGATACGTAAAGAAACGAAAATGAGAATGACATGTAAGCATAAAACGTGACAGGGGGTTATGTTCATTAATGATAAATGTAGGACTAGTTGGGACCTCATGCATATTGTGTGTTTGGGACCTCATGCATATTATGTGTTCATGCATTTGGGGGGATACCCCTATCCCATCACGAGGGTACGGGCGCGTACATCCAATGGCAGGACAACGATCGTTATGCTTTGCATAGCGCTGCCGTGACGGTTACTAGTTTTAACGGGTCCCGGCATAAGGGCTCCCAGAATATGCCCACCGGATAAGGACAGTGGCTCAGCGGTGTGTGAACTAGCTGGTGAGCCCATACTCGCACGTATGGGCTGTGTGTAGAGTATATGGTACACGTCCACGATTATCCGTTAGGATTGCAACATAGGGAAAACGAAACGAAACGAAACGATAGGTCCCATCATTTCATTGCATGTGATTGTCGCATAGCCCCGATAGGGGGTCACTTACTGAGTATTCTAGAAATACTCAAGCCTCATGCTACTTTACTTTTGCAGATAAGGGCAAGGCACCCATGTGACAACGACGACAACATTGTACACCTCGAGACCGTGGCACATACATAGGGTAGTTGTTTGTTTGTTTTTTTTTTCCATTTCGTAGTCTAGGCTGAATTTGATTTGCATCATTAGTATAGGTTAGTATAGGTTGAAATATATTTGCATAATAAACCATAGTGTAGAATAATACATTCATTTTGGTTTTGTTATTTTTCCTTTCTTTCAATAATGTTATTTTCTTTTTTCTTGTAATCATTTTCTCTTTCACGAGTTAATAAAAGGCGAGAGTAAGTCGCTTTTATGAATAGGGCCCATTTAATGTATATTCCGCATCTCATGGTATAGTAATGACCCAGGTTAAATAGGTAAAATGTTAGAGTGGTTACAGAAGAACTCATAGATACTCTATTAAATTCATCATTACTTATAGCACAATAAAGACAATTTATAACACTAGTGAATATCATGATCATCAAATTCATTCTCTAATTTAAGCTCTTCGATATTATTAACCATTTTTATTGGGATGTAAGGCCTTTACTAACATTAACCATAATTGATAATTGACCGATTTCAAATAAATTTTCATTCTAGCAATAAGTATAATTTGTTCCATCAAAATAAGGAGGCTGAGAGGTTGATTGTCCTCCACAAAAATAATGGTTATTAACACCTAGATTTGTCATAAGTTCTAACAATAAAAAATCTATAAGAGCAACCCGCTCTGCTACCAATTGTTGATGGCATCAGGGTTTTAACAATAAAATTATTTAAACGTGATTAATTTTAAATTATTTAAACGTGATTAATTTTTCTAATTATCATTCTTTTTTAAATAAGTAGAATATAATAATTAATACAATAAAATAATTGAAGAAATAACAATAAACAATTATAAGAAAATCTTAGTAGAGCAATAAATCTTAATAATAACAATAAACAATTATAAGAATAACTTAGAATAGCAATAAATCTTAATAAAAATTTCGAAATAAAATAGGAAAGAGTATAACAATTTCGAAATAAAATAGGAAAGAGTTAGAAAATATATGGTTTTATAGTGGTTCGATAAACTTCACTCACTCACACCTATAGCCCAAAGCCTCGTAATTTGAATAGATTTGAGACCACTCACTCGCACCCATAGCCCAAAGCCTCCTAATTTGAATAGATTTGAGAGAGAAATAAAAGTAGACCACGTGTTTTTTATTTTATTTTATTTATTTATTTTTAAAGTAAATATTAAAACCTTTCAATTTCATTTTTATTAGTTATATTTTTTAAAAATATAATAATATAATAATATAAACAATAATAATAAAAATAATGTGAATAACGATTTATTTTTATAATTCAAATGATGTATAAATAATTTATTTCTATTTAAGAGTAATTGAAAACTCCACCATTTGTTACTTTTTCAAAGTTCTAAGTGTCATATTTTGATTGGTCTATGATGTCAATTTTACCGCCACATCATCATGTCGGGTATCTTGTTTCGACTAAAGCTTCTTCGTTTTAGCTCTGATTTGAGTGATTGAAAAAAGCATTGAAATTGTTATCTCTAACCTTACACTGTGGACAATTCAAAATGAGAATTGTTAATAATTAAGTGTAGATTTGTTATCATCAAAACATTAATTAATTTTAGATTAAGAGCCAAAAAGCCAACACATGGAACGTGTCAAGCCTACATCGTAGGCTAGTCTACAGAATCTAAAACCTAGAGCTTTGATATCAACTGTAACGATCCAAAATTTCTACATACTCAGAGTCGCTACTGACGTCTCATGCTCATCTCTAATGCGGAAATATAACTCTTAAAAGAAAACATCATCGAGAGTATAAATATCGAAAACATTTCAAACATCTTCTACTATCTCTTGAAAACACACCCATGGTCTTCGGTGTTTAAATACGAAATGCTGAAATTTTGAGAAATAAAAACAAATACAAAAGAATTTAAAACGATGAAATGCAAAACAATTCTAACCTAAGACTAGGAATTTAAATATGAGTCTACTCTATGCATGTGCCATAGTCTCTCCTCCCGATGCAGTCGTCCTCCGTACAGGTGCGTCTTGCCTTTACCTGAAAAATGATGTGGCACACGGCCTGAGTATTTTGAAGAATACTCAGTAAGTGGCCCCACTATAAGGGGTCATGCAAATGCAAACACATGCAATCATGATTTAGGGACCTATCTCTAACATCATAGGGGTGTCCTCCAGTCTCGAACAAATTGGATGTGTAATACTTTCCTACACACGACTCACATGTGCGAGTGTGAATCTTCAGGGCGCTCGCACACCCCCTGGACCCTCTGGTCAATCTAATTTGTAGCGACGTCCGGAGGTCAGCGGAATCCCATAGTGTCATATGCCTTATTAACACCCTCATCATCATGCTGTGTGCATTCACACTCATCATCATATTGTACATATTCACACTCATCATCATACTGTGCGCGTCTGCACTCATCATCTCTAGGGGAAGTAGCCCTATGCTTACTAACATACAATATGCATGAGGTCCCTCTAAATTCATCATAATGTCCCTTCTGACACAACCCTCTAGTCTCATCTCTTTGTTACTCTGGGTAACACTTGTTGATGGTGTTAATGTAACACATGCGGAAGCAATTTGGATCTTGGGCACTTTTAGAACATCAATTATAGTAAATAACTAGCATATTCATAAGTATTAAAACTTAATGAGTTTAGATACTAACCTTTTGTAGTTCACTCCTTTTTCCTCACGGAACCGATTTCAAACCACCACTAGTGTCTTCTCCACTATCCTCCGACCTTAGAACGGGATTGTGGAATCCGGTGAGTGACTAAACTTGGGAGGGATTTTGTATATGTGAAGAGAGTGTTTTTGTGAGAGGTTTTTCTCAAGGTTTTTCACCAAGAAGAAGAAGACCTTCCATGTTTCATGATCACTCTATTTAAAGAGTCATGTTTGCATGTTCATGCAAATTTGAGATCACCAAATTTTGACACTCAAAATTCCACTCAAATGTTTGGGATTATGTGGCAAGCATGCATGTTTGAGTTAACCAAATTTTGACACCTCAAAATTCCACTAACATGGATTTTTCTATTAAATGAAGTCAACATTTTGACTTTCTTCATTTTAACTCAACAATTAATTTGAATAATGAATTTCAAATTAAAGTAACATTAAATGATTAATTAAACTATTTAATTAATATTTAATATTAATTCAAATGCCAATCCTAATCAATTCCGACACATAATTGATTAAGATATTTAAATCTTATTTAAATATATCAGATTCTCTCCTTTTTGTTTAATTCGTAAATAAAACAAAAATGCGGTTAAATATATCGTATATATGTAGCGCATATTCCCTAATTTGAATTCGAACACTTCGAACTCATTCGTCACACTGTTCTATGGTTTAGTCCGATATGAGCTAGCAGAGGGACCTAATGGACCTATGGATCATGGGCTCCAACGATCCAAGATTAACCGGTTAAACTCATTAACCTTGTTAACCAACATTCGTTAACTACTAGGACACTCCACTATAGCCTAGTAGTTGCACTCCCCTCACTATAGATATATTTCTATCCATTTGATATAACCATGATTAGTAAGTCGATCCTTCACAGGTTGTTCGTAACTAGAGCTGGGTCAATTTACCGTTTTACCCCTAAAGTTACTTCTTGTTCCTTATGTCTCACTGATCCTCTAATGAACAATTGGTTTGTGGTCCAACCAGTAAAACGAACCCCTCTCAAGCCAATGAGAGGGTGGGGCCCCTTGTTCAAGACCTGGAGTCAGTGCTTAAGGGAACTACCTCTCTTCTATTCCTAAAAGTGGGTAGGAGTGAATTCCATCTTGCACCCCCCGTCCCCAACCATTCACCCAGTCTTACCCCTAAAATGGGAGGCCTATTGAGTCGGCGAACTAGAGCCACTCTCACCCATGCAAATCTAAGGATAATTCCAAATAAACAGAAGTTCATGGTTAGCTCAGGATTAATACCGAGTTACCTAGGTTATCGAATGAAAAGAAAATCAGTCTCAATAGTAAACGACATTATAAAGTGAGAGTGATTTTCTTCATGGTCCGATCTTATGCAATACTCATTGCATAGGACGCCCCCACTCACATGTCTCCACATGTACAATTTAGTGATCACATTGTTTATATCATATACAAAAGTGGGCCGCATCCATAGTGTTCCCAGAATAAGGTACTCAGCCTTATCCTTATACTATAGATCATTTTGACTATATATACTTGAACTTGATCTACTCTTATGTCTCTACATATAGTTCAAGTAATCATACTATAGCCAGAGTGTTCTTAGTTTATTGGATTTAGATTAATGATCGTAAAGTTCACTTTATTCAATAACAATCTTTACTGAATAAACAACAATAATAACTTTATTGAAAATAGAATATATTTTTGTTTACAAACTATGAGTTTTAGGACATAAAACCCAACACTTGTGAATATTTATATTAATATCATTTTCCTGCTCTTAAGGTTGTGTCCTATGTCGATCTAATGACATGTGCAATATGACACTCATCATCATATAGTAGCCTCAATATGGAAAACGTCATCATATTAAGGTAAACATCATGCAATCATCATACTCATCATATTGCCATAAAATGCATCAAGCATATCAAGTACGTCATTCATCGAAATATATATACTACGCACATCATCAAGTATCATAACACATACATTATCATAACTCATACATCATCATACACTCATACTGTTGGGATTTATGCCATAAAGCCTCGTTGTAATAGTCCACCAAATAAAAAATAAATAAATAAAGAAATAAATAAAAATAATTATTTAAAAAATTAGGTTAAAAATAATAATAATAAATAAATAAATAAAAGAGAGAAACAACCCTTCCCCACTGTTCTCCACCAACCACTCATCCCTTCCCCTCAACCCACCAAAAAAAATCACAGTTTGCCAAGAAACATAAAATAATCATTGCCAGATTTACTTAGTTTGAGGAAAGAATGAGAATGACCTTTACCCAATTGAGATTCACTTGAGGAATATTTGTGAAGATAGATCTAATCATAACGTATATATTAAATCTTAATTGTCCTAGTTTTTTTTAGAAATCACAGCCAAATATAGTTAGATCTTTGTTAAATCATTACAAGTGTGCTTTCTGTTAGAAACTAAATGTAAATCATGTATATGAATTCTTGTAAATCACATCATATTAGTAATATTAGATCAATAATTTAACAAAATGAGAGAAAAAGAAACACAAAGATAAGAAAAGATTGGAAACAGGGATCCACTATAAATTTGAAATACATGGAAATAAAGTAAAAGTCAATAAGAGGGTAGAAAAGCACATAATGACTTGAAATAACTCTATCAACTTTTTTTTTGTACAACAATAACTAGCAAAATAAGATTCTTAATAAAAACATAATTATAGATATATAACCTTTCAAGCCTTTTAACACGGGACCAATGTAAATTAGAGAAATAATTTGATAGAGTTCAAACTTGAAACTGATGTCATGGGCTCACATAGGTTGGCTTGGATTTCAAAGGACAAAATCGAACTTTCACTAAGGATATATTCATGACAACAACTTAACCTAACCAGGTAAGTGGCCTTACTATCAACATGGTTATATTTGATGTTAACACCTGCCATGTGGTTCTGCACGTGTCATATATATTGATATGTGTAGTGACTTGGAAAAAGAAAAAAGGAAAAAGGAAGGAAAAAAGAAAAGAAAAAAAAACTCAGTCGTCGGGAAACTCATGAGTTTTTCGGCGACCGCCGAGTTTTGCGGATCCCAAGCGAAACGACAACTGCACCCCGCTCAGACTTCAGCCCACGACTCCCCGAACCTATCAGAACACCTGCAAATAGAGAAAAGGATTTTGAATAACATCAGCGAGTTTCCAATTTTTCGGACGAGTCCCAAATCACCCGAAAATCGATGCCAAACGCTCAGTTACCACCACGAAAAGGATCCCTAACGATAGCACAATACCCCAAGGTATGTTTTGTGGCTTTTCGTAAGCGTCGTCGTCGGTAACCGAGGTCAGAAAATTAAGTTTTCCTAAACGTTCTTAGATCTGTGGTTTTAGGAACTTTTAGGCCACAAAACTTTGAGGAAGGAAAGAGGGACGACAAATAGAGAGAAAAAGGAAGAAAGAGAACCAAAATCGGCAACGAAAACGCCGCGAGAAGGAGAGAGAAAATGTGCCAGAAAATTGCGTAGAAGTTGGGTAAGGAAGAAGGATCCATCGGATCTGGGTCAGCTCGAATGAGTACACAGACCCGAGGATCAAACCAATCTAAGTCCAGCCCGTGAAATCGAGGCCCAAATTCCGATTCGGCCCAAACCTCAATCCTGCCCAGTAGCCGACGGTTCAGCTGAACCAACCTAAGACTAGACCCACGGTCCAACTGAACCAGCCTGCAATCCAAACACCTGCGGCCCAGTCCAATAAGCTGAGGCCAATGGTTAGTCTGGCCTAGTAGCCATTTGCAGCCCACGACCCAAACTGCGACCCGAACCGGACTGTGACCCGTGCCTCGACCCGACGCCACCGCACGACGTGGCACGTTCTACTGCTGCCACGTGTCACATAGCAACATAGGTAGTCCCTCGGCTCGGCTCGGTGCAAACGGCTTGGTCTCCCTCCGATGACGCTCCGGTGGCTCCTTTAGTAGCTATTCGGCTTGACTCACCCGTTTTTGGCCCAGTTTCCACTATTCGACCCTCTCGGACCTGTTTTCAGCCCCGATTAAGGTATTCAAGGAAGTTTTAGAGCCGTATTTCACATTTATTGAATTACTGGTAAATTAATTTTGAAATACTAACAGAAGGTTGCGAACGGTGTGATAGGGAACAAACCCCGGCAACGTAGGAAGCAACTCTCACGGAACGGGAGCTTATGTGTAGCTAATTAGGAAGTACTTCGACCAAGGCCAACCAAGTAAGTGGTCTTACTATCGGATAGGCTAAAGATTGTTTGAATTATGATGATGTGTGAGTATGACGTTGTGTTGTGATGTTAAATGTACGTTATTTATGTTTCGATGCATGATGTACATGTTATATTTGATGCACTTAATGGCTTCTATGATGAGTATGATGTATGACGATGTTATTAACATGATGATGTTTTCCATGATGAACATGCCTTATGATGTTGTATGCCATATTGAATCATGTCGTTAGATCGACATAGGACACAACCCTAAGAGTATGAAAGTGATATTAATGTAAATATCCACGAGCACGTGTTACATAGTGTAACCAAGAGATGAGACTAGAGGGTTGTGTCAGAAGAGACGTATAATTGGACTTATAGGGACCTCATGCATATTGTATATTCATAAGCATAGGGCTACTTACCCTAGAGATGATGAGTGCGGCGCGCACCGTATGATGAGCGCGAATAAGCACAGATGAGGGTGTTCATGAGGTGCAGGACACTACGGGGTTCCGCTGACCTCCGGACGTCGCTACAGATTAGCTTGACCAGAGGGTCCAGGGGGTGTGCGAGCGCCCTGGGGATTCACACTCGCACGTGTGAGTCGTGTGTAGGGAAGTACTATACATCCAATTTGTCCGAGACTGGAGGCCACCCTTATGATGATTAGAGATAGGTCCTTACTTCATGATTGCATGAGTTTGCATTAGCATGACCCCTATAATGGGGTCACTTACTGAGTATTTCTCGAAATACTCAGGCCATGTGCCATATTGTTTTTTTAGGTAAAGGCAAGGCGTCCATGTACGGTTGACGGCGACATCGTGATCAGAGACTGTGGCACGTGCATAAGATAGTTGCATATTTAAAATTCATAGTCTTGGTTAGGATATGGTGTTTGCATTTCATTTATTTAAATTATTTAATGTGTAATTATTTTATCTTATTTTGAACTCCAACATGATGCTTGAAACACATAAGTCCGACAGTGTTTTCTAGTGATTTAACTTATTCTAAAGTTTTAAATTTTTTTACTAAGTAAGATGAGCATCTTTAGAGTTATATTCTGTATTAGAGATGAGCATGAGACGTTAGTGGCGACTCTGGATATGTAGAAATTTAAGGTCGTTCCAGTTGGTATTAGAGCTCTAGGTTTTAGATTATGTAGACTAGCGTACAATGTAGGCTTGGCACGCTCCATGGTCCCAACGTCGATGCCCCGTCACTGTCAGTATGCCTTGCATAAGATAAGAAAAGAGAAACGTTTTCGAACTCGCATGCATTTCCTATGGATATTACTGAAATTTTTGTGATATTTAAGTATTTATCTATGAGGATGATATGATGTATAGCATGATGAGTGTTTACTTTTGTGGCGTTATGATGTATTGTATAGTGTGTATATTGTTATTTATATATGCATAGTATTAAGGCCTTAGACTTAAGCAACCTTATATTGGTTTATAGAACCATGCCCAGAGGGAGGGGAAGAGGAAGACGAGGATGGGGGCGACCGTCGTAGAGAAATAGGACGAGGTGTGGCAGTAGAGGGCCCACCTTAAGAAGGATAAGAGACTGGGTCGGTAATCGTTACGCCGCCTCCAGTCTTACCACCAGTTGCGCTACCACCTCTAGCGCCTCCACTACAAGCTGAGCCTCCACCATAAGCTGAACCTCCACCCTAGCCTGCTCTACCACCACAAGCCGTACTTGAAGCTTCACCCCCAGCGGCCGGAGTAGATGCTAATACTAAGTTAATGTGTGACTCCATCAAAGCCTTAATTCAAACCTTGGAAACCACTCAGCAAGCCAATCTATTAGCTAGCCAACCGGCCCAAGCATAGGCCCAAGCACTGGCACTGGCACAGGCACAAGCCGATGCTCAGGCCAACGCCCCAGTAAATCCTCCACGACCTATTAAATGTTCAAACTGGATAAAGGATTTCAAGATATATGACCCTCGACCGTTCGTCGGTTCCTTAGAAGACCCCATAGAAGCCCAAATGTGGATTCAAGCTGTCGAAACCACCTTTGAGACTATAGAGTGCCTAGAGAACCAAAAGGTCGCCTGCGCAATCATTCGTCCTACAAAAGAATGCAGAGATATGGGGGAGAGGTAACAAAACCCTTCTAAACCCAGGAGGGGGACCTATGAATTGGGAACATTTTAAGGAGGCATTCCTTAAAGAATATTATCTTAAGTTAGAGCGACTTAAGAGGCAGCAGGAGTTCGCCCATTTGGAACAGGGCGGACTCACCGTGGAGAAATACAACCGAGAGTTTAAGAGACTCAAGAGATTTGCATTGTCCATGGTGGACACCGAAGAAAAGATGACAGAGAAGTTTGTATTGGGTTTGGAACCAAGAATCCGCCGCATGCTGGAAGCGTTCAACCTAAAAATCGATGAGGAAGCCTTAAGAACTGCCAAGGCTTTAGAGAAACCGAAGGATGGGAAATGACGTGAGGGGCCGATAATAATTAGCAAAAGCGCCTACATGAATCTGGAGGCTCTGACTGTCCACCACCAGCACGTAGGCACCATTCCAACAATAGACCTGCTCAAAGATGGAATGAGCGACACCCTCCTCGACGTACCGATAGAAACCCCACGAATCAAGATGGGGCTAGAGGGAGGAGAGAAGAAGGGTGCACTATTTGTGGAAGAATACATAGTGGGAGGTGCATGGCTGGTAGCCGAGCGTGTTACAGATGTGGTCAAGAGGGGCACACATCACCGTGAACTGCAGGCCAGAAACGCTGAAGTACAACCAAACCTGCCTAGAGTAGTAGAGCAAGCAGAACAACCGGCACCACCGTGAGCTCAAGCTAGGGTCCACACATTTACGAGCAAGGACACTGGGAGGTCCGATGCTATGGTAACAGGTACACTATCTATTTTAGGTCATTTCGCTTTTACCTTATTTGATTTTGGTTCCACGAATTCCTTTATTTCTATGCCTTTTGTTGTACAAGCAGGGTTCGAATTAGAACCCTTATTGCATGAAATGTTTGTAAGCACCCCTTAGGGGGTAGACTTAGTATCTAGGGATAGAATAAAGGATGGCCAAGTAATCATAGGGAACCAAACTCTAAGCGTTGACCAAATGGTAGTAAACATGACGGATTTCGACGTCATACTAGGCATTTATTCGCTAGCCAAAAATCGAGCTAGTGTAAACTGTTGTAAAAAGGAAGTAAAATTTTTCACCACCGACAGGACCTACCTTTAAATTTAGAGGCACAAGTACCGGGATTACCCTCAAGGTAGTCTCGATGATGAAAGCAAAGAGGTTAGTCCAACAAGGCGGATGAGCTATATTAGCATGTGCTGTAGACGTAAGAGAAAAATGGAAGACCCTAGAAAACGTGCCAATAGTAAACGAGTTCCCAGATGTATTCCTGGACAACCTACCTTGAATACTCCCTTCTCGAGTAGTCGACTTCATCATCGAACTCGAGCCGGAAACTGGGCCTATTTCCAAAGCACCTTATCGCATGGCGCCAGCAGAGTTGAAGGAACTCAAGGTGCAATTGCAAGACTTACTAGATAAAGGGTTTATTCGACCTAGCGTGTCCCCCTGGGGTGTGCCAGTGTTGTTTGTTAAAAAGAAAGATGGATCGATGCGATTATAGAAAGCTAAATAAGAGAACCATAAAGAACAAATATCCTCTACTTAGAATAGAAGACTTATTTGATCAACTCAGAGAGGCAATAGTATTCTCCAAGATAGATCTTCGGTCAGGTTACCACCAAATTAGAATCAATGAAAAGACGTACCAAAAACAGCGTTTAGGACAAGGTAAGGTCATTACAAGTTCGTAGTGACGTCATTTGGTCTCACTAATGCCCCAGCTGTGTTTATGGAGTTAATGAATTGGGTATTCAAGGAATGTCTAGACATGTTCGTGATCGTATTCATTGATGACATCTTAATATACTCGAAAACAGACCTAGAACACGAGGAACACCTCCGAAAAGTCCTAACCACCCTAAGAGAGCATAAGTTGTACGCCAAGTTCTCCAAATGCGAATTTTGGTTATGACAAGTCTCTTTCCTAGGACACGTGGTGTCAAAGGACGAAATATCTGTAGATCCCACCAAGGTCGAAGTGGTCACAAAGTGGGAACGCCCAATTACGGTAACGGAAGTAAGGAGTTTCCTAGAACTGGCGGGATACTATCGAAGGTTCGTGCAGGACTTCGCTAGGATAGCCTTGCCTTTGATAAAGTTAACAAAAAAAAGGTACGATTTAGATGGAATGATGCTTGTGAGGCAAGCTTCCCGAACCTAAAAGAGAGATTGTAACTGCCCCGGTACTCACAATACCCGAGAGCTCAGAAGGGTATGTGATTTATAGTGATGCCTCCATGAAAGGACTAGGATGTGTATTAATGCAACACGACAAGGTTGCCGCATACACGTCTCGTCAACTTAAGGAATACGAAAAGAACTACCCTACCCACGACCTAGAGTTGGCCGCTGTAGTGTTCGCGCTGAAAATTTGGCGACATTACCTGTATGGAGAGAAAACTCAAATTTTTACAGACCACAAAAATTTAAAATACTTTTTCATCCACAAAGAGTTAAATATGAGGCAGAGAAGGTGGTTAGAATTGGTGAAGGATTATGATGTAGATATCGAGTATCACCCTGGAAAAACAAACGTGATCGCAGATGCTTTGAGTAGAAAGACGGTCCACTCGTTGGCCCTCATTACGAGGGAAGTAAGGGTACAAAGAGAATTCGAGCGAGCCAACATAGCTATAGCGACCGAGGGAGTCATAGCACAGCTGGCCCGACTCAGAGTACAACCTACGCTTAGGCAGAGAATTATTACCTCCCAACGAGAGGATCCTAACCTACAGAAAGTCCTAGGACAGTTAGACGAAAGTTTAGTAGATGGATTCTCGAAGTTCTCAGATGAAGGACTATTGTATCAGGGACGCCTATGTGTTCTGGTAATAGAGGATTTAAGGAAAGAGATACTGACGGAAGCTCACAACTCGCTATTTGCCAGGCATCCAGGAGGTACTAAGATGTACCAAGATTTAAAACAACACTTTTGGTGGAAGAGCATTTAGAGGGACACGGCCGAGTTTATGAGCAAGTGCTTAGTTTGTCAACAAGTGAAAGCTCCTAGACAAAAGGCGGCGGGGTTGTTGCAACCCCTAAGCATACCGGAGTGGAAGTGGGAAAACATAACAATGGACTTCATAGTAGGATTACCCAAAACACCAAAAGGCTATACAGTGATCTGGATAGTTGTCGATAGGTTGACCAAGTCGGTCAAACTTCCTACCTGGGAAAGCTACGTATACAGTTGACAATTGGACACAATTGTATGTGAAAGAAATAGTAAGACTACATGGAGTCCCAGTGTCTATAGTGTCGGATCGGGATCCACGCTTTACGTCAGCATTCTGGTGCGGACTTCAAAAAGCACTGGGTACCCGCCTTGACTTTAGTACCGCCTTCCACCCCCAAACAAATGGACAAACGGAGCGTGTCATATATACTGATATGTGTGAATTATCTGTGAATCGGTATGCCTATATTATGTTTATGTTATGTTATAATATGTGAATTGTATGATAATAATTATGGTATAATGTGTTCAAGGATATGTTTGAGATAGAATATGAGAAGGATGCACAAAATGAAATGTAAGGATAGGAGTAAGATACGTTCATGAAACGTTAAGGTTAGGTTACATACCGGAGTGCTATGGATAGAGGAGATTAATGAAGGATATGGGTAGAAAGAGATAGGTTTGTGATAGATTGACAGAAGGATAGCGTTAGGATACGTTCCTGTGATGATATGACTAAGGTACGTTCACATAACGATATGACTGTGATAGGTATAAGAACGTTAAGGCTATGATAAGTTAGGGAACGATATGACCACAAAGTGTTTACGATATGACATGTTTATGATACGATATATTGTGATGTGATATGTTATTTTTAGATTGTTTTGTGTGATCATTGAGGTAATTGTTGTATGAATTGCACGTTATGAAACGACATGTTAAAAGCATGGAGCGTTATGTTATGTTTTCTAAATTGTATGTATACAACATGTTATGAATGACATGATATCACGATAAATGAAATGAAATGTAACCCTGTTAGGATTATGTATGATACGTAGACTGAAAAATGAGACATGACATGTTAAGCATGAAAGATGATAGCGGAGTTATATTCACTCATGACAAAAGTAGAAATGTTGGGGACCTCATGCATTATGTGTGCACATGCATTTAGGGGGATTCCCCAATTCCATCACGAGGGTACGGACGCGTACATCCAATGGAAACACAACGATCGTTATGTTTTTCATAGCGCTGCCGTGACGGTTACTAGTTCTAACGGGTGTCCGACCTAGGGAGTGTCCCAGTGTATGCTCGCCCGACAAGTAAGGTGGCCCAGCGGTGTAACGACCCTAAATTTTCACATACTTAGAGTCGCTACTAACGTCTCATGCTCATCTATAATGCGGAAATATAACTCTTACATGAACATAGTTGATAACGTAAACTTCAAAAAAAACGTTTAAAACAACTTCGTCTCTGGAAAACACAGCCATGGTCTTACGTGTTTAAATATGAAGTACTGAAATTTAGAGAAAACAAAAACAAATACAAAATAATTTAAAACAATGAAATGCAAAACAACCTATTCTAACTTAAGACTAGAAATTTAAATATGAATCTACCCTATGCACGTGCCACAGTCTCTGCTCGCGATGTCGCTGTCCTCCGTACAAGTGCGCCTTGCCTTTACCTGAAAAATGATGTGGCACACGGCCTGAGTATTTCAAAGAATACTCAGTAAGTGGCCCCACTATAGGGGGCCATGCAAATGCAAACACATGCAATCATGATTTAGGGACCTATCTCTAATCATCTTAGGGGTGGACTCCAGTCTCGGACAAATTGGATGTGTAGTACTTCCCTACACACGACTCACACGTGCGAGTGTGAATTCCCAGGGCGCTCGCACACCCCCTGGACCCTCTGGTCAAGCTAATCTGTAGCGACGTCTGGAGGTCAGCGGAACCCCATAGTGTCATGCACCTCATGAACACCCTCATCTGTGTGCTTTCGCACCTGTGCGCATACGCGCTCATCATACGGTGTGCGTCCGCACTCATCATTTCTAGGGGAAGTAGCCTATGCTTATGAACATACAATATGCATGAGGTCCCTCTAAATCCATCATAATGTCTCTTCTGACACAACCCTCTAGTCTCATCTCTTTGTTACTCTAGGTAACACATACTCGTGGATATTTATATTAATATCATTTTCACGCTCTTAGGGTTGTGTCCTATGTCGATCTAACGACATGATGCAATATGACACTCATCATCATATAGCATGCTCAATATGGAAAACATCATCATATTAAGGTAAACATCACGCAATCATCATACTCATCATATTGCCACAAAGTGCATCAAACATATCAAGTACGACATTCATCAAAAAATATATATATACTGAGTACATCATCAGGTATCATAACCCACACATCATCATAACTCATATACCGTATCGTACGACATAGTTCATACAACATCGTAACTCATACAATTTTTAGCCTATCATATAGTAAGGCCACTTACCTGGTTGGCCTTAGCCGAAGAATTCCCTAATTTATTTACGTAAGCTCCCGTTCTTCGAGAACTACACCAAATGTTGTCAAGGTTTGCTTCCTATCGCATCGTTCGTCACATTTTGTTAGTATTTCACATTTTAATTAATAATCCAACTAACCGTGTGAAAAACTGCTCTAAACGGTCTCAATAAAAATCGAATTCCATGTTTTCATTGTTTCTAAATTATATAGGATAATAAAACTTAAAACTTAAATTAATAATATGTCAATATTATTAATATTTCAAGTGGCTTGGATAATTCAACATTTAATGTTATATCCTATAGATACAAATATAACAATTTCTCCTATCTTCTTCTATCACTTATTTCTCTTCTATGTCATATTTTAATTCTATTTACGGTACTTACCATTTTCAAACAGTTCTAACTTTCTTTTCTTTCCTAAAATCCTCTCTCTTTTGTTTTTTTTTTGTTTTTTTTTTCTTTCTTTTAACTCTAATTCTGTTAGGCCTTTCAATTTTGTCATTGCCATATGAATGGTACTTGCCATCTTCAAACTGTTCTAACTTTCTTTTCTTTCCTAAAATCCCCCCTCTTTTGTTTTTTTTTCTTCTTCTTTCTTTCCATTCTAATTCTGTTTAGCCTTTCAATTCTACTTCCATATCTAATTATTTTAAGCAATTTAAATTTAATTCTTTTAATTAGTTTCATTCTTTCAGGCAGTTTATTACAACTCACCAGATTTTCTTTAGCTTTACTATTTCCAAATCTAATCTTCCTTTCTTTCCTCTCAAAATCTCTTTTGATTATGTTTTCCAAATTTGGTATTTTTTATTTTTTTTGATCTGTCTTCCAATCTTTCTCTTTCTCTTTCTCTTCTCCTTCTCTCTCTCATATTTTAGTTCTATTGCCAGATTTTATTTTTATTTGAATATGTTTTACAGATCTTTCCTTTCCTATCTTTCTCTCCTCCTTATCTATCTATTCCTTTTTTTATCTGATTAATTTTCATGGACCCTCCACAGATAATTTCTAATTCAGATCATTGCAACAGATAATTTCTAAATAATTGCTAATATCTTATGCAGAAAGAAAGAGAACAAAAAAAAAAAAAAAGTAAATCTGACTGCTAACCTTTTCAAATGACATCTCTCGTCTACCATCTCTTCATTATCTGCCTTCCTTCCAGTTTCCTCCAGAAAAATATTTTCTTTCTGTTTTTGTTTTTTTGTTTTTTTTGGCTGAGTTATCGATACTGAGGGAGGTATTTTAGGGGATGGACGGAGAGATTAAAGGAGGTGGTCAGTTTTTTTTTTTCTTTTTCTTTATTTTGTTATTTTTATTTTAACACATACACACACACATATATATATATAATTAAACCCAAGGGGCGTTACATTACCCGCACGTATGCGAACTGACTGGTGAGCCCATACCCGCACGTATGGGCTGTGTGTAGAGTATATAGTACACATCCAAATTACCCGTTAGGACAATACCGTAGGAAAATAGATTGAAAGGATAGGTCCCGTCATTCCATTCACATGTTCTTGCATTTAACCCCAATAGTGGGGTCACTTACTGAGTATTTTTTTAAATACTCAAGCCATGTGCTATTACATTTTTCAGGTTAAGGCAAGGCATTCTTGAACGGCTGACGACGGCATCGCAACTCGAGACCATGACACATGCATAGGATATTGGTATGTATTTTCTTAGACTTATGCTAGAATAAGACGTTTTTAACTTAAACGCTTATTTATTTTATTTAGTTTTTTGTTGTGTCGTTTTAAAGATGTTTTTGAAACACGTAAGTCCATGGCTGTGTTTTAAGATAAAAGTTATGTTTTATGGAATTTAAATGAAGTTTTCCGCATTCAATGTTTATGGTACGTATACAGTAGCGACCTTAAACTAAGTAGAAAATTTCGGGTCGTTACATGAACGATATGTGAAATGATATGAAATATGATATGATATGTACAGAACACTAGCGGGGTTGTATTAAATGATAATGAAAACGAAAAAATGTTGGGACCTCATGCATTATGTGTGCTCATGCATTGGGGGATACCCCTATTCCATCACGAGGGTACGGACGCGTACATATCCACTAGGTAGGCCATTATGTTTTACATGATGCTTCCGTGACGGTTACTAATTCTAATGGGTGTCGATAGCAGGAGAGCTACCAGAGAAGGCTCGTCCGACAAGAAAAGGGGCCAAGCGGTGTGCGAATTGTCTAGTGAGCCTATACCCGCACGTATGGGCTGTGTGTAGAGTATATGGTACACATCCAAGCTGCCCATTAGAATAGTGCTATAGGAAAAATAGACTGATATGATAGGTCCCGTCATTGCACTCGCATGTTCTTGCATTTAACCCCAATAGTGGGGTCACTTACTGAGTATTTCTTTAAATACTTGAGCCATGTGCTACTACATTTTTCAGGTTAAGGCAAGACATTTCTGTACGGCTGACGAAAGCATCGCAACTCGAGACCATGACACATGCATATGGTAGTCGTATTATTTTTTTAGACTTAGGCTAGAATATGATGTTTTTTATTTAAATGTTTATTTATTTATATAGTCTTTTATTGTGTCATTTTTAAAAGTGTTTTCAAAGATGTAAGTGCATGGCTTATGTTTTATGAAGTCGTATTATTTTTAGGTTATGTTTTATGAAAGCTTAAATGAAGTACTTCCGCATTCAATGTTTATGATATGGATACAGTAGCGACCTTAAATTATGTAGAAAATTTCGAATCGTTATACTCGTAATTAATTATTTAGTTTCTAACAATACTTTTTATTATTTTATTTTTAATTTAATTATTATCCATGGTATGAAAATCCAAGGTTATAAATGTAATTTTGAACAATATGTGGTTGACATAAAAGAGGATCGTGTTCCCGTAATAATCTAAAGAGTCTATAGTATATGGATAAGGTTGGGTGTCTTATCGTGGTAACACTATTGATACGACCCACTTTGTAATCGTTACAAATGATTTGATCCAAATCGTTCATGTGGAGGCATGTAAGTGGGGGCATCTTCCCGGGCAGGCAATGGAATAGCTTGACCCTATACAATGAGTTTGTATAAGACTAGACCAAGAAATATTTAATCTATTTTTATAAATCCATTAATTGAGAAGATTAATATTTCACATATGATCATATGCAACTCGATCTTAATTCTGAGTGAGTTATGAACTCTTGCCTGTGAGGGCTTGTCCTTTGATTTATAGGGGTGAGAATGACTATTTTAGCCGATTCAATATGCCTACCAATTTTAGAGACTTGACCAAATGGGGAGTTGGAAACATAATATCATGAGATGAAATTCACTCCTTTCCATATAAAGAAAGTAGATGAGTTGTTCTTTGAAGTACTAATTTCGGGACTTGAACAATGGGCCCCACCTCTCATTGGCCCGAGAGGGACTTGGTTTATGATTGGATCACAAACAAATTGTTCATTAGAGAATCAGTGGTACTTAAGGTGAAAGATGTAATTACATGGGTAAAACGAACTTTTGATCCAGCTGTAATTATGAACAACTTGAAAACGATCGACTTGATTATATCAATGGACATAACTTGTCCTACACTGCATAAGAGTGCAACTCTAGGTCTATAGTGGAGTGACTTATAGTTAATGAATGAAAATTGATTAATTAAAGAGTTTAATTAATTAATTTTATATCATTGGAGCTTATAATCTATAGGTCCATAAGGTCCCTTGCTAGCTCATAGTAACGCTAAAAGGTTCAATTTATTTGAAATAAATTTTGAAGTGTTTCAAGTGATATTTAATATATTAGATATATTAAATATAAAGGAGAAAATAAATTTAATTTGAAATGTCAAATTAATATTTAATATATTAGATATATTAAATAAATAAAGAAAAAATATTTAATTTAAAGTGCTGAAATTAATATTTAATATATTTCTAGGTTAAATATAAATGGAGAAAAATATATTAATTTGAATGGTTCAAATATATTTCTTATATTTGATACAAGAAAATATTAAATTAGTTAATGTAATTTGATAAGATTATATTTGAAATTTGAATGAGATTCAAATTAGTTAAATAGATCTTAATATTTTAATATTTAAATATGAATGGTATAAAATATTATATCTTATTATATTAGATATTTAAATATATTATTTGACAAAATTCTTCAAGAGTCTCTATAAATAGGACTCTAGAGTTGAGCCAAAAACATACGAATCTCTCCCACTTGGAGAATGAAATTACATCTTTAGAGAATTCTTGAAACTCTTCCTCTCCAATCCCTTTGGGATTTTCTTTCAAGAGGCTCCCACAAGCCTTGACCTTGTGTTTGAGTCATAGCAAGGAAGATTTTGTGGAATGTTGAAGAGCTTTTGCATGGTTTGAATACTTCGAATTATCTTGAAAGTAAGAGTTTCTACAAAGGTAGAGTTCTTGCTCCTCTATTTATTGCTCTTGTTTTAATTCATAATAAAAATAAAAAAAGAGTTCATTCCCTTCCATTAGTATCATATGATTTTTATTTTGAATTAAAAGTAGGATGGTGAGTAATTTATTTAAAATCATATATGTGATATATGTAATTTTGGTTGCAAAATTGATTGGTTTGGCATATTGGTGTGGCATTAGAATTATCGTTTTTTTAGACAAATGTACACCCTTATAAGTTAGGTTTGTAAATTGAAAAGAGACGGCTACGACAATAACATTGTTCATCAGTTTCGTGTATAATCTAGAGTTTTTGAAACCTTACTTTTATTACATATGGAATTGTTTCAAAAAGTAAAACATCTACCTTTGGAATTGTAATAGCCAAAATAATAATAATAATAATAATAATAAATAAACAAATAAAAATAATTATAAAAAATATATACGTCAAAATAATAATAATAATAATAATAATAATAATAATAATAATAATAATAATTCATAAATAAATAATAAAGAGGATTACATCAAAATAAAAATAAAAATAAAAATAAAATTTACCCACCTCTCTCCACTAACCTCTCATCCCAGCAGCATTCTCTTTCCTCAGCCTCACAATATCAAATTTGAGAAAAAAGTAAAATGGTGTTTCAACCTAATGAAATGATGCATATTTATTTGGAGAGATTTTCGTGTGTTATTAGGTAAAATCGTGTCTCATATTTCCTTTTTTCTTTATAGTCATGGTTATAAGAAATTAATTTAGGATCAAATCTTCTTTCATGTGTTATCCGATCCTATCATAATCAGTTCCCATATTCAGTTAATTAGATTTTTGTTAGCATTTGGAGTGAAATTAATACAATTTTAGTTGGCAAATCTATAAATCCGTAAAATATTATCCAAACAATCGATTAAAATTGGCCAATAATATATGTTTACATATGAAAATAAATATAGGGTTAGAGAAATATCTAATTTACAGAATTGAAATTGTTTACCTAATTGAAAATCTATTTACGGAATGAAAATAATTCAGATTGAGGAAAGATTTGTTGAACAGAATTTAAAAATAAAATAAGAAATATCAGAGGGCATGGAACTCCATTACATTTTGTCCAACCGTAAATATCAGAATTTTACAATGGCCAATGTAAATTAGAGAAATAAGTTTATAGAATTCAAATTCTGATATTTACCTAGAGTTCAAATTCTGATCTTTTAGGATGGCACACATAGGTTGACTTGGATTTCAAATAACGGAATCGAACTTTCATTAAGGATATACTCGTGACAACGACTTAAGCTAACCAGGTAAGTGACCTTACTATCGACATGGTTATATTTGATGTTGACACGTGCCCTGTGGTTCTACACGTGTCATATATATTGATATGTGGAAATTGTCTGTGGATCGATACGCTTCCTATATGTTATGTATATGTTATAATATGTGAATTGTATGATAATAATTACGGTACGATGTGTTCAAGGATATGTTTGAGATAGGATACAAGAAGGATGCACAAAATGAAATGTAACGATAGGAGTAAAATACGTTCATGAAACGTTAAGGTAGGTTACATACTGGAGTGATATGGATAAGAGACATAGATGGAAGAATACGGTTAGGCTACGGGTAGAAAGGGATAGGTTTGTGATAGATTGATAGAACGATAGCGTTAGGTTAAGTTCTTGGGATGAGACGACTAAGGTACATTCACGTAATGATATGTCTGTGATAGGTATAAGAACGTTAAAGCTATGATAAGTTAGAGAACGATATAACTATGAAATGTTTACATTATGACTCGTTTATGATATGATACATTGTGATGCAATATGTCATGGTATGATGTGTATATGATGAAATGTTATGTTAAAAGCATAGAACGTTATGTTAGGTCTCTTAAATTATGTGTATACAACATGATATGAATGACATGAAATTACGATAAATGGCATGAAATATAACCCCATTAGAATTATGTATGATTTGAGAACTGAAGAATGAGAAATGATATGACATGAATGATGAACGATATCTGAAACGATATGAAAAATGATATGATATGTACATAACGCTAGCGGGGTTGTATTAAAGGATAATGAAAATGGAAAAGTTTTGGGACCTCATGCATTATGTGTGCTCATGCATTTGGGGGGATACCCCTATCCCATCACGAGGGTACGAACGCGTACATCTAATGGCAGGACAACGATCGTTATGCTTTGCATAGCGCTGCCGTGATGGTTACTAATTCTAGCGGGTGTCCGGCCTCAGGGGCTCTTAGAGTATGCCCACCGGATAAGGAAGGTAGCCCAGCGGTGTGCGAACTAGCTGGTGAGCCCATACTCGCACGTATGGGCTGTGTGTAGAGTATATGGTACATGTCCAAAATTACCCGTTAGGACAACACTATAGGGATAAGGAATGAAAGATAGGTCCCATCATCTCATTGCATGTTGTAACGACCCAAAATTTTCTACTTAATTTAAGGTTGCTACTGTATACGTACCATAAACATTGAATGCGGAAGACTTCATTTAAATACCATAAAACAAAATCTTTAACTTAAAACACAGCCATGAACTTACGTGTTTCGAAAACATCTTTAAAACGACACAACAAAAGACACGAAATAAAATAAATAAGCGTTTAAGTTTAAAACATCCTATTCTATCCTAAGTCTAAGAAAATAAATACCACTATCCTATGCATGTGCCATGATCTCGAGTTGCGATGCCATCGTCAGCCGTACAAGAATGCCTTGCCTTAACCTGAAAAATGTAGTAGCACATAGCTTGAGTATTTAAAGAAATACTCAGTGACCCCACTATTGGGGTTAAATGCAACAATCACATGCAATGAAATGATGGGACCTATCTTTTGTTTCATTTCGTTTCGTTTTTCCTACGGTGTTGTCCTAACGGGTAATTGTGGACGTGTACCATATACTCTACACACAGCCTATACGTGCAAGTATGGGCTCACTAGCTAGTTCGCACACCGCTGGGCCACTGTCCTTATCCGGTGGGCATACTCTGGGAGCCCCTTATGCCGGGACCCGTTAAAACTAGAACCGTCACGGCAGCGCCATGCAATGCATAACGATCGTTGTCCTGCCATTGGATGTACGCGTCCGTACCCTCGTGATGGGATGAGGGTATCCCCCAGATGCATGAACACACATAATGCATGAGGTCCCCCTATTTCTACATTTATCTTTAATGACAATAACCTCCTGTCACGTTCCAGGCTTCATGTCATTCTCATTTTCATTTCACATTTCATACACATTTCTATCGGGGTTATGGTTCCAGACAGTTTATCGTGTTTCATGTCATACAATTCATGCTGTTCACATTCACATATTCCATACAAACATGCCATAATCGTTCAAGGGCCACACATCGTCACATGCATAACATATCACCTCAACTAAGCAGCATACATAACATACATTCACGTTCACATAACTACGTACTTAAGCACAATAATCTAGCATACAATGTATTATATCATAAACAAGTCATAACGTAAACACTTCATAGTCATATCGTTCTCTAACTTACCATAGTCTTAACGTTCTTATACCTATCACAGGCATATTATTACGTAACGTACCTTAGTCATATCGTCACAAGAACGTACCCTAACGCTATCGTTCTATCAATCTATCACAAACCTATCCCTTTCTACCCATAACCTAACCGTATTCTTTAATCAATCTCTCCTATCCATAGCACTCCAGTATGTAACCTAACCTTAACGTTTCATGAACGTATCTTACTCCTGTCGTTACATTTCGTTTTGTGCATCCTTCTCGTATCCTATCTCAAACATATCCTTGAGCATATCGTACCATAATTATTATCATACAAACCACATATTATAACATAACATAACATATAGGAAGCATATCGATCCACAGACAATTCACACATATCAATATATATGACACGTGCAGATCCACAGGGCACGTGTCAACATCAAATATAATCATGCCGATAGTAAGGTTACTTACCTGGCTAGCTTAAGTCATTGTCACAAATATATCTTTAATGAAAGTTCGATTCCGTCCTTTGAAATCCGAGTCAACCTATATGAGCTCATGACATCAGTTTCAAGTTTGAACTCTATACAATTATTTCTCCAATTTACATTGGCGATCGTAGAATTCTGATATTTTGTGTTAGACAAAATTGAAAGGAGCTCACTGCCCTTTGATATTCCCTGTTTTATGGTTAAATACGGTTCAACAAATCTTTCCTCAATCTCCCTCTCTCTCTCATTATTTTCATTCTGTAAAGCCCTCGGATATTTACTGTTTTATTGTTAAATCATGTTCAATAAATCTTTCCTCAATTCTCCCTCCCTCTCTCTCTCATTATTTTCATTCTGTAAATGGGTTTTTCGATTGTGTAAACAGATAGTACTGGCAAGTCCAATTTTAAGTTGATTGTTTGGCTACGATCTCCTAGTTTATAGATGTGTCAACTAAAATTTTATTGAATCTAACCTTATAACCTTATTTCGTATAACTTAAAATGCTAACAAAAATCTAATCAATTGGATATGGGATTTGATTATTAAAGTACCTGTTAAAATATGAAAGAAGATTTGATCCTAAATTAATTTCTTATAACCATAACTATAAAAGAAAAGGAAATCTGAGATATGATTTTATTGTAATAACTGACAAAAATCTATAAATCTATAAATCTGCAGTAGGTTGAAATTTTTGTTCGTAAGGATGGGTTGAGGAGAGATAACTGTTGACCATTGTTGTTTTTATGTTTCTCTTTATTTTTGCAGTTGGCGTAAGGATGGGTTCAGGAGAGATAACTGTTGACCATTGTTGTTTTTTTTTTTTTTTTTTTTTTTTTGCAGTTGACATAAGGATGGGTTGAGGAGAGATAACTGTGGGAAGGGATGTGAGGTCAGTGGAGAGAAGTGAGGAATTTTTTTTTTAATTTTAATTTTAATTAATTAATTAATATTATTATTTTAACTATTTTTATAATTATTTTTATTTGTTTATTTCTTTATTTTTTTTTGGGCTATTACACATGTGATTGTTGCATTTAACCCCAATAGCGGGTTATTTACTGAGTATTTGTTTAAATACTCAAATCATGTGCTACTACATTTTTCAGGTTAAGGCAAGACATTTCTGTACAACTGACGGCGGGATCGCAACTCGAGGCCATGACACATGCATAGAATAGTGGTATTTATTTTCTTAGACTCAGGCTAGAATAGAATGTTTTTAACTTAAACGCTTATTTATTTTATTTCGGGTCTTTTGTTGTGTCAGTTTAAAGATGTTTTCGAAACATGTAAGTCCATGGCTGTGATTTAAGATAAAAGGATATGTTTTATGGAATTTAAATGAAGTATTCCACATTCAATGTTTATGGTACGTATACAGTAGCGACCTTAAATTAAGTAGAAAATTTTGGGTCGTTACAGTTGGTATCAGAGCTCTAGGTTATAGATGTTGTAGACTAGCCTATGATGTAGGCTTGGCATGTTCCATGGTCCCACCATCGATGCCCCGTCTCCGTCAGGTACGTCTTGCTTAAGATAAAAAAATGAAGTGTCGTTGATTGTGTATGTTGTTACTGCTTGGTCATTATAAAATATAACTCATAATTGAACTTTTACACCATTGACTATATTGTATTATTGTTGGCCTAATTCTATATTTATTATAATGTAGAATATGTTATGTTTTGCCTTGCATGGAATGTGAATGTAAACTGATGTATTGATGATGTTTTGATTTACTGAGGTTGTTATTGTGAATGAGTAGCTATAGTTTTAGTAAGCTACTAAATGTTAGTGTATGCGTGAAGATGAGTTTGCTAAGGAATGTCATATGCTTCAGTTAGACATCTCGAACATAGATAAATTACTTACTGTAGGACCATAGAGATGGAAAGGGTTGTACCAACGTATACGGATGTGTATGTAATTTCAAATAAAATGAAAATGACCTAGGAAGCTTGATAAATGACAATATCTTATAATATGCTATAGATAAAGGTGGTAGTAACTGAAAGAAAATTTTATAAATATGAATTATGTAAATATGAAATTAAAGTATCAATATAAAAAAAAAATGGCATAAATGTCTTTAATGGAAGATGACCTTTAGAAGTAGTGAGATGTATAAAACTTTCCTGCCTTGATACAAATTGAAATTTTTATAAAAAAAGTACAACCAATTATGGAAGTTGTAAGGTGATTTAAAAGTATCGAGCCACAGTTTGGATGAGGCATTACGATCATGGTCCAAATTTTAGAGGTATATGGAGAGGGACTATGGTATGAGATATGAGATTGTCAAGATACCTTAAATTTAAGAAACCATGATTTAAGATGAACTTGGGTGGGGGATACACGAGGATTAAAGTGGGACATTGTCTCTAAATCAACTAGAAGTTTTGTGGTAATCCTTCTTATGGTATACGAATGCACTCAAGAAGCTCAACATAAATAAATTGTTGTAGAAAATTATCAATCAATTTTTCCTAGCAATGTCAACCTGGTTAAAAGGTATTACTATAGTTAAAGTTTCAAGACGGTCATTTTAGGTTTGATTTTCAAGTATCCCAAGTTTTATGGCATCTGAGGATATCCACCATGCTTATATAATACCAATTTTTAGAAGAGAATTTTGTTAAGCCCATTCTTGATATTACAAAGGCGTTGAAAAGGTTGTGATGTCTTTCCGTTACGGTTATAAGAGCATTAGTTTTGGGTTGTACTAGATAAGGTATACCAAGAGAAAAACCTATTTGACAATATTTCCTATGAAAGTTACCAAATCCTCAAACTCTAGCTTGACCACGAATCAAATAGAGGAAGTCGTTCCTCGATCCATGTGATTTACTAGTGCATTTCTCCCTAATGAATTTACTCGATTGGAAAGTCTCTTTCATCTTTCGGCTTTCCTTTAACATTATCTTTTTAATAAGATGGTTGAGGATTACATGATTGTTGCTTTTCAATTGGCTCTTTTCTAATTAGTACTTCAATAATCTTACTGGTTAGTGTGCCCGTTGCATTTGCTTCTCCTGTGGGTTGGCGAACAAAATGGATTGGATTAGTTTTTCTGGTTGGTGGGTATCCTTAATTCTCTTATCTCTTTCACCTCTTCGTTCTTGATACAAAAATGAAAGGCCCCTCCCCTCCTAATTCTGTATTCTTTTCTTTTCCTCCCATCCGGAAAGACAAAAAAACTAATAATATTACTAACTAGTCATTATAGTTACCAAGATCAAAGGAGACAGGATTTGACCCCGTGACTGAAAGGTTATGTTGCGAGCTACCAAGCAGCTCTACCCTGCAAAGAACTGTGAACTAATAGACAAAGAAAGATTGAATGCGCCTACCATATCTTTAC
Source organism: Cucurbita pepo subsp. pepo (assembly GCF_057944985.1). Classification (NCBI taxonomy): domain Eukaryota; kingdom Viridiplantae; phylum Streptophyta; class Magnoliopsida; order Cucurbitales; family Cucurbitaceae; genus Cucurbita; species Cucurbita pepo. The sequence goes on from NC_141811.1 coordinate 7,887,092, forward strand.
AAATGGAATAGTCGATTTATACAGAGAATGGTAAATAGGGGATGGAGGTATCTCGCTCTACCTCTGAACTTCGCCTAACCCAAACAAAGTATACTAAAAAAAGGAATTCTTATCTCGTCGAGACTGCCCTGCGCTACGCCTATATCTCCCGGTGCCAAGCTGCCCCTACTCTTGGCAGGCTGCCCTGACGACCGACACTCTACCTCGGGCTTTTGTTCTTGGTCGGAATCTCATTTCCTGGAGCGCTAAGAAGCAGCCCCTGCCTTACCTCTTCAACCAACATCTATAAAAAAGCCTTTCCCCTTTGATTGAATAATAAGAAAGTCAAGTCAAGCTTTTTAGCTGCTAGATCCCGCGCTTTACTAATAACAAAGTCAAGGCTCTGATCATCGAGAGTAGGTTCTTTTCAGATACAAAAAAGAAAATATCAACGTCTTCTTTCTGACTTTCAATTTTCCAACAGCAATTACACATTCCCTGGGCCTCTGATTACAGTCGAAGTGCCATTGCCCATATTCTGCCTTTCGGAAGAAAATCTGATGCGAGGACCCGATCCACCAACTATCTGGAAATGTTGGCAAACAGGGCCAACGTAGTGACCAAGACTCCCTTTGTTCTGATCATCATGGCTTTTTGTTTTCCTTTGCCCGGCACTCAAAACTCAAGTGACCTTTCTTCTTGCAGGATCAACACTCTATCCATGTTTTTCAGGTCCTCACTTTGTGCATATTCTTTGTTTTGAAACATATTCTTTTGCGCAGCATTAGTCTTTTCAAACTGCTGTTTAAATCTCTTTTCAGCCAGAGCCTAAAGAAAATGGGAGGATCAATCATAGAAATAGAACAAGGAGGAGTTTCACAGGAGAGAGTGGTTATCAAAGACTCAAATGACTGAAGCGGACTTCCCGGTCACTGATCACTCTTTTGTATAGGGTTGACTCTCCGAGAAATTCTTTGAGAATCTTCTTCATCTTGTCTAAGTGCTGATACACGCTCGTCCCCTCAAGCATCTTGCTTGGAAAAAATCGTTGCCGAAGAATTTACCATTGTCACTGACTCATACATTCCCCTAAAGAGGTACAGGGGAGTCTCCCATCTTTCTCATGCGGACTCAATGTCTCCCACTGAAACGAGTACCTTATCCTTGACCACCATTAGCACAGCTTCGAAGAACTTTTTGTTTCTTGTCTACAACTATCGATGCTGTTCATATGCTTTCTTTTGTTGTTTGGCTACAACAACATCATCACTCACTTGATTGAAGAAGCCATTAGCGCCAGATCTGCCTCTCTTTTCTCAAGAATGAAAAAAAGGATCCTGTTCTTTGAGAAGCAACTGCATTCTCATCTTCCAAACATATACATTTAGAGGTTCCATTCCATTTTGCGATCCTTGACAATCGTATGCGTTAATGCAGTAATCATATCAGCAACTATAGATCCAGAAGATTGTATCGCTACCATATCCGCATAACCTGGACTCTCATACCAGATGATAACCATCTTTAGCTGAAAGAAAGAACAAACAAAACAAATTGATAGGAATGTGCAGAGTTGAGACCTGCTGTTGTTGAGTGGCAGTAAATGAGAAAGAGAGTTTGATTTGATTCGAAAAACGGTATCTATATTGATAGAAATATCTAAAGTCAAATATGAAAATACTCTTTGAGATCACTCTACTCTCTCTAGACAACGGATTTCTTGTGTGTATCCTACTCTCATCTCAAAACCCAACCTCAGAAAAACTGCATGCTTTCCCTGAATTTGTTTGTGCGCTGCAGATGGAGTGCTTTTAAAAGACCCAATCCCCCAAGCAAGGGGCGTGGCGTGTCTAACTACCTCATGGATAGCATCCACAAGACAATTAGCCTAGAAATGGATGCATTCTTTTGCTATCTCTCACGACCCCCTAGAAAATTGTAAGGTCACAAACCGCCCTCTACCGGGAATAATGGGAAATGGTGCTAAAGTAGGACATGTGACTACAAAATTGACTGCTGAATCAAGACTTGAGTCACCTTGAAGTAAGTCAAGCCACATACTCAACAACGTCTCCCTCCGTCTGAACTGTGGAATCGAAACACAAACGAATAACTTCAAAGACTGGATCTGCAGATCTACGTGTATTACAAAATGCGGGTTTTCTTCAATCAGGTTCTCAAGGAACTTCAAAAGACCAAACGGTTGAATCCCAAACTCTTTCTGTCTGGCGAAACCTCCCGAGTTTTGAGAGAAAACGATTTTAGCGAGATTTATCAAATGTTTCAAAGCGGCGAAACCTCGAGATACTTTTCACTTGTCTTCTACGAGTCTGAGACCTTCCGGCTACTCGACGCAAGTCCTTATCTCGACAAAATCCCTTTCCTTAAAGTCGACTATTCTTCAATCAAAAAAAGCCACCCAACGACCTCTCATGGATTGAGTTACATAGTGCCACCCAGGTTTGGAACCCACTTTTGAGAAGTGAATGTGCACGCATGCATCATAACCTAATTGGTTGGAGGTCCAAGGGGACCATAGAAGACAAATCAGATATTCTTTTGCCTTTGTAAGAGAGAAAGAGTCGAAACAAAGGGTACGCTCTAACGAAGATTTGCTTGGGGCTGTTCACTTTTATTTGGTCGCCTGGTATCTTGAATGAAACCTCTTTGCTTGCGGGGGCAGGAGTGGAAACGTTTGAGAGAGCGCTTGGCGAAAGAATCGTGTGGTGCGGTGAAAGGTTGAACGTTGGGGTTTCCGGCCCCCCTCCCCTGGTCTTCACCTAATTGTGGAAGAGGTGAGTTGAGTATCCACTCTCTCTCTCGTGCCTTTGCTTGTTCCTGTTCGTCTATTCGGGACAGCCCACATACATGAAGAGAAGAAGAGAAGAGGGGGGGTAGTTCCTTGATATTCAGGCGTCAAGGTGGTCGAAGAAGGCCACAAGTGGAAGCAACCGATGCTTTGGTCATTCACCTTCCTTGCTGCCAGTCTGTGCTTGCTCTCATGCTGGCAAAAGCTGGGGTTTGGGCCGGTTTTACCTACTATTGGATTTGAACCAATGACTCTCGCCGTATGAAAGCGATACTCTAACCGCTGAGTCAAGTAGGTCAAGTTGAGTAAAGTCAGGGAAAATAGACCCCTATAAGATAAGAGAAAGCCGCGCAAGCTAAGATCAACCACTTGGAGAACGTGGAGCCTTTCTTTCTCGGTCGTCTATCTTTCTCGTTGTGGATTCCGATTCATGCGGTCGTTCTCCACTGCATTCGTCTTTTCACTCCCCACTCTACACCATAACAAAATGTTTCCACTATATCTCAGGAGTCGTCAAAGGAAGGCGGGTCCAAGTAGGCAAAAATGAACTAATTGGGCATACTACAATGGATCAGTTCATTCAACAAGATCTGTTCGGATCGGACCAGGATGAATTGGATTGGTCTGACCTCTCGCTCGGATGTCAGACTCTCCCGCCGCCGACAGATGTCCCATGCCACCTTTCGTGAACAGCTCCGAAAATGAATGAATTGTGATATAGCGACGAATAAGCCACAGGCAGCTCTATTCCTGACTCGAAATCTATCAAGGACTTGTTGGGAGAGAAAAGAGGGAGCCCTATACCATACATCCTGCTGCCTCGGGATGACTGCACGTTACATCATAGCAACACGACAAAATGAAGGCAGAAACAAAGACCCCTGACTCGAGAACAAAGCAAGGGATTGAGCAGCGCGAAAGCCACGAGAGAGCCTGACTCTTTCATTTGCATTTCCAAAGAGAAAGTCAAGGCGTTACCACTTTAGAAAGATTGCAGGGCGTTGAGGCTAGAATCTTGAAAGGGCTTTTTCAGCTTACTCTGCTACAGCGGACCGTTAGGTTAGCAGGGTGCCCCGGTTTGGGGGCTTGAAGGACTTAGCGCCATGACAAGGGGTATCAAAGCCAAAGGTTCGGCCAAGCCATGGTTAGTAGGAAAAAACCGTAGGCTAGTGTCGTCGAAGAGGCTGGGAGCAGACTCGTAATCGTGTGGACGCCTTGTTACACAACAAAGAGAAGGGACAGATTTCGAGCGAGCGGGTTGCTTCTTTGGAGAAAGATGCGCTGGTTAGGCAGACCAAAAGACGTAAAGAACACGGAACGTGAAGTGCAATTAGATCCATTTTGAGGACGAGTTGAAGGAAGAATGGAGGGTTACGGTTGTGGTCCGACATGTTGATGAGCCTGAAGCAAACAGGCTACAACCTACGCCAAAATGGCCAAGACTGAGGGGAGGGGCAGAACAGGAAGCTAGCCTGCTAGATTGAAAGTACTTAACAAGGGGGAGTCGAGACCAGGCAAAGAACGAAAGGGCAAGGGCCTAAAGTCTCGAAAAGACAAGGACTCCAAGAAGAAGAAAAGCCCTGAGGCCAAGAAAAGCGAGCTCAAGATCAGGAGCCAAAGAAGCGGACCGAGAAGAAAGAAGGAAGGCTGAATCTGCTCCAAGCCCTAAATGGAAAGAGTTCCTTAAATTGGATTAATCTCGTCCAACTGGAAATGATAACAGAATCCATAGGTCATTAGAAGGAGTTACAATAAGCGGATAAATAGAGTATACCACCTTACTCCTCTATGAGGGAGAAAGCAAATTGAGGAACCCGTGGAGAAAAACTCAATCAAATTCATTGTTAGCCAAGGCGTGGTAAAGACAAGATAGACTTTGACCAGACGTGCTCGGAATCAGTTTCGATCGGGGTAAAGTCAAGTGAGATTACCTCACTCATTCCCTTCTGTAGGTCTCTTTGCTAGTGAACTAGAACCCTTATTACCTGACCGACCGGATTCAACGAGGTAAAAGAAAAGGAGAGAGAAAGAAGAAAGATGAAAGAAAAGGTGAGACTGAACAGGCAGGAAGGAAAGAAGAAGAAACCGAAAACCGGAACCGATATGACCTGACCAGAATATGATACTCCCTTCCCCTATTTACCGAGTGTAAAGAAGGAGAGTCAATTCCTTCAACCAAAACCCTATAGCCTATTACCGAGTGAAAGAAGAAATAGGAGAGAGGGAAGAAAAGGTTAATAAAGAAGAATGTTTGACAGTTTGTTTCGTGGAGCGTGAAAGTCGGCAAAGCAAGCAGTGAGTGAGAACGAGTTGTAGAGGTTCAGGATAATTAATCTAATCGTGAGTATTGATCGTTTTCTTTTACCTTGTTCAATCAGGTTCATGAGCTCAAAGGGAAAGAAAGGGGCGAAGCTGCGAGACAAAGGAGGGGAATTATCATCATCACCCCAAAGCATCGAGACTGAGAAGGAGCCGGCTTCCGTGGAAAATTCAGACTTTCTCAGCCTTTCTTTTTTGCATATCTCTCTACCCATTCTCTTGAGTGAGACAGAGGAGAGGGGAATTTCGTGAAGCTCGCGGCAGACTTTTCACAAGCTACGCGAAGTGGCCGCCTTTGCTCCAAAGACTAGGACCGAGAGGGAGCTGAAAAGCTTTTTGAACCCTCTTGAGTTTCAGCCGAGACTAAAGGAGGTTTCCTTTGTCCCAGAAAAATGAATAAAGGGGAAACTGATTTGAGCAACTCGGTCTCACTGCTTCGCTCCTCTCCCGCTTGCCTTGACAAAAAAGGGTGATAATCCGCAAGGAAAGGAATGACGTCGTAGCAGAAGATATTTTGTTGAGCAAGAGGCTTTTTGACCGAAGATTGGGCTAGCTGATGTTGGTTAGTAAAGAATCACGACAGATTGAAGAATTCCCCTTTGCCCAAAAAGATGGACGAGCTTTCTCGCAATGGCTTTCTCTCCGTTGGGCGCCGTAACTTGGCTGCAATCATTGGAATTGGTTGGTCGCTTGCTTGAATCTGCTTTTGACTCTCTCTTTGACGAATTTCCTTTTTGCCAGAGATATTCTTTTTGAATGATTGAGACGGGAGAATCTTTAAAAAAGAGAAAGAAGATCAATCCAATACTTTTGTCGTGCGGAATTCGAAGTGAAATTGGTTATTTGCCTCTTACTAGTCGTCATGGGAAAGGAAGAAAGAAGAACATCCACCGGCGATACAGACTCGCACACCAAAATCAATGATTACGAAAAAACGCTAATTGTGCTAGGAAGAGAAAGAGAAATCCCCGAAGACTCGGAAGTGGGCCTCGATGTTCCAGCAATCAAACAAAAAATCTTTCAATCAAATGAGAATCGTAGAAAGAAGGTCTGCTCGAAAGAGAATCTCAATTTAGAGATAGAGGGACATCCACTGAAGATGCCAGCGGGAAGGGAGCACGAACGAGGTAACTGATGCTTTCCGGTCCAATATTTGTTCATCAATCCTATGGCCAGATTTCATCCCCGAAACGTCACTAAGTTCTTAGATAATCGACATTTATTTGATTTCAATTTCTTGGCCTTCTGTGAAGACCCGTTGAGAAAGCGGCAGGCTTAGTGTGGAATGAGTCCAAAATCCTGCTAGAATTTCTGAAGAATGCTCATTTGGGTCTCGATCACGTAGTAGTTGGGGTATCGATCAAGCAAGCTGTCAAGAAAGGCGAAAAACTTCCATTTTAGCGTGGACATAAGGCATTTTCTTATTCTGGATCTAGTGGCCGGTGAATCACTAAAGAGAACATTTGGGAGAGATTCTTCATCTAGTGGCCAATCACTGATCAAATTCTTTTATACACTCGCAGTCTCCTCAAGTTATAGCACTCAGGAAGAAAGGAATTGAGGAAAGAATTTTTGGGAGGGATAGAGTTTCTAAGTTCTTCATTCTATAGACTCATAGAGAGTTCAGAATTCCAGCCTTGTTATTCTCTTCTCGCTTGGAAATTCTTGTCAGAGCTTAGGGAACAGGATTTTGTCCTAGGAACTACGCGTTCTATGAAAGGAGTTTCAGTATTTGCCCTTGGGTTGCGACTCCGATGCCTTTGGGGACAGGGAGAGGAAAAGGAAGTTCGAAAGCACTTTTTCACTTCGCTCGCGACTCACTTCTCTGATTTTGACTGAACATACTGCCTGGAAAACAACCGGTCAAAGGAATTGGGTCACATTTTATACATTCACATGGATGAGGGAAAATCTGCCACTCGTTTGGCGACGCCGGATTTGCTCGCTAAGTAGAATTGCTTGACGAGACCCAGGAGGCAGACCATTTTGCTTTTGATTTGGGGGGAAACCCAGCTGTTGACGGTCGGGGCGGGAAAAAACATTGACCCGCGAACCTGCCCAAACAAGGAAGGGGGGCGAAGACCTACGCTCCTGCTTACGAACGAAAGACTACTTTCCAAGCCGAATCAGACTGAATATACGCTGAATACGACAGATTCACAAGTGACTAAATCAGTTAGAACATGAAAAGCTATCTTGTCAATAGAGGAAAAGAAAAGAACCACAAAATCAGAGGGAAGTGAAGCAAGGATTGGCCCCACTCTCACTCAGGGACTTAGCAGACAGGGAACCCCAATCCAATCTCGACGAAAAACAAGGGATTCCCACAGGAGCAAATCAAGATGAATACTAATTACGGTACGGAGAATAACGAGGGAAAGGAAAGAGCACGAGAGACGAAGGAGAGAAGCCCAGCGGAAGGAGAGAAGCCCAGCAGAAGGAGAATGAATCTTGCAGGGAATGAAGTAATTGTTAGGCTATGGAGCCTGATACTTATTTATAGCTTGGTCAACGGTTATATCCGGTAAAGCTATATCCGGTAAAGCTATATTTGGTAAAGCTATATATAGTAAAGCTATATATGGTAAAGCTAAATCCGGTAAAGCTATATATGGTAAATATATATAGTAGATGGCTAAATCTGGTAAAGCTATATATAGTAAACTATACCATATATATATCTGGTCCGGTAGAGCTTTGAAAATGTACTTTTCTATTCTCTGTACTCTCTCTCTCTTGTTGTACATACCTGAAGTCATCAATACAAAATCCTTTTAGCCAGAGTTCTCCTTGCAACTTTTCTCTATCCTTTTTCTTTGTGTTCATCTAGATCGAGCGTGTGCGTTGTTGTGCGATCCTAACAACTGATATCAGAGCTAACGACTGATATCGATCCTAACAGTAATCAAAGAAAGCAAAGCCTAGTTACCGAGTGAAAGAATAAATTAAGAGGAGAAAGCAAAGAACAGAAAAGAGACCGAAGGAGAGAAGCCGAGCGGAAGGAAAGAAGCCCAGTTGAGTATTGATCTTTTACAGTGAGTGAATAAAGGGAAGAATACATACATGAATTAGTTGCTTTGAAAGACGAAACCGAAAGATTAATGAAAGTTCACTCCTACACCTGACGAAAAGAGAGAGATGGATGAGACTGAACTCCGTAACCTCTCCAACTCGTCTTCTTCCTTCACCGATATTACCTGACGAGAATGAAAGAATGTGAACCAGATATTCCAGGAGAGTACGGAAAAGCAAAGAGATAGTTCAACCAGAACCTTTATTTAGAGAATGTAAGAAAAGAAGAGGAAACCTCAAACCTAAACCTGAACCTTCTGCGAGCGAGTTTACAGTCTTTGTTGATTGAAGATGAAAATGAAAGATGAATGAGACAGAACCTATTACAGTGATAGAATAAATGAATTAGCAGACAGGAGAGCGACTTACTCCTGAACCTCTATGACCTGACCGGAACCTGCCCCGGAACCAATATGACCTGAACAGCTTATTCATTCAATCCGTAACCTGAACCTAAACCAGAACCTTTACTGGAGAGGAAAGAAAAGAAAAGAGGGTGAACTACTTTACCTGAACCTGATTGAACTCTGACGGACCATTAATTAATTTATTCTATCCCCATATAACTGTAAAACCTTAAAAGAGTTTTTTCCCTAACCGCTTCAGCTTCAAGAAAAGAAATTCTATCCACATATAAATGTAAAACATTAAAAGACCTTTTTCCCTAAGGAAAGCTGCTTCAAGAAAAGAAACTCTATCCCCCCCGTATTTTGAGGGATAAAACAGTCCATTTGACCCTATTTCCCTCGGTAACTCGACTGTAAACACTCAAAAAACTAGAAAAAAGCTATCCTCCCCCGTATTTTTAGGGATCAAAGTCTATCTTTACCCTATTTTGAGGGAGAAAATCGAGGTCTTTTGGGCCGAGGTAATGTTGAAGTCAAGACTAAAGATTCATTCTCCTGTAAACACGACTTATTCATTCGTCATCGTTCACTGTCAGTCAATCCTATCGAAGAAGACATGAGAGTGAACTGTCAGGAAAGACTCAAGATTCCTTCTTGATCTTGATCTTCCCCTTCAAGTCTTTCAAGGAAAGACTCTACTCCTTAATTAGTGATCCTTCCCTACTTCACCTTCAACTTTTCCTCTATTCTATTACCGGATTGAACAGTAAACAAGGGAAACTGGGGATTACCGGATTGAACTGATCTTTCTCCTTTCCCTATTGGTTTCTCTCGTTGCTTCGCTCATGCACGTATTCTTTCTTTATGGCCATTGAAGTCTTGATCTTGAACTCGGGAAAGCAAGCCGCTAATTCATTTACTCGACTGTAAACACTCCTTATTCATTCGTCATCGTTCACTGTCAGTCAATCCTATCGAAGAAGAAATGAGAGTTCACTGTCAGTAAATCCTCAAGATGGATTCGTCAGACAGATTGAACTCGTAAACTATCAGCTTCTATACGGAACTACTAAACGAACAGTGAACAAGGCCAGCCAAGCTCCTTCCCGCTTCGACTCTATAACCTGTGATGGAACTCGATAAACTCATGAACTACTGAACCTATTTATTCCTTCAAACACAAGGGAAAGCCGCTAATGAATTTACTCCCCCTTCTTGATTGAACAAGGTAAAGCCGAGACTCCTTATTCATTCTTTCTCTGAACCTGAACCTTCTTGCTTGAACTGCTACTGCTCTTGATCCTTTCTTTCACTCTTTCGGTAAAGCTCCTTTGGCTCTAAACAACTTGGTTCTTTCCTCTTCCTTTCCTTCTTAACTGCTTAACTGCTTTTCTTTTCTTTTCTTTTCTCTATGACCTTTTTAACTGTAAACTGGGAATCTGAGCTCTGATCTTTATCTTTCTCCTTATTGTCTCAAACACTCGTTTTTCTTTCATTTGATTCTTCTCCCCTCTTCTATTCCGTCCCGAAGAGTGCCCGGGACCAATTCCGTCACGTTTTCATTCATTCATTTGTAATCTGGGCTCTTGTCATTTTGATTTACTTATTTTTCCCTCTCCCTCCTCTTTCTTTCTTTCTTTCTTTTTCTTTTTTGATTCCCTTCGATCATTCCTTAAGTCCCATAGGTTTGATCCTGTAGAATCTGACCCATTTTTTCATTGATTGAGCGAAAGGTACGAAATCTGATTGATTTTTCGATCAAAAGTACTAATGTTATGTGAAATCCTCGGGTTTTTGCTCTTTCTCTATCCCTATCCCGTGAGTACAGTGTTTGAATCACTAGAGAACCTTTTCTTCCCGTATGAATCGATATTATTACATTCCAATTCCTTCCCCCGATACCTATTCCGAATTGGATCCTAAATTGTCGGGTTAGTGTGAGTTTATCCATGCAGTTATGCACTCTTCGAATAGAGGAATCCATTTGATGAAAGATTCTGGCTTTCATGCTTTGGTGGGTCTCCGAGATCCTTTCGATGACCTATGTTATGTTGAAGGGATATCTATCCGATTGATTGCGTAAAGCCTGGGGTAGCAAGGGAACGGGGTCAAGTATACAGAAAAGACAGTTCTTTTCTCTTCTCTATTAGTATTAGATTAGTATTAGTTAGTGATCTCGGCTCAGTGAGTCCTTTCTTCCTTCCGTGATGAACTGTTGGCACCAGTCCTCTATTTTTTCTCTGTGGATCGAGGGGAAAGGGGGCTCGGCGGGAAGAGGATTGTAACAAGTGAGAGAAGCAAGGAGGTCAACCTCTTTCAAATATACAACATGGATTCTGGCAATGCTCGGAATGATTCATCCTTTCCACGTAGGTCAATCTGTGCCTGCTAGGCAAGAGGATAGCAAGTTAGAAATTCTGTCGCGGTAGGACATGTCGATTACTATGAAATGAATAAATTCAGTCGTTAATGGTGGGGCATTATCCTTTTCGCAATGAGTATGTGTTCCGAAGAAAAGTTGTTCATTTTTCGGGGTCTCGAAGGGGCGTGGAAACACATCAAAACTCTGGAATGGAAATAGAAAAGAGATGTCACTCCAGTTACTTCAGAAATGGTAAGATCTTTGGCACAAGAAGAAGAGGTTGATCCGTATCATCTTGACTGGGTTCTTCTTTCCTTTCTCTCTTTTTTTAATAATACCTCGTAATACCTCGTTGGGTTCTTTTCCTACCCGTATCGAATAGAACATGTTGAGCCAAATCTTCTTCTCCTTTATTTAGATCGGTAAAATCATACGGTTTTATGAATGAAACCCTATGGCTCGAATCCGTAGTCAATCCTATTTACGATAGGAAGGAGCAGTTGACAATTGAATCCAATTTTGCCCATTATTTGAACATATCCGTAATAGTGCGAAAAGAAGGCCCAATTCCAAGTTGTTCAAGAACAGTGGCGTTGAGTTTCTCGCCCCTTTGCCTTAGGATTAGTTAGTTCTATTTCTGGGGTCAAGGGAAGGGATATAAGTCAACGGTAGAGTGTCGCCTTGACGTGGCGGTTCGAGCCTGATTATCCCTAAACCCAATGTGAGTTTTTCTATCTATTTTGACTTGCTCCCACGCCGTGATCGAATGAGAATGGATAAGACGTGGATTGACGTGAGGGGATGGGGCTATATTTCTGGGAGCGAACTCCAGGCGAATATGAAATGGATACAAGTTATGCCTTGGAATGAAAGACAATTCCGAATTAGCTTTGTCTACGAATAAGGAATAAGTAATGCAACTATGAATCTCATGGAGATGGCTCAGGATGAATGCTGGCGGCATGCTTTGAACATGAAAGTAGGACGGGAAGTGGTGTTTCCAGTGGCAGACGGGTGAGTCGTAAGAACCTGCCCTTGGGAGGGGAACAACAGCAGGAAACAACTGCTAATACTAATACCCCGTAGCTGAGGAGCAAAAGGAGGAATCCGACAGAGGAGGGGCAAAGACCTGAGACCCTACAGGCGAAGAGGCAAAGATGCGAGACGAGAAAAGGGAGGAGAGGGGCGAAGCGGCTGATTAGCTAGTTGGTGAGGCAATAGCTTAGCGATGATCAGTAGCTGGTCCGAGAGGATGATCAGCCACACTAGGACTGAGACAGGGCCCAGACTCCTACGGGAGAAAGCAGTGGGGAATTTTTCGCAATGGGCGAAAGCCTGATGGAGCAATGTCGCGTGGAAGTATAAATAAGGCCTACCGGTCGTGAACTTCTTTTCCCAAGAAGCAATGATGGTATCTGGAGAATAAGCATCGGCTAACTCTGTGCCAGCACGATAATACTACAGAGGATGCAAGCGTTACGTTATCCGGAATGATTGGGCGTAAAGCGTCTGTAGGTGGCTTTTTAAGTTCGCCGTCAAATCCCAGCACAACCAACCCTGGACAGGCGGTGGAAACTACCAAGCTGGAGTACGATAGGGGCAGAGAGAGGGAATTTCCGGTCAAGCGGTGAAATGCGTAGAGATCGGAAAGAACACCTACGGTGAAAGCAGTTGGGACGACACTGAGACTGAGAGACGAAAGCTAGGGGGAGCGAATGGGATTAGATACCCTAGTAGTCCAACTAGCCGTAAACGATGGATACTAGGCGCCGACCCGTGCAGTGCTGTAGCTAACGAAGTCGCCTGGGCCGTGGAGCATTTTAATTCGATGGGGCCGTGGAGCATTTTAATTCGATGCAAAGTGAAGAACCTTACTAGGGCTTGACATGCCGCGAATACTCTTGAAAGAAAGAGAGGGCTGCCTTCGGGAACGCGGATACAGGTGGTGCATGGCTGTCGTTAGCTCGTGCCGTAAAGTGTTGGGTTAAGTCCCGCAACGAGTGCAACCCTCGTGTTTAGTT